>NC_052476.1:4574781-4601326 GCF_009730915.1 Dioscorea cayenensis subsp. rotundata | reverse complement strand
CCAATCTTTTTCTAAACCCTAACCCTTCCCACACCTCCTCAGAGTAGCAGTAGAAGAAGAGATCTACCATGATTCCATCTTCTGTCTAAATGCATCCAAAGCAACTCGCTTTCGTTAAGGGAACAAGAGGCTTCCTTTAGTTTTTGTTTCAGTCATAGTGGTCGACAGGGGGTGGAAGCTCCACGTACAGTTTTAAAGCCCAATTTGACCTCAAATTTGTTTGCTTCTTTAGAACGGCAATAAAGAGAGAGAAAGCGAAGAAGAAGAAGAAGAAGAAGAAGAAGAAGAAGAAGGCAAAGGCTTTCCCAATGCGTGAATGGTCCAGAATTTTGGGTTATAGTATGTCTGATATTTTTGCAGCTGTTACCCTGTGAAATAGTTGAAGTTTTTTGAAACTTTCAATTTTGGATATTCTTTCATTTTTATTTTTAAATTATTATTTTGGGTTAAAGTTTTCTCCACAAATGTAGTTTTGGAATTATATTATTTGACAATAAATTTATCTGGATAGATTATTATCAGACATATATATGGGTTTTAAAATAACTTTTGTTTAAAACTAAGAAGATATTTTGGTAATTTCACAGAGATTTTGAAATCGTTACATGCACGAATTACAAAATACCAAGATTTGTTTTGAAATTGTTTGTTTTCCCCAAAACCTTTGATTTCAATTGTTTTTTTTTTTTTGGGTCAGCTATACATGTAGATAGTGGTTTATTTGTTTTGGATAATTTGTACAAGTTCTGATCTACATTGTTGCAAGAAGGTCAATAGTTTTACTCAGTGTCCATACGGTATGTAATCAAATGAATCTTTTAACAGTTTTAAAATTGATTTCATCCATGGATATAGTTATTGTTGAAGGTTTTTTAAAGATGCTATGACTACTAAACACACATAGCAGTGGTAAGGTTTTTTGTGGTTTTAAAATTAACTCTAATGGTTTTATGATTATGTGTTGGTGTTGATAGTTTTACAGCTTGGCAAATAGACTCAAGAGTGAAAGCATCACTTTTAATGGAAGGAGGAGGGAAGGATCGACTAGAACATTTTGATGAGCAATTAGAACGGTTTGAAGGTGTCGTTAGCCAATTGGAATATGTGATGAATGTATTTTTGGATAGGATAAAAAAAAACAACTATAACAATTGTATTTGTGCAAACCAAAACATTCAAAAAGTGGTGGATTCAAGATCGTCAAGACCATCAACACTGCTGGAGGTTCGAGAATATGCCTAAATGCCAGAAAAGAAAGACGAGAGCTAAAGTATGGAGGGCTGAGATGTATAAACGATTTTGCCGCAAATCTTAATTTGGATTTAGAGGTATTTTCTTTAGTTGTTATTATGCAAAAATGTGTGAGAAACAGTTTTTGTATTAATTAATCTAATTATTTTGGCTTACTAAATATAATGGTTTTTTTTATAATTTTCAAATTACTTCTATCCTTGCATAATATAACATTGATAAAAACATTTAAAATAGATATTGGAAGGGACAATAAATTTTCCAATATTAATTGTCAATATTTTATTAATTAAAATACTTCTGTTTCGACAAGAGACAGTACTTCTGTTTCGACAAGAGACACATGATAGATGCAAACAATGTATAAAAACTCTTTATTTTTAAATATATAAATCATACATTTTCAAGAAACCCTGAATTGTTGCTATTATGTTGGTCTTGGATGTTGGGTGAATTGTATAAATCTAGCTTCTACATGTTAAATTTATCAAACACCATTGATTTTTATTTATTTATTTTTCTTTTATTTTTACAAGCTCCATGTTTATATATATATATATATATATACATCTCATATATTTGAATCATAAATAAATAAAAAAGTTTTTTCCCCACGGGTGAAGAGGTTCAATTTTAAAATATATTAACTTGGTTTCTATGGAAAAATACAGTCAAATTTACTTAAGAATTTTTATTTAAATTTTTTTACTCAGTTTTTATTATGCATAAATATAAAATGATAGAGAAAATCTCAAGCCAAGTGTTCCTTTCAAAGTCACAAATAAATTCAAGAACTCTACACCAATAAAATGTAATTTAAAATAAACCAAGGGGCTTCTATGCAATTCAACTAAATAAATAAATACAAAAATCCAAAAGGATCAAAAACTAAATAAAAATCCTTCTCCTCTCACTTTTGATATTGTTTCTCCCAAAGAAAAGTGGACCTTACTGCTCCTTCCCATAAATCTCTATTGTCGAATTTATCTACGTTTCACAATCTCAAAAGATATCATGATAAGCATGTCAAAATCCAATATGTAATCCATCTGTCGATAGTTTTACCCGGTTTATTTAACATTTTATCCATCTAAAAAAAAAAACACAAGATTTATAACTCACAATTAAATTTTAAAATACTAAATTGATTTTAAATGTCTATTATTATCAATATTTTATTATTATTAATTTTTAGAGAGAGAGAGAGAGAGAGAGGCGAGGGGTGGCGGGGTGGGGGAAATATAAGAAGTTTGAAAAGATGGGATGGTGGCTAGAGCCTGATATTATTTTCTATTTCCTTTTCTTTTACATCAACTATTTTTTATATTATTGCACTGAATAGTTTCGATAACTTTAACAGCGCCGCAAGTTCACTTTATAGAGCACACAATTCAAAATCTTTCTTATGTGTCTTTCTCATCATGTTATTCATCATTTATCTAATTTTTCAAAAAAATTAATTTAGTTCTCCATCTCCCCAATAACTCATGAAATTAATTTATTTTTTATTAATCAAACAAAGCCAGTTTATCATAAACTAAGATGGTCACAGAAAAAGCTCAAATAATCTCAGCAAAGTCATCTGCATGCTCTATATATTCTCTTTGACACAGAAGAAAGGGTAATACATATCAAATTATGGGTCCGTTTGGATGACGGAATGAAAATAGGAATGAGAATGAAAACTTTATAGAGGGGGATAGGAATGAAAACTTTGGGGAGGGGAATGATAATGAAAATTTTTTTTGATTTGAGGAGAAATTATTGGCAATGTAAAAAGTTAGAAGAGATTATATAAAAAGATTAACATTATACCCTAAGTCTAAAAATAATATTTATATATGATATATGGGTTTATTTTTAATATTTAAATTAACTATAGACATTATAATTATGTATTAAATTATGTAATTATCATTCAATTTAATTATTATAATTAAATATTTAAAATATTATTTAATTAAAATTAATTATTTAAGTTAATAAGATTTTTGTATATATAATATCATGAAATATTATTAATAAAATTATTTATTTTAATTATTCAAATATCATTATTTATGTTCATTTAATATAATTAAATATTTAAAATTAATTATTTAAGTTAATAAGATTTTTCTATACATAACATCATGAAATATTATATAATTAAAATTATTTATTTTAATTATTTAAATATAATTATTTATTTTATTTTAATTATTTATTTAATTTATTTTAATTAATTATGGTAAATATTATAATTTAATATTTAATTTTGTGCCTTGTATTTGAGATAAATATATGTTTAATATCATTATTATCTATTTATTATACATTAATTACTTTAATATTAATATTATATATGTATAGGGAAGAGTAAAATGGGTATTTCATACCCATTATCCACTCTCTCCCCTTCATTCCCCCCAATTTTGGGGGGAATGATGTAACCCCCTATGGGGTGATGTTATCACCCCATGAGAGTAATCATAATTTCCAATGCACACCCAATCATTAGTGTCCATTGGAATAAGCGAACCATTGATGCCATCTAAACATAAGATATGTAGCAACTTGGTTTGGACTTGATTCAATAAAATAGAATCCTAGAACATGAGATAGACAAAGACAACATGATGAAAATTTTAAATATAAAGATAGGAGAAATAACTGTATTATCTGTGCAATGAATTTAATGGGGAAAACAACTCATGAGAATATAAGATGGATAAAGAGATATAGACAAAAATTTCAAACATAGAAATCGGCCAAACAATTGTCTTTATATGCCATGAACTTGGGTTTTTCGATAATGACATTGTCTTTCTTCTTTTCCAAGCCCTTTGCTTCTCCATCTTTGGTTGTCTTCATTCCTCATCATAAATGCACCGGCCTTCGCAACGATGGCAATCCTCTTGCTTCTCTACGTCTCCACGTTCCTGTCTCTCCTCCACTCCCTCTTGCCCACGGCTCTGTTTCCCACCCTCCGCTACGCAGCCAAATTCTCTGGCTTCATCGTTGGCTTCACCTTTGCAGGACTCCTCTATGCCATTGCTAACATCCTTTACTCATCCATTCACTTGCGGTGGGAGATGGCTTAGCGGATGGTTGCCACCATGTCAGACTGCCCCGCAATCCTCACCGTGCTGGACGTGGGTTGCGGAAAGGGGATCCTTCTCAACTCCGTAGTGATGCAACTAAAAAAAAGTGGTAGCAGCAGGAAGGTGGTAGGGTTGGACAAGCAGCTTGAGCACTTCGATGGCAGTGGCCAAAAGGGGTGCAGAAGTATATGATGTGCATGGAGGGGGACTGCCAGGGGTTATCATTTAGTTTTATTATTATGATTATTGTTATTATCTTTAATATTAATTAAAGAATTAATATTAATTGATAATCTCATGTAGTGGTGTCAATTAGGCGAGCACAGCCCGGCCCGGCCCAGGCCCAAGTAGGGATGGCAATGGGGCGGGGCGGGGCGTGAGCAGGGCACGCCTCTACCATCCCCGCCCCGTCCCTTTTTTTATTCATAAATCGCCCACCTCGCCCCATCCTACCCCGCTCATAGTTATAAATAAGTAACTAAAATTCCTAAAAATATTTTTAAAATAGATTTTTTTTTTATAAAACATATAATTATAAAAATAAGCTCATAAGAAATTTATTGAAATTTTAAAAAAATTTCATTTACCCCTACACTATATAATATTTATAATAAGTTAAATTAATAGCGGGGCTGGGCGGGCCGGGGCATGGAAAACCAAACCCGCCCCGCCCCGCCCAAAGCCAAGGTGGATCGGGTTGGAAAAAAGGGTTGGTTCCGTTTTGCGTCCCTAGGCCCAAGGCGGCATGGACACTGTGTGTGCCCGGGCTGGCACAGCTTGCCAACATGGGAGGGTCGGTCCAGCACGAGACACGGCCCACTTTGGGTGGGCTCGTGCCGTGCCGGCCCACCCATTAATATTGTATTATTTTTAATATAAAATTTTAAAAATAAAAATAAATTTTAAAAATTCAGAAAAAATTGAAAAAAAGTTAGAAAACTGATAAAAGATAAATTTACATTCTCAACAAATTATCAATTAATTTATGAACTAATTTATAATTTTACATTCTCATTCTCCATCATATTAATAAAAGGTGTATCACATTAATTTTAGTCTCCAAAAAGATTAAAATATCCATAAAACTAGCCGTTAGATAATTGTTGGGATAGGTAAAAGTGTCTTTCCGACAAAGCAAAAAATAAATAAATAAATTCAAATTTTTAAATTTTTAATCCCCATAAAAGGAATAAAAATAAAAAATTTGAATTATGGAGTTTTGGGCCATTTGGCCCTTTAATGACCGCTATGGGTCAGGTCTGGGCACGGCCCCGAGAGCCACGGAACCCCTAGCCTCAGCACGCGGGGTTCGGGTCGTGCCAAGCCCAAGCACGGTATTGTAGCATCGTGCTCGGGGCGGGCACGCACCCAATGTCACCACTAAGCTCATGTCTGGGGAGAGAACATGATCTGATTAAGATCTATTTTATTTTCCAAATATTATTATATATGTAAATATATGATTTTATAGAAACATCCTCTATGTCTATTGAGAGTAAATTTTTAATCTACCGAAATCCTGTTTTGATGGAAACTCACATGAAAACTCTTTTGCACTTACTTGATAATATAAACTGGGTAAGTTTTTTCAAAATTAATGAATAAAAAAGAAACCAAGCCTTTTGAAGGTTTTTTTGTGAGGGAATGTAAGGAAAAATCATTGGAAAAACTGAAAAGAATTCTCTTTTCTGTAATTTCAGTCTATCTATAATTTCTCTCACATTTGTTTATAAAATCTCATTATGACTATACCACACCCTCACATTTGTTTATAAAATCTCATTATGACTATACCACACCCTCTACCCTAAAAATTTTAAAAAAAAAAAAATAATAAAGTGGGTGATTTTGATAAGCTTTGAATGGAAGGAACCCCATATTTTTTTTATTCAAACCTAATTTAATTAAAAAATGGATATAAAAGTCAAGATCCATGCCTAATCATTAATTTGGTTTTTACCCATTATAAGTTATAACACAATATATTTATTCATCACTCTCATTCAATCAAGAAGACAATTGAGTGGAGATCTCCAAATTACTCATCGGGATCCAAAATTTTAGGGTTTGCTAGCTTTTGGTAGTATTAAAGTGCAATCTGTTTTTATTCGTTTCCTATTTTTTATGCTTTGTTTTTTATAAAAAAAAAACTTAAAAACTATTAACATATTTAAAAATTAGTAAGAAAACCAAATTTGAGTTTGGGAATCCATTCATGACACCTTTTAAGATTATTATTGGTTTGTAATCTATTATAGTATATTGCGCTCCTATTTTTCTCTTTTATTTTCCCTTTTTTCCATATTTTGTTTAATAGTTTTTTTGTCGTTCATACATGTATAGACATAAAAATAAATTACTTTATTTTATTTTATTTTATGTTTTTTGAAATTTGTATTTGACTTTGTTTTTTAAGTTTCTCATTGAGCTTTTAGAAATTATATATGTATATATACAATGCATTGCCTTGTCCTAACAATATTTAGTTACTAAATTGCTTTAGTTATTTGTTTTTTCTCTTCTTAATATAATATTTTAATTTGGAATTTAAAATTATAAGATAATAATAGCAAAAAAAATTTACAAAACTTATTGGCTATTTTTCTTTCCAAAATGCAATTATCAAATATTAGTATAAAAACTAAAGACAATCGTAGCCCTCGTGCTTAATCACGATTGTTAAAAAGTTGTTTATTAAAAATACTTTGATTGATTGTCTACTCAGAACAACAAATCATACATGAGTATGTCTTTTGACTAATTTGCATACATTTGAAAGACTTAACATTTCCCATGCTCTTTCAATTACTAATCTCAATTCAAATAGTTATCAAATCTTAGAAAAATAAATTCAAATGTTCCTTATCATACTTATGAAACTTGTTTTATGTTAATAAAAATTATTTCTCTTTTAACAACTATAATGTAGCCAAAATTTAGCCAATTTTAATATATAATGAAAATTATTCACAATATATACTTACAACTTTTAATTATTTATTTATAATCATCATTTTTTTTTACCGTTGGTATTATATCACTACTATGCAATTCGTTGTACAATAAATTCAACAAGATACATTGTCCAAAATAAAGTTAGCATAACAAAATAATTTCATCAAAAGTTCATGCTTAATAATTCCCAAAATTTAAACCCTCGATGGTGCAACGCACTATAATTGGTATGATTTGACACCCAGTCAAGGTGACACTGACAACTCTTTGTAGCGTGGCATAAAATGATGATATGGCGAAGGAGCCTTGGCTTGGAGGCAAATATCTTGAAGGTTTTAAGTAAAGGCTATGGTATGTCTTACAACTTGAAGACAAGATCATATCAAGACCATATTTAGTGATTTGATTGAAGACTAAATATGGATGGAGCTTAATCGAAGAAATACCTATCAATAGTATAATTGAATTATATTGAAGGTATGATTTGAAGAACACAATAGCAATGATTGAAAACTATTAAGGATATGATTGAAGACATACTTATTGTTGGCATGATCGGAATGATTGATTGAAGATTTATTCTGGGAAGATTTGAAAGGTCAGCTTGGGGTGAATCTGAAAATCAAGTTTGAAAGTTTTCATGTAGACGCATGAAAGACGTGCAACCACTCGTGAGGAACGTGGTGATGAACCGAAGAAGGTAGACTAGTTGCCAGTAATCAAGATTGAGAGATCGCACTCAACTCAGACTAAGCATGACCGGGAGGTTGATGGGTCTTGAGGTCATTTGCAACGTAATAGAACTCGGTCACGAGTCGGCCATCCTTGTCATAGTTTCGTTAAGCAAACAAAGAGTTGCAATAGTTAATTTTGGAAGATTCTAAAGTTAGGATAGGAGATTCTAAAAGAGGTATGGACTATATTTGGGACGTTGAGCGCCTATATAATCTACCTTGCTCTCGCGACTAAGTGTATGCGACTCATGAGGAGGAGGGAGTGTGTGGGCACTAGACAATTTAGAGAGTAGTAATCTTTTATTTGGAGAGTGGAGCGACAAAGTGTTTGCATCACATGTATTTTCACATCTTTTAGTGGATTGTTTTATCTCCAAGCCTGGCTGACTTTAGGTGAGTTAACACCAAACCTGGTTACCAATCTTGTATGTCTCTTTTTGTATGGTTTGTGTGAAATTTCCATGAGCTGCTTGATGTTCTTTAAAACCCACAAACCACACCAACGGAACTAACATCCCCTTTAGTCCCTCTTTTTCAATCATTTTCCTTCTCCATAAATACATTACACATATAGTTATTAATAACAACCATCTAATAACCACAAAATAGCTATATATATTTATATATATACACCCAATTTTTTAAACATTTAACATGATACTTATTTATTTATGAAGTTAAAAATGTAGAAATATAAACCAAATCTACTTTTCTTTTAAGAAGGACCGACAAAACATGATTGATATCTTTGACTAGATGCAAAAATATAATATAAAAAATACATTTAAAAAATTATATCAATAATTAAAGAGTAGAACAACCCAAACCAACCATTTCTATATATTCATTTGTGAGGTAGTTGTGGCTATCCCAACACAAAGCTAGAGTGTAATCCTCCCACAACACTCCATCCTCCAATGCTTTTGTAAATGTTAATCCATCCAAGGTCCTATTTTCTCATCCTTCCTTATTATCAGATTGTTTAATTGTCAAACAATTTGCTAAAAATGCATATCATTCTTGCGCTTTAAGTGATCCTTCCTTATTATGCTATTCATTTCTCCCACTTAATTTTGTGATGATATATATTTCTATCAGAATTTGGTGTGGTTGATAAGCAAAAGGACAAGAGAGAATGAGTACATCCAAATTCAAGACAATTTGTGTTTTTGTAGTAGTAGGCTTAGGAAATAAAGAGTTACTAGGATGCTGCCATTGATCTTGCTAAAGAACCGGTTTGGTTTCTTCCTTTTAGTTTGCTATTTCTTTTCATCACTCTCTCTTCCTTGCTATATTTTTTCTCTGTCATTGTTCTTAAACATAAATTAATAAATGAAAAATATTCAAATGTTCGCACTTCAGGTGATGAAAAATATTGATTTGGTATACTAGAGGTAATATTGATTAATGGGCTTGATTGCTAAACCCGCCTTTTTGATGGTTGAAGGCATGTTCTTGGTATGGTTTATGTATTATTGAAAGAGTCCATTCATTTCATAAAAACTTGAAGATATTAACTAAATCTTATATCTATCTACTTAGTGTGATTCCCAAGGCTCTAATGGATAAAGAGGTATGGAAATGATATTTGTATATTACAAACTCTCAAGAAACAAAACCCTCAAACCACAGATATCAATGGTTAATTCTTTATACATTATTGTTTTTATTTGTCGGATCTGTGTCACTATAGCAGAGTTTTAAAACCAATTGAAAATATACACTGGGAGGAAAACGAAATGAGCCTACATTCGATGCCTTTATTTGCTATGCCTGGGTTTGTATTTTTACATGTGATAATATGTAGTTATACCTAATTTGGATCACGTAAAATGATGTTGTTCACTATGCACGTTTTCATTTTGTTATCACTATTGGATAACTATTATAGTTTCACTTTACAAATAACAAAAGCACACTCGTGTGTCAAGTGTAATTAGTATGCATGAGGTTATGGGACCCTTGAGGAACCTTTTGAAGTAATTACGTGGGCGCAATGGTGGGCATACATAATAAGCCACGTTAATGCGAGTTTCCAATTATACACTCACACAATGGTAATTACATGACTAAATTATGCTTTATGTTGTAAGATTGGATTGTTGAACATTGATTGGACTACTACAACCTCATTACTTTCCTTTATTGAGCAGAAGCTATAGAGGAAGGCTCTCATAAAACAAAGTGCACACCATATCATTGTTCACGCTCAAATACAAAGAGATACAATTGATAAACTCGAGGTAAGTTTCTGACGGGTATGTTTTTGATTTTACTAAATATGAATTTCTTGATATTATTATTACTAATGTGCTTAAGAAACATCCTACTGAAATAAGTACTGGACTACTACCCATGTCAAGTGAAGAAGTACCATCAAAACTAAATTCTGGAACTCTGAGCAGCTGGAACACTCCCAAAAATATGCGTAATTCCTACTTAAATATAAAGATATAATTAAAACAACATTATAGACAAATATGACCGATTGTAAACTAAGGCAACCTATATATGTGAAAATATCAAGTTTACTGGCAAATGCAACTAGGCTAAATCATGATTTATGATAATCACATATAATGATAATACTTGTATATCAGCTTTTAATAAAATACAAAATGAGAATACATAACTAATTGATTTAGTCTCGATTATCATTTAAAAGCAAATGTAACACTAAATTATTCATGCATTAGTGACTATAGCATCTTTTTTTTATTATATCTTCCCAATTAACAACTTCACATGACTTAATGATTAACTACGAAATTATTCTTTTACAAGTTGACTCATCAAAGAACAATGCCAGAAAAACCTTTCAAATTCAATTCATCTCCCAAAACCCGCCGGTAATGACTCGACGTAATTTCAAGCAACCTCGTCGGCCGCCACGGATGAGCTGATGTTGAACACACAACCGTGTCTCGATGCACATCCATGGCTGACAACCGTGAATGGAAAGTAAAGATATTTCCATTTTTGTACCCTGTACTGCATTATTTTGAGTGGGACACAGAAACTCTAAAGCAACTCTTTCATATGTTTAATGCATGAATAAATGCTTATAAAGTAAATGGTCTTTTTCCAAGACTTACTACACCGCTTATAATAAACATCAATTATCAACAAATGAAATATTTATTATATTTAGATCTTTACAGAACAATGAGAATATATAAAATACAAACAAATTGATATAACTTTATATATAATCACTGTAGCCAAGCCGTCAGCCTTCCACACTAGTTAAGTGTTTAGATAAAGGATTTTCTTTCCTTGTACATGGGACAGCCTAATTAGATATAAAACTTTCTTTTAAATTATTATTTGTTTTTAGGTAGGCATTTTCAATTTAAAATAACACTTGAAATTAAGTTAATTGCATAGTGCATGTAGCCCCTATAAAATCAATGAATTACAAAAATTTCTCTCATAAAGTTACTTCATATATCATTTAAATTCGAGCAGGCACACTGCTATTACATACAAAGTTTAGATATAAATCAAAGATGGGGAGCGGATTCCTGATGAAAGCAATACAAGATCTGAGAAAGGTGTAAACAATGCAAGATTATAAATTCGGCCTCCATTTATGACCACTAGAAACCTTCTTTATTACCACCACTAGTTATTCTCGATCAAGTAAGCGATTATCATCACCAATTGTGGGCTCTGAGATGTAAAACAACTAGTATTAGATTCGATGTGATGAGATTGTATGTAAGGAACAAAAATCGAACCAAGAGGCATCATTATTTGCAATCATCAATCAATGGGAGGAGGAAGGCCGTGCTGAATAGACACGTCCCATGCTTCTGCACACTCGATCAATCGAAACATGCATAGCGTTTTCGGAGATTTAATTTTCACCAAATGTGACCTTGACCCAATCGACATGGGCATGAAGAGAGTATATAGACTCACTTCACTTCTAGTTGGCTCCTCTTTGGCATTGCATAAGGGAAGAACCAAGGTTTGCCTGACCGCATGAGTAAACAATAGCACGTAGAAAACCACGAGTATAACCTCATGCAAAGCTCACTCAACGCCAAGAGGTTTTATCTGCATTGATCCACCTTTTGGTGTTGGAATGGCATGCTTGTATATCATATTATCATCCCAACAATAGTCCCAAAAGATGCAAATTTACAATCATCTCGCTATATAATATAATTAGTGTTTGTGTCGTCAGAATGTTTTCAGATTGAATCAAGAAATATATATGCCCCCGCTGCCCAAATCGCTTTTTCGTACTATTGCAAACTTTCATCAAACATTTTAACATGTTTACAACCAATAGCATCTTCTCGCAATTAGAAACCACAATGATGATATGAGGATATCCAGATGACACACGCGATATAGAACAAGGAGACGACAAATGATAACAGTGAGTCAAAGCTAGATATATGGACATTAGAGCCCAAAAAGTATACGCTAGTATGTCAAAATCGAGAGATCAATTAAAAGTCATGCAATAGAGTCAAAAGTACGGGCATTGCAAGTCGGACAAGTAGAGCAAGTTAGTAACCAACTGCAAGATGTTCAATTTTGCGGAGAAATGATATCTCAGAATCACGTAAAGTGCTAGAACCATCCCGATTAGATGGCAATTAAGATATTAGAAAATCACGATGAACCTCATAAGCATCCCTATTGTGTTACCACTAAGTAATTAAACTTTAAATATATACATATATATATATTGCTCTAGCTAATATCCCGATTTAGATTGCTTTTAAGCAATTTAGACACAAAGTACATTATGTGCAACTCCACTCAATTGGACAAGACTCAAGTAGAGAAGACAATTTGATCGCAGCACACATAAAATCTTGAAAAATCGTAGTCATGTTTCAAGAAGAACTATGTGAGGAAAAAGTTAAAAATTAAGGCAAAGGCCCAGAGCATAACACTAGATTATTACACAAGTATCCATGAGTCATTTATCTCTTATGTCTAACGAGAAATTCGAAGTCCAATTGTATCATCCTCGATGGATAATGGTACAAATTAATTATTAACATAACACCAGATCCTCCAATAGCTATAAATGCCCCTTGGGTAATAAGACAGTAAAGGGATCATACAAGATTTTAGTGCAAACTTAATACAAAACATAAATTGCATTAGCCTAAGATCTTTTTGCAACTTGTTTTCTTTTGCATCCAACGATACCCCGAATCTAGTAGAGGAATTACTATGTTATACGTGGTTGCTAAATACAAAATAACACCGATGCTACTTAGTGTTGACTTTTATCCATTAGCATTTCGTGGTTTCAACTTTACATGAATTTTTAATTTTTGTACTAGTTACTGATGTATCCAAATCCAATTTTTAAATTTTGCAATCTAACTAGAAAAATTCAATACTCTTGGGAAATCATGTATAATCATCTATGGAAAGAACTCAAAGATGGAAAACATGAACAAAGGAGAGTTTGAAAATTAGTCTCTAGTTCTTTCTTAATTTGACTAGGAAAGGAGTTCATCTATCTCTAATATTATTAAACCAAACAACACAAAACTAATGCATTGACATCAGACAAGAAGAGCCCGCTCTAAGAGTCGACTTATAATTATTTAGCAAATCTGGGTGAGATAATTTAGGTCATATACAAGTTATAACTGCATTCTTTGAGCCAAATTAGTGAAATCGTATACTTGTTTATCTTGATTTCAATCTAGTGAGAAGCCGATTTTGATTTAGGTTACGACAGAATGCAATGGAAAAATTATTATGAAAATCAAAATCAATGTTGTCTAACTTAGTTAGCATTCACAAGAAAAGGGGAAGTTGAAGCATATTGGTTAACATAATTCATTTTAGCAAATAAAATATGTCACATAATTCGATTAATAATTTTATGGATATTGACTCTAGTGAAAGGACAAAAAAGGCAAAGATAATAAGCTTACAAGGAATATAATGACTCCAAGGTGTAACCAGCTCATTAGACAACCTAAAGTTTCAAAATGAAAAGTAGTGACTAAATTAATAAGAAAGAACCATTTATGCAAAATAATAATATTTGATACTAAGATCCATACCCTAAGGCACCTTCTGACTTTACACACTTCAATGCGCCATCAGACATGCCCCTAGCAAATCATGGCTGTATTTGAACGTGGATGTTCATAGCCACCAATGGACAAAGAGCTACATCAAAGATCACTTTAGTGGTAGCACCCTGAGCACTATCACACCCAGCAAGGTAGGCACCCCCTGCCCCTAAAGCAACCTCTCTAAGGCTTGCTCTTTTTAGCAAGACCCTCAAACACAGATGAAAATGCTTTTTGTACTTTGTTGGATCAATCTAAAAGCAACATAGGAGATTTTTTGTAATGGGGTGAACATAAATGATGTAACATGTGCCAAGTGATGAATAAACATCAATGAGCAATCCAGCATTACACAAATGTAAATGGGACACCAATGATTTTTATTCCTTTAAAACAATAATACAAATAGATCACACAAAACAAACATGATTCAAAATAATAGTATGGACACTGAGTTTAATCTATTAGTTTATTCCATTAAGATAGCAAGGGAAAATTTACATGAAAAGCTTAGATTCAATTTTAATTACACATTAACCTGTTTATTCTATATTGATAGTGAGCATCTTAGATTTTGTCCCAAAAAGCTAAGAACAAATTTATAATGTAAACACAAAATAAAATAATAAATAACACAGCTTTGTCACAATTTCGTATTTAGTAATAGACAACTGAGAACATGTTAATCTGCAAAGGAAATAAAAAGTATTCGATAATTATCCTACAATATGCATTAAAAAAAAATTCTCCTCATCGCTTAAATTAATTTTCATAATTTGACATTAGCCAACGAAACCTTTAATTCATCTAGACATAATTCAATAAGTAATAAAATGCACCGAAATAAAAATTGGTGCGAATCAATAGCCTTTGGATCATGTCCAATAATTCCTAAACATTAGAACACAGCTTTCAAATTCTTTCTCAAATTTCAACAAGTTACAGCACGGAATGACATAATTAAATAAAGGTCATAAAGAAAACATTGATTAATCGCAACAAAACAAATGGCTGAAGAAGTGAACACCAAAAGGAATTTCAGCAATGAAACAAAACTATCAAAGATCAAAACTTTCTCAAGATCCAAACAAAACAAAAACAAGCACAAAAATCACAAATCCACCCAAAAGAAACAAAAGCAAAATCAACCAAACGAATAAAATAAACGAAACTAAAATCTCACCGGTATGTTGCACTTCACGAGATTGAGCGGGGTGGCGATGTAAGCCGCATAGAATATGGGAGAGTACATTTCGATCTTGCGGAGTCTGGATCAAGAACGATCTGCCTCTAGATGGAACCTCCGGGTCAGGCTCCGTAAGTGGCATCAGCTTATAGCAAGGGATCATGAGCTTCGCAATGGTGAGTGATCTGAAGGATTACGAGGTGTAGAGAAAACTGGGGATAATGGATCACCGAGCATTCTTTGTAGAGATCCATGGCTAGGGTTTCATGTGTTGGGATTCTCTGGCATTGGTTCCATTTTTGCATGATAGTTCCTATGGGGACCAGAAATTCTGACTTGTTATTTGGTGTAACACGTGGAAGGTTTCTATTGCTAGTCTCTTGATGAAATGGAGGATTTTTAATTGGTTGAAATATTGGAGTGCTTGTTGTGTTTATTTTTTATTACAAAACCAAATATCATATAGAAGAATTCTACGTGTAGGCCATTTGTGTGAGCTTTTAATATTAGGCGGGCATCTCCTACAATTATTCCAAATCCCAGATTTGGGGTCATGGTTAACTCCAACCCATCTCTAAATATTACCCCAAATTTAGAGTTTGGGGATGAATGATCCCAAATTTGGGATCAAGCACATATATTTTTTTTAATCAATATTTTTTAATTTTATTATTGTAATTAAAATTAAAAAGTTAATAATTCATGAATATAATTATAACTAGTCAATTTATGTTAATTAAATTAATTTATGATAAATTTATTAAACTGCAATAGTTAAAAATATATTAAAAGCAATGAAAGACACATGCACTATAAATTTAAAACAAAATACATTCATAATAATATTGATAATACTGTATACACTTTCATCGATAATAAACTGAGCTATTAAATTATTTTTATTAGTAAAATATTAAATTGTAATAAATATTTAATTAAATCATTGTTAAAAATAATTAATTTCAAGTATTTTTGTATTAAATAGTAATAGGTAATAAAAAAGGATGTGTAAAGAATATTCTGAGAATATAATTTTTTGATGTAAACTTTCAGATTTGTGGTTGAAGTATAATTTACTGTAGCATAACCAAATTTGGGATTTGAGAAAAAAAAATTGGGGTTGTAGATTAGAAATGACCTAAATTTGGGGACTTTGGCTCTAACCCACCTCCAAATAATGCCCCAAATTTGGGGGTGAGGGTGGGGGTGGGGGTGGGGGTGGATGACCCCAAATTTGAGATCCCACATATTTATTATTTTTTAATCAATATTTTTTATTTTTATTATTATAACTAAAATTACAAAATTAACAATATAATATTCCTATTTTATATAACCAAATGAGGTGATATAAGATTACTCATTTGGTTAGGGGTAATCAAATATTATCCCCAACCAAACCACCCCATAGTGCATAAATAACAACTTTTTAATTGGTACATGTGTGGAACATTACTGTGATCTCCGGGTAATTTTTTTGGTTGAGCACTAACCTTTGGTCATATTTCAATTTGAGCACCAACATTCAAAACGTATCAAAGTGAGCATTAACATTTAATTTGGTTTCATTGGTGAGATTATTGGGGTTTTCCAGCTAGAATTCAGTGACGTAGACGTCGGACTCTACATCATCTTCACCCTCGGAGGCTACCACATCAGTAATTTCTCCAGATGTGCACTTCTCTTCCATGTTAACTGCCACATCAGCCTCTTCATTCTCTGTTCTGATCATCTTTTTCCTCTTTTTGCCCTCACTTGTTGATGTGGCAATGTTCACGAGTGAAGATGAGGTAGAGTCAAGTGTCCACGTGACTGAATTCTCACCAGAAAACCCCAACAACCTCACCGGTGTAACCAAATTAAATGTTAGTACTCACTTTAATACATTTTGAATGTTAGTGTTCAAATTGAAATATGACCAAAGGTTAGTGCTCAACCAAGAAAATAACCCGTGATCTCCTCTCATCATGTTTGTTATGTTTTTTTATATTATTTAGTTATGATTTTTTTTTTTTATGTTTAGAATTTAGAGTTAATGTCATGGATGCAGTTGGTGAGAAATCCCACAACCTTGATGCATTTTTATATGTGTATATATATATATATTCATTGTATATTATTTAATTTAGATTTGTACAATACTATATTATTGATTAATGTAGTAACCTTTTTCTAACACATTTGAATTTAAAACATATTTATTTAGCTTTGATTAAGTTTTTTAGGTTCATTGCTTTAATTTTGATTGTTGAAAAGCATTTTTATGAAGAGACCTCATATTAAATGTTAACATATATAGGGATAGTCCAAATACCTTTTGATGAAAATGGAGTAGAAGTTGTGCTGCAAAGGTTTAAAGAGATATTTCAGAAGGTTTTGTTTCTAAACAAAGATTTATGTGTGATTTTAAAGAGGTGTTACAATGCTCTAGTTTTAGTATAGAAAATGTAAGAAAATTGTTGACTTAAAAGCTATATTGTTGTATGTTAGTCAAAATTAATATAAAAAAATTATGTGGGTTATTGTGCATGAGCCATTAGTTTTTTTTTAAGAAAATTAAAAAAATTGTGATTTTCTAGTTTTTGTAAAATAGGAACATAGGTTTTTATTTTTAAACTAGTTAATGTTATTAATTTTTCATTATTTGGCAAGAAAAATTGTTTTTTTCATTTGAAAGCTGGCCCGTATGACATTAAAATAATTTTTTTATTAATTCCTCTTAAAATTCCACTAAAAAAACTTACAATCATGAAAATCATATCAAATCATGTTTAAAATCATTTTTTCACTACAGAAAAATATGCATTTTGAGGCGGTTTTTTAGTCATTTAGCGGGGGTTTTAACCGACGCTAAATTAATTATGCAGCCATTTTAAAACCACCGTGAATACTAGCGTCGGGACTCATTTTATGGCAGTTTTTATTAATGGTTTCGAATAACCGCCACGAAATGCATATTGTATTTCATGACGAGTTTTTCCCGGCGATTATAACCGCCACTAATTACATACACATCCCCTTGCCTTGCATTTGCTTGCGATGCTATAACCGCCGCCAAGTTCAACTTTTTCCAATGGTTTTAAGCGCCACAAATTGCATTAATTGCATTTACCGGCGATTTTAGCGGCGATTCTTATGACCATGAAATGCAACATTATTGTTTTTGTTTTATTTACGGTGATTTTAGGCGGCAGTTTAAACCGCTCAAATGTATATATTATAGCTTATATTGTTTTTTTCCGGCAGATTGAAAAACCGCCGCTAATGCCAACTAATTTTTTTATTATTTTTATTATTTTTTATAAATATGCAATTTTGTTTACAATATTATACATCAAAGTTTTATTAAGTTACATTACACACCATTCAATTACTAAATAAAAAAATAAAAATATATTTCATAAATAAAATTTATCAAACCATTAGCACAAAAGATTCACCATTACGTCAATTGAACAATTACATCAATGGAACTAGTTTTTTTGTTTTACATTATGAGTTGCACTTGACAATAATAGTGCTTTGCATTCATGGCCTTTTTCACTTGTTATTACCTGCATAAACAATAAATCTCTCATTAATTGATTAGAGCAAAGAATGATTTGGATAAATCCATATATATAAGGAATATAGCTTGTGACACCATGGTAGATAGAAGCACCTCTAGAAAACCCAATGCTTTTTTTTTTTTTCTTTGCATTTATAATTACACTAACTAGTATTAACATATACTCTTATTGTGATGCTTAAATATGCCTATGAAACATATATACATATATATATATATATATATATATATATATATATATATATACCTTGAAAGAGATGCAACATATTTTTGTCTGGACATATGTTTCATTCATAATGACACTAACTAGTATTAACATATACTCTTATTGTGATGCTTAACTATGACTATCAAACATATATACATATGTATATATATACCTTGAAAGAGATGCGACATATTTCTATCTGGTCATATGTTTCATTTCCTCTAACTCCTCATAGTTAGTTATCTAAAAATATACAACATTAATTAAATATATATATATATATATATATGAAAGGAATCAAAGAAATTAGTGTTAAAAAGGTAGAGAGTTTAAGTTACATGAAAGTTGGTTGTCGTAGTTGTTCCCAAGTACTTAAGAGAAGCCAAGTCATAAGCTCTTGCTGCCTTATTATCTTTATCATAACCTCCTGTGTGTGTATATAAATATAACAAATCAAGCTTTATATACTTAAAGGAACAAGATGTAAAAGAGAGGAGAATTAATTATTTGCTTACCAAGATACATTGCATGCAATGAAGTAGTTCATCCCAATTTGATTCAAATGAACATGTTCATAAACAAAAAGAACACATGCAAAAACCTTAATTAGTTATTTTGCCAATGAACTAATTATAAGTATTAAATTTATAAATCTAGCTAATAAAATCACACCTTTTGTACTCTTTTGACTTTGGCCTTCTCCTCTGCAACTATGTATCACAAACAAGTATATAGATAATTAACAATATATATATATATATATATATATATATATGTTAGAAACAAGTATATAGATAATCAATATAGATGCATCATCAACAATACGAATAACATATATATGTAAAGTACTTCATATACCTAATCATCAATAAGTCAAGAGCATGACCATTTCAACATCATTCAATTTTCAACCATGTATTAAACTTTGCCTTATATCAAGAGTTATATATGAACAATATACAATTTTTTTAAAATTTAAGGTTGTAGATAAATTAAGAAAATGAATTGAAATTGTGAATTAAATGACACAACTAAAACTAACACATGCAGGGGGAAAAAACAAAAAAGAAAAATATAAGGGAACAAACCTGAATCAAATAACCAACTAATTCAGAATTACTCAAGATCAGCAGTATTAGTAGCTTTTTTAAAGCAACCAAATGTAGGTAGATATTAACCAGACCGCACCTTCATTTGTAATGATAAACATTTGTTAATGGTTTCCAAAGCTAAAAGAATGAAGTACATGTAAACCATAATAAAAGAATACAAATTCTAGTTTATTCACATGGCATTATAAAGGAGCTAATAAAGTAGCAGTGTGCCATATTTTATATATTTTTAAAAATAAACAAATACTAGCATGTGAATGTTTCAATATATATATATATATATATATAGTATATATAATTAAAACTAGTAGGTTTTATGATTTTTGAAAAATAACTTGCTAAATAACAAATGCATAGACTATAGTATAGTAGTGAAATCTTTGTATAATTAAATTTTAGCAAATTGTGAATACATTCATATTGGTAGGTACTTCTATTATAAATTCTTTTTATATTTTTGGTCTTATAGTGGTCCTTCATTGAAATTAAATATTTGGAACCCTTTAGTTTGAATTAAAGAGCAAATGAACAACAATAAATCAGAGATAAGAAATGCTTATGTGTTGCTCACTTGTGGTTTGCGGTGAAATACTACTGTTGTATGCCCATGGAGCTAATAAATAGTTTCATCTTGTGGTGGCTGACTCCCGCCTAAGGCTGGAAGGACAGGTATTGCTGCATAGATTGGTGTCAAGGGGCCTTAACTGTACATATGCACATATAAATGCCATCTCTACTTCATGCATGAAGTTAGATGAGTTTTTTTAGGAGCTTCTTCAATGTCATCTAATGGAACGGTTTATTCAAAAGTTGGAACGGCATGCATAGCAAAATTTTGAGATTATTAATATGAAGAAATAAAGTCTTTCAAGTAATTAATGAAGATTGGTGCCCAATTGATTTATGAGCAGAATTTTCAACAATTGTGGCAATAAATATTTATGGACAGAACTAAGGTAGATCTATCTGTATAACATTTTTAGAGACCTGTTAATGTCTCCATTTATTATACAATTAATTAAATCACCAAAGGTCTAACCAACTACTTAATATACATTAAAACAAACCCATCTTTATAGCTCTATGGTGTATTATTTTAATTATTATTATTTTTTATGCTAACAAAATCTCGTCACAACATTTTTGCAGGTAGCATTGCCATGCAGTTCAAGTCCTAAAATTAGAAATAGAAGTCTAACCTTTATGCTTGGCCAAGTAGTTTGGAATCTACATGCTCTTATAGAGAGTTTCTGCACATCAGATGTATGTATTGGAGTCATAAAACAAAACATTTCCAAGGACTTGGTATTAGATGTGGGTAACTATAATGTACCTTGCAGACTAATTTCCATCAAGCATGTCCCTCTGATTTCCAACATCTCACTTGTTTCAGTATACAGTTACCCCAAGCTGTTGGTGCTTCAAGATTCAAAATTTCTGAAACAAAAACCGTAAGGAATCCAAGGAATTAGAGGGCTTACCAATGGGAGCTATTTGATTGACCAAAGGAATCTCCAATCGTACTCTCCTCTCGACTGATCAACGAAATCTCCAATCAAATTCTTCTCTCGCCGGAGAGCGGGGATGGAAATTAGGGCTAGGGTTTTGGGAGACAAAGAGAGACAAAATTGGAGGGAGAGTGAAAGTGAAGGGGATTTAGTGGAAGTGAACCTGTTAAGATTAAGTGCATCCAATGGGCCTGTTGGGCCGGCCTTGCATCCGTTAAAGCTAGGATCTAATAATACAATATTTCTGTTATTTTATCATATATATCCTTGCAAAATCTTATAATTATCATACAATCAGTTTACTATCTTTAATATAAATTTAATAAAAAAAAATTTAAAATAAACAAATTTCTGTTGCTCATAGTTTTGAGTGTGGGTTAAAATTTTTTTTTTCTTTTTTAAAATTAAAATGAAATATATTGGCTTTGTTGATGGGATATTGGGTTGGTCAATTATAAAATTATATAAAAATTTGCATAGTTTGTTGCCATATATAAACAATTATATTATCTTCAACATTAAATAAGAAATTAAATATTTTTTATTAATTAGGGATTAAGGTCTTGAGTGGGTTTAACTAATAAGAATTAAGATTTAACTCAAAACATACATGAATTTTAAGTATCATTATTAATTTTTATTGTTGATAAAACTGAGGTTTAAGGATTTCTGAACGTACGATACCTCATATAAATTTTAAAAATTGAAAAAACTAATATCAAGAAAAATTGAATAATTGAAATACCTCATATTAAGAAAAATTGTTTTAAAATAAAATTTTAAAAACATACATTTAGAATTTAAAATTTCAAATTAAGTGAAAATGTAATATCAATAATAATAATTATGTATTATGTTTTAAAATAGAGCTCATTGTATGGGGACTAAGTATATAATTAAAAAACAAATCCTTTTTTTCAATCCAACTATTGTTTTGTTGTGTTAAAAACATTTACAATATATATATATATATATAATTATAATTATGGTTTTTTCACATTTTTCCATTAAATAACAAATCACTAATTATAAATTAAATAATGCTTAAAATTGTTTTATTCTATGAAAAATCTTACATGTAATTCCACATAATAATCTAAATCGCAAGATTTATATTATCAATCTATACCTAATAATAATTATTAAAAATAAATTATTTTGAGGAAATTAATATGCATGCATTTCGAAAGATTAATAAAGTCGGACCATTTCAAATGTAATCGAAACACTATGATTATAAACAATTATTATATAAAAAAGTGGCTATGGAAATATGCAAATAGACTAATAATTAATAAGGGATTAATTAATGTATATTGATATGCTTAATTTGATTCAATTTAATGAGCCCATTTTCAATACAAAATAATAAGAAAATTAATATTTATTATTATTAAAATAAAAAATAATTAATGAGGGATTAATTAATTTTTAATTTGATTCAATTTAATGAACCCATTTTCAATGCAAAATAATAATAATAATAATAATCATCATCAACAATAAAATAAGAAATTCTCATAAATTGCTATTCGCGGCCGTTTTATTAAAACTGCCACTAAATGCATGACTTTAGTGGCGGTTTTGTTCAAACCACCGCAAAATGTATGACATTACCGGCGGTTTTGCTTAAACTGCCGGGAAATGCTTGAATTTCCGGGCGGTTTTACACTAAACTGCCGTAAAAAATAAAACCGCCGCGACAACCGCTGCAAATGTAGAATTTCGTGGCAGTTTTACTTAAACCGCCGAGAAAAGCTCGTCGCAAAATGCATATTTTCCTGTAGTGAATTTATGCTACTTGGAAAATTCTTAACTAAATTGATGATTTTATTCTTGTTAAAAAAGAAAGAGTTAGCATAATTAATGGTTTTGTCAACCATTGGATAGCCAAATCGTATGACACCAAAGTGTAAAGGGGTAGATTATGGATTCAAATCTCTCCCTCAGCAGTATTGTTCCCCGTACTGTTTATATACGGTTCACCCCAGTATTTTTATATTATTCTTTGTACTGTACACACACTGTACATCCGGATTTCAATACTATTCGGTACTATTTATATTCATAAAAAAAGGCGCTTGTTGCCTATTATTAAAAAACAAAAAAAAATAATTAATGGTTTTGTTTCTTTTATTAATTGAAGAAACCACATAATTAAAAAAAAAAAAACCCCATCCCATCTTGCAAAATTAGGAAACAATAAAGTTTTTTTTTTAAAAAATGTTCTTCCTTTTAGTATGTATTTTGTTTTTTTTAAATTGTTTTATCTTTCTTGAATTAGACAAGAGCACAATATTTTTTCACTTATTTTGACAACAAAGAGCACATCAACAAACAATATTAATTTCCTTTAACATATGTGGGTAAGCAAGAACCTTTCACCTTTAAGTTAGGGAAGAATTCAAATTTAACTTTTAACTTGAGATGTAATAAAAATCCACTCTTATGTATGGTGGTTGCAAAAATAAAAAAAGCAAAAATAAAAATAAATAAATAAATAATTATGTCCCTATATATATATATATATATATATATATATATATATATATATATATATATATATATATATATATATATTAAAAAAAGAAAGACAAAAAGAAATCTCAAGAACAAGCATGCACATGGAGGTAGGCTGGTAACCATAACAAATGTTTTTTTATTCCTCCCTTAAAGCTTTTACATATAATGTTTATAATAGTAATATGGGTTTTGGGCTTTATACTCTTGAAAATTCACCTAAGCATGTATATGGGGTAATTTTCTTAGTTGAGTACTAACCTTTGTTTTTATTTCAATTTGAGCATCAACTTTCAATTTGTATTTAAATAGACACTAACTTTCAATCTGATTGCACTGACATGACATTTGAGGCATTCCGGCGAAGATGTATTAACATGGATGCCAGAATGCTAACATAACACCTTCTATTGGTGCAAATGACATGGACTTTTGGTAGCCACTTAAGCATTTGGCGTCCATTTTCAATTTTACAAAACTTTTCCAAATATTTGATTCTTTAATGTTTTAAAAATTTAGAGTTGCGTCTATCATTTATTATCGACTTTTTTTTAATGCTTTATTCCGTATTTACATTGTCAATTATGCTTTCCCGTTATGAAAAATATTAATTTAATTGCTTTTTCTAGTTTACCCAAAATGCTAGTCCATCCAGTAAAATTAAATCCAAATTGAAACTTACAGCTAATAGTCAATACTAGGGTACGAAAAACAATAAGGTGTATCTTATTATTTTGACTAAGATCTTATTGTGAAGATAAGAGGCAAAAAGTATATATATCCTACGGTTGTAGCATAGGGTGTGGGATGACTGAGATCGTACTGTGAAGATAAGAGGCAAAAAGTATATATATCCTATGGTTGTAGCATAGGGTGTGGGATGTTTCCAATCAGTAAGTTGGGTTGAGGGAAGCTTTTATTAAAAAAACCCTTTTGCTATGATTGTTCAAGGGCTTTCAGAAATCAACAACATCGTGATTTGACTTGACGTCGCCTTTGCTTTTGCTTTGTAAGCCTTCCTCCACTCTGATTAGGATCCAAAAGCTGCCAGTATTGTATCCTTAGATTAATTAACCACAAAAAAGATTCATGAGCAGTTGGGCAACCAATCCACAATAAAAACAGTTTAACATACATTTATTGTATATTTATCAACCTTTCCATCTCCTGCACTTTTTATTTCTTATTTTAGTGCCTAACCTCCTCTCCTGAACCTTGCTTCAAAAGCCAAGCCAACTTAAGACCTCCTGCTCGCTCCTATAACTATACGCTCGAGTAGCTGATAATTCCGGTGGGTGGTGTGATAAGGAGAATCACTCAAAAACTCACTTGAAGAGTTGACACACATATACAATCATGCAAATTGGTAACCCAGTTCGGCACAACCTTGCCTACATCTGGAGGGCCAGGCCCAAAAAATCAATCCATTAAAAGAGGCTTAAGAATAAAGAGTACAACACTCTCTCACTCTCTCAAGACAAAGAATATCCCCTTAAGATTAACCGATTCCCACACTCCTCAACCATCACCCAAGGGTCTTCTTGCTTGGTGGCTCATCATAAATCTTCAAGCATGATCTCTTATATAGACGAACCGACGTCTAAATAAACCTTTCTTTTTTAGAATTCTTTGTGACTTTCTAACTTGGACACCTTCCAAAGTTAGATGTTGCAATACCCAGTTGCAACATGGCCCACCTTACTGAACATGACTGAGTTCTAGCCAGTTGCACCCAAATCTGTGACCGTTAACCTTCCATGTTCATTCAATCCGCCTCTTAGCAGTTAACTCGACCCCCGAGTTCCTCCTGCCTGCAATTGCTTCCTTCCTCTCATCACTTCAGTAGGTCTCTCTCTCCGGAGGGACATGCCCACCAAGGCACACGCAACCATCTCACCAAAGATGGTCATTGAAGATCTCCCGATCTTCTTTTCAAACTTGGCCCAAGTTTGGTCTTCCCAAATGATCTTCGTTTGACTCATGAAAATATTGTTACTAAACTTGATGTCATCTTCATCCAAGTTTAGCCTTTAATATCTTCAAGCATGATCTCCTAATCATCCATGCTTGGATCTTCAAATCTCTAATCATATCTCATGTAATCTTCAAACAATCTCCATACATGATTAGTCTCTATGAATAGTTCCACCCATAATTAACTCTTGGATCTTCCTTCAAATTGTGTTGCTAAATATAGTCTTGATAATCATCATGGTTTCTCCTTACCTAATTTAGTTTGTGTCTTTAAATAGCTTTACACCAAACATAGCTTCATAATGATATTTCTTCTTGCCAACAATAGAACATTCCTCTTATTCTCTTAGGTAGATCTTTCAAAAAAGAGTTCTATCAAAA
>NC_052476.1:4570829-4573781 GCF_009730915.1 Dioscorea cayenensis subsp. rotundata | reverse complement strand
CATTTAAATTGGGAAAGGCTTTTCCCCATGGGGGTGGGGTGGGGAATCAAAGAGAGAGACTACCATTTATTCTTCACTGACTTAGCCATTGGTGTGTTTGTGGAGAATATTTCTCACACTGTTATAGGTCTTGACATCTTGAGGAGGAAGAAACTCAAACACCTTCCATTCAACCTCCGAGTTCAAAGGTATACAAGCTTAAGGCTAATCTCTTATAAATTCATTGTTGTTTCTAGGCAACATACAACGGCCTATCAACACATACATATGCATTTTTGAATATAACTGTGTAAGACCAACATGATAAAATCAATAAATTAAATGAATTAAGAAAACTAAAATTTAGCCAAGGTTGGTTTTTTTTCAAATCATAATGGGTTCGTTTAGAATTATGGTGTTAAAATTGAACTAAATCAAAATAATCTCAATTATTTAAAAATTATAAGAGTACATATTTTGTATTAACAAATATTAAAAATTATATTAATTTTATTCAATATTTAAAATAACAAAATTCATGTTCAACACATTGATGATTGGCTAATGGTTACTTGATCTGTTGGTATGGATCATTTGCGTAGGCCGTAGAGGGTTCATTTTTAGAAAAACCTGAGATCAAACTTTAAAGTTCATGCAAAATGAGGCTAGGTACAAATATATTGAGATATTAATTGTGCATATCACTGATTTTTTTTAAATAAGCACTTATCGTCCATTTGTCAAAAAATAAAAAATAAATTACAGTAGCTATTTTCCTTACTAAGTGAGAGATTTTGAATCAATTTCCTCTCCTAATATTGGTTGACGCTAGTGCTTATCCACTTTATGGTTTAAGCACCTTCACCTTTCCATGACTAATAAAAAATTAATTTTGACTGTATTGTTTTAGAATGGTTTGAAGTTATAATAATAATAATAATAATAATAATAATAATAATAATAATAATAATAATAATAATAAATAATAAATAAATAAATAATGACTGCTCAATAATTTAAAAGTTAGGAAGCTATCCTATCCCTCTGGTTAGCTAATTGATTCAATTTATTTTTATGTATAAATAAATCCTTGTCAAGTTTGAGTGGAGTCATGGTAATAATCCATGCATTTTCTTGTATGATGGGGTATATTCTTATTTTATATTTTATATTATTTTAAATTTGTCAATTTACATGATATGATATATATTAGCTTAGATTAAATGTTGTTTTCCCAATATATTTGGTGTTAAAGCAATTCTAAAACAAATAATTAAGCCTAATCCAAAATCTTAATTTCTTATATAAAAATAGTTTATTAATATGGCTTCAACTAAACTTTAGATTACCCAATTAAAACTAATCAAAATCACCCTCTGATCCATCTCTTTCAAACTTTAGCAGCTTGTTCTCTTTCCCACAGCTTCTTTCCTAAAAATCATTCAAGTAGTAACCAAAAAAACTCCCATAATAAATATTTCAGATATTAAAAGACACCTAAATAATATGAATTAGCTACCCCAACTATATTAAATCTTTATTCATGTATCATGCCCTTTTATTGAATGCTGCTTAAATTTAGGAAGGGTTCAGTTCAGTACTTCAGTACTATATAAAATACCAAATTATTAAAGTTTTTATTTATTATTTATTTATTTATTATCTTTTGGGGGTTTTATGCAAAAATAAACAAGTGACTTTTTTTTATATGGAAAAAAGGTTATATGGTTCGTAATATGAAAGAAAAAAAAAATTAAAGTTTTTAGTTTTTACCCGAAAATACAAGAAGACAATCTTTATTGATTAATCAAAGGGTGGTTGTGGAGCATGAGTTGTTGTAATATCATTGAGTGTTACTATCTTATTGTTTTGTCTTGTGGTATTTAATTAATATGATGGTATATTTAGAATAATGATATGTTTTATTTTAATTGGACAAATGTCATGTTGTATTTAATTTCATTATTTTGATAACCTAGGATACCTTATCTAGGGCCTTAATTTGGAATATTTGGCTCGAGCGTAATAGGAGAATTTTTTATGATTGTTTTATTAATTGTTTACCCCGTGATCATTAAAGTTTCTCATATGCTTTTTAAATTGAGTTTCCGAGCTCCCCGAGCGTAAAAGGCAAAAGGCTGGAAGAGTCTTCTCACACAGATCCAAGAGGAGTCCGGAGTTTTCTTGAGTCCAGGAGGGAAGAGATCAGACAGCTCCCTAATGTTCTTGGGTTGCTTCCAGGGTGCTTCTTTTCCCTTAGGAGTTGTTCCTTCTTTTTGGTTCCTTCCACTTCTAGTGGACTTTTGTTTTTGCTTGTGTGTTGCTTTGGACTTTGTTCGGCATTTTTGCAGTCAGTACTACTTGCTTGTAGTCTTCTTGGTTTGTTTTTCCAGTTCTGTACTACTCTTTTGATTTTAATAAATTGTAGTTTATCCACTTTATCAAAAAGAAAAAAAAAAAAGTCATCTTATATTTTTTTTATTGGATGGACAAATGTCACATTGTTTGTTATTTTGTTGGATTTTGAATAATGTTATATTAAAACTATGAATATTGAATGTTGTATTCTAGATAATATTATAGTTTAGATGAATGTTAAATGTGGAGTAAATTTTTTAGTAGGTCACTAAACTTTGGTTCATTTTCACTTTGATCATAGAACTTCAATTTGTATCAATTTGATCACTCAATTTTAATTTGATTTCAGTGGGTAGTAAATCATGGGATTCCAACCCTGAAATGAATGATGTGGCTATTTTTCAATAACATAGACACCTCCAATAGAATTAAAAATGTGTCATGGGGAAGACTAATTCGGATTTTCAGACAACCATATAGTCAATTGGGGGTTGAAATCATTGATTTATCGCCAGGTGAAATCAAATTAAAGTTTAGTGATTAAATTGATACAAATTGAAGTTCGGTGATCAAATGAAAATGAGCCAAAATTTAGTGATCTAGTAAAAATTTACC
>NC_052476.1:4473650-4569829 GCF_009730915.1 Dioscorea cayenensis subsp. rotundata | reverse complement strand
GGGGCTTTAGGCGAAGTCGAGCCAAAATGTGGAGAGCTCGAATTCTTCTTTGAAGATATATTTATTATGTGTTGGGCCAGATCTTGGATAAGGCTCTGGGCCTATTTTGGAACCAGTTACCTATGAGAGTACTGGGCGGATCACGAAAGTCATTCGATGGGCAGAATGGGGGGAGGTTATAATGGACACATAGGGTTCATTTGAATGAGCATTCGAAAAAGGGATTTGGGGAAAATTTCGGCACCCTACATTGGCTCCCCCTGGTGGTTTCATTTGGAAATTGTTATCTGGAATCTGGGCCTTGGTGCCAAATAATATCAATTCATTGTTTGGTGTTGGCAATGATGCATTCATGGTTTTTCATGATTTTGTGCGTAGTGAGTATGATAATTGTGTTTACTCTAGAAAGCTTCTAGATGGTTCCTTTATATATATATTGCTATACGTGAATAACTTGTTGATTGCAGCTAAGAATAAAGCTGAAATTGATAGTTTGAAGGCATTATTTGTTGAGATGCCTTGAATTTGATTATGATGGTAACCCTATCCAAATTATGACTCGACCCGAAGTTAGGGAGTTAACCCTAAATTAGAAAATTCAATGAAGATCTGTGGTGGGCTTTTGGCTTGGGCTTGCCCAACAGACTAATTCATTATGGGTTATATTATTTTATTTTAATTCGAATATATATAGGATTTTTTCTGTATCATCTATATGAGTTCTTTCCCTCAAAATAGAAGAATAAGAAATCTCTATCTCTCTTCCCGTGAAGGTATATCACATAGACCGAACCACGTAAATCTCTGTGTGCTACTATTTTTCTTTTGTTTTTCTCTATATTATTGCTGTGTTTGGCATAACAAGTGGCATCAGAGTAAGGTTCTTTGAATTCAACTTCGAATTTAGGGTTTCTGGTTTTGCTAAAAGGATGGCCTCTCATAAATTCGAAATTGAGAAGTTTAATGGATCGAATAATTTTACTCTATGGAAGATCAAGATGAAGGCAATTCTGGTTCAGCAGGGATGTGCAGCAGCATTGGAAGGAGAAGAAAAATTACTAGCGGAGTTAAAGGTGGAGTAGAAGGCAGAGATTTTGGCAAAGACTCATAGCGCTATTCTTTTGAGTTTAACTAATGAAGTCTTGCAAGAGGTCATTGATGAAACAACTGCAGCTGGATTATGGAAGAAACTGGAAAGCAAGTTTCAGAAAAAATCTTTAACCAACCGGTTATATTAAAAGCATCATTTGTATACCTTGCGAATGACAGAGAATATGCAGGTAAAAGATCATCTTGATAATTTTAACCGGATTATTCAAACACGTTGGTGTTTGAGTGCAAATTATGGTGATTTGATTGTTGTTGATCCTTGAGGGGTGAATATTGTTAACTATCAAGAATTGTCCGATGTGGAGAATATTCTTGTATTGTTGAAACTCAAACTACTTGTGAAACTCCCCAATTCTTGAATACCTAAGGTCTTGCACTTTCTCCACTTGGTTTGTAATGTTTTATTTTTTGCTTGAGGACAAGAAAAAGCTTAAGTGTGTGAGGATTTGATGAGTATGCAATATGAATTTATTTTATATCACTTTGTACACTCATTCGGCGTGTATTATAATCATATTGTGAAATTCGATGCTAAATCTAGTGTGTTTCGCATTTTTAGGCTTAGGGCAGTATTTTAAGACGAGAGAGAGAGAGAGAGAGAGAGAGAGAGAGAGAGAGAGAGAGCCAAAATAAGCATTTTAGACCTCAACTATGAAATCGAAGCTCTCGACGCGTTATTAGAACAAGGATAAGGCAAACTGGGTAGCTTACAGGCGACTATGGCCAACCTTACGTACCGTAAGTAGATTCTAGAGAACCTTGCGAGCATACTTATGCCCGTAAGAGGGATTAAGAGCCAAATCATAGAACCTTACGAGCAAGGCTTACACCCATAAGGACCATCCAAAGGAGTTTACAACCACAAAGATACGCTCATAAAGGCGATGGCAAGAAGCATCACGAGTGAAGTTTACAGTCTAGCGCTTACGGCAGTAAGCTGGACCGTAACACAAACAGAAGACCTTACAGACATGGCTTACGACCATAAGTACTCCCGTAAAGCTCGCTACTATCTTCTCTAGCTCCCTTATAGCAACACCCTTACCCCCGTAAATAGCCATTAAACAGTCGGGTATAAATAGAACTAATGAGGATTTTTAGGGGATTGAACATTTTTTTTGGCATTTCTTGGAGGCGAAGCAAGGGAAGATAAGAAACAAATCTCCAGCACTTATGGGGCTATTTCAAGGAAGATTCAGATTAACATTTAAGGGGATTGAAGATCGTAGCCGTCAAGTCTACCTTGGTGGCATGTGTGGAAGCTTTCCTATGGTTTTTTAGTGATCCTTCATCGGCACGACTGAGAAGGGGTTTTTGTAGCTTTAATGTATGCTTTCCCTCTATTAATGGAGGGCTAATTTGTAAATGTTTGGTATAGTTGAACTCTAGGGTTTATACTTTTGACATTGGTTGTTGGATCTTTGATGTTTTAATTGTTTTCTTAATTGTAATCATTTTTATTTGAATCTAATTGTGTGTTTGAATGATTGGTTGCTAACGAGGTGAAAGCCCTAGCTATCATGTTTGGTATGCTATGTGACGAGAAAAAATCCCCACCTAACGTAAACTTGCCGCAATTTGAGAGGATAATGAGTACACCTCCGGTTAGGGTACTTTGGAAACTTCGTCTTCAACAATCCTTCCGAGTAGGTTAGTGATAATCTACATGCTCTTTACAATCATGTAGAGTGGATTTTAGGAGAAATCGCATATCTACTCCGTATTCGGATTAGAGATAATCTCTTTCTACGTGAAAAATTATCTACTTAAGAGATTATCATTAGCTCAGTAAGGTTTTATAGTGTATTAATGCAATTGTGCGGATGTCTATATCAGCTCTGCACCTATTCAATTACTCTTCATCTGAGGAATTGGGGTCTAATATAATTCTAAAAACCTCTCTGTTCAAATAAGATTGCACGCATAAACAACCTTAATCCTGAATTTATAACCCTAGAGGGATGCTATGCCCGGACATCACTTTTTTCCTTGACTTCTCTCCTGTTATTTTCCGTACTTTCCTATCTTTGCTTGTTTTTCTTCATACACACAACATTTGATTACTTAGGCTATTTTCGGGTTTAGGGTTACTACTAGTATTCACTTTCTTCCCTGCGAATCGACACCTTGCTTTTACGCACACTTTATTACGCTAGTAGCACGTATAATAATTCAAAACATATTATCTATTGCGTTAAAAAAATTATTAATTAAAGTTCACGTCATTCATGTAGCTACGATGACACTAGCTAATTAGAAAGAATATTCATATAAATGTGGAAGCTCAAGAATTAGGACTTGATCTCTTTGAAGAGGTAGCTATTTAGAAGGATGAACCTTTAATAAGATGGTAGGGAAGTTACAAAACTATTAAAGATATCATTGGAAGACGTATCATGTGGTATTCTTGTTTGCTAAGTTAAAGAATATATTAGGTTAATTGCTTAATTTACATTGAGAAATTATATATAACAAAATTAGTTTGATAATATTATCTATTTGTAAATAAAACCAATCATTAGCTTCGAATCACATTTTAAATAAACCAACCTACAACATCTATTATATCGATGCAATCTAATCAATAATGTAATCAATTCCTACGTAGAAAAAATGAGTTTCAAGCTTTACTCTCTTCAACCCATAAGAGGAAAACAAACATTTTGATAGAACACGCATCAACAATGGCAATAATTGCATTAAGTTTACAACTTTAAAATTATGAGCATTTCTATTTGTAATAATTGCATTGCATTAAGTTAATGTGTACAAAAATCGATGAAGAAGAACAAAATCTTGTAGGAAATAACCCATATGAACAAGAAGTATGTTCTGTTACAATAACCGGTGAGCTACTAATTCATTGCTCATATGCAAATTATAAGAGCAGTATTTGACTGGGATAAATGTTGCACACAATAAACAAAACAGAAGATTGTTTGATTACTTGCACAAAAGATAGACCCATGTTAACAACAACAACAACAACAACAACAAACCTAAACAATAGTTTTATTTCTTCAAAATTCAAGATATTTCATTAGCTACAGCAACTTTCATGCTTTGTTGTGTTGACAATCCTAAAGCACTAAATTCTGTAGTGGTCTGCTGACTTGGTTCTTTATTTTGGTTCTGCTGGTTGTCCTGAATGGCCCCTCTATTACTCATCCTTTGATCATTACAAGCAATAAGTAGCACATGTTAACACCAAAGAAGAAGGAAACATAAATAGCTTAAGTGAGTTCAAACATTGGAAAAATCATACAAGTTTACTGAGCAGTGAGTGAAGTGGAATTGGGGAGCTTCCCTTCCAATAATAATTCCACTAATGTGGGCACTCTACAACTCATGAAAAAAATAAATTTTAGAATTCAGTAAGCACGAACTCATAGTAAAATTATACCAAATCACAATGATTAAACTAGTGCATACTCTCAAAAATTGGAATGAACTATGATTAGATGTAGGTGACTTTTTCTTCCTTTTGGATGCAGCAATCGTGTGTTTTTCTCCCCCACCTGAACTAATACTAGTAGATTCTATTATTGGATTTGGTTCATGATAGTTGTTATCATTGTTAATCTACACAAACAAATTTCTTTTTAATTATGAACAAGAAAATTTAATTTGCATATAAAAAAATTATTAACCTTATAGGAAGTAAGAAATCTCATCAAGAATGAAGCCCTTTTTGGATAATTCAATTTGTTGTGGCCTTCTTTGTGGCATATGTTGCACTTGAAAGCCCTTTTTTCCCTGGATAATTTTGCCTTGCTCTTGTTTTTGTTTTCTAATGGCTCCCTCTTTCTTTCTTTTTTTTTTTGGAAGGTCTGGCAAGAATCCTTCTAACCATGGGAGATAATAGGTGGCCTTCTATACTTGTGAGTCAAAATGACCTTCTTCTCATTGGGTTAAGAACAAAACCACATGCCTTTAGAAACCTATCTGTCTTGAGCCAATCAGAGACAATCGAGTGGATTTGCTCCAACAAAAGCAATTGCAACTAGTGAATGTTGGCAAGAAATGCTAGTTTTCTCGCCATTTTTCCACATGAGCACATCTGCTCGGCAAAGAAAACAAAGATATCCTTCTCTTTCATGTAGTATTTAATTATCCTAGTACACCACATAGTATGCATCCCCATATCATTCAACATGTCATTTGGCACTTTTTTGCCTTTCTTTTTCAATTTTGGAGATTATACTAGGCCCAAAATCATACCTATATTTCTTAATATACTCTTTTTTGATAGTCATTCTAGTCATGACATATTGCCTAATATCCTTTAACATATTTGTGATAAAGTGCTTAAGTCAATGTATTTTATTATTATTATTTATAGCACTTTGTATGTAATTATTAAATATATGATTGAATTGGCACTTAATTCGGTTTTATTTCGTATTAATGCTAGAATGAAGACATATTGATCAAGAGTAACAAGTTTGAGGTGATTTGAGCTAATTTTGGAAGAAGATTAAAGTTTTTTACTTACGGGCGAGCTTACGGGTGCAATTACGAGTGTTGACTGTAGTATTGCACTGTTCATATTATTGTAGCAAATTATTATTTACAGGCATGTTGCGGGTGTAAGCCCCAACCCGAGAACGTTATGAGGTATTGTTACGGCCATAAGCCTTAGGTCGTAAGGGGCTACTGTAACAATGTAATGTTCATGTTATTGTAGAAAACCACTATTGATGGGCACTGTTACAAGCATACGTATGGCCATAAGCCCCATCCCAAAAACTTTACAGGCACCTTTACGGTCACTGTTACTGCCGTAAGCCTCAGCCCATAAGGACCTCTTATAGTCGTAAGAACCCCCAATTCTTGAATTATAAAAGCCAATAATTAGGGTTGCGGGGGAATCTTCTTCTCTAATCTTTGGCCGCCTTTTGGGTGGCAATTTGAGGTTTTTCCATTGATTATCCTACCGGAGAAAGATAAAAAACAAGAGGGAGAGATTAGAAGAAGGTTAAAAACTTGAAGGAAGCCATTCGTGGAGAGATCTTGGCGGTGATTTTGGGGAATCATCGAAGAACTTTATCCATCCAAGGAGAGTGTGAGCTTTGAGGAAGTTTTGTTATTCCCTTTATGTATTGTAATTCATTTGGATTGGATTGTTGTTCTCCAATGACGGAGAACTAATTTTCATGGTGTTTGGACATAGTAAAATTCTAGGGTTTATTTCATTAACATTAGTTGTTGGATCTTTAATGCTTTAATTGTCTTCTTAATTGCAATCACTTCTATTTGTATCTAATTGCGTGTTTTTATTGAATGGTTGCTATTGTGGGGAAAGCAACCTAGTTTTCATATGTTTGATGTGCTTGGTGACTAGAAGAAATTTTCACCTACCATAGACATGCCGCAATTCGAGAGAATTGTGAGTAAGCCTTTGGTAAGGGTACTTTGGAGGCCCCGCCTCCCTCAATTCTCCCGAGTGAGTTAGTGATAATATCCATGCTCTTTGCAATCATGTGGAGTAGATTTTAGGAGAAGTCGTATCTCTGCTTTGTATTTGAATTAGGGGTAATTTCTCTCTTTGAGGGAGATTATCTACTTAAGAGATTGTTATTGGCTCACAGTGAGGTTTTATAGCTTGTTAATGTGATTATGTAACTATCTATATCAACTATGCACCTATTCAGTTATTATTTATCTAAGAAATAGGGGTTTAATTAGTATAATTTTGAAAACCTCTCGATTCAAATAGGATTGTATACTTAGACAACCTTTGTCTTGTACTTCATAATCCTAGACGGATATTATGCCCGGACATCATCACTTCCCCTGATTTATCTCCTCTTTATTTTCGTATTTCTTGCTTTTATTCTCTTTTGTTTACACACACATCATTCGATCATTTAGGATAATATTTGGAATTAGGGTTATTACTAATATTCACTTTCTTCCATGTGGACCGATACTCTTCTTTACGCACATTATTATAACGCGATCGGCACGTACACTTGCATCCCTATCAAGTTTTTGGCACCATTACCGGGGAAAAATAGTGATATTAGGAACATTTATTTTTCCATCATTTTAGATATTTATTTTCTTTTGTTTCATATTATTTTATTTTACCTTATTTTATACGCTTTCGTGCAAGGAACTTGAAGGATGGTTGATCCAATTACATGCAGCTTTGTCCATTCAAATTGAAGCTCTCAATGCAAAGATTGATAAATTTGTCTCTACACAACAACAAAGTTATCCCTACTGTAACACATGTCATCCAAGTCATAGGAGCTACCCTAACATCTCATGGAATGTGTTTGGACAACAATGGAAAACCCCACAATTCAGATTTGAAGAGTATATTCCACCACAAGAACATGAGCCTAGCCTAGAAGATCTATTGGCAAGATATGTTCAGGGATATAAGGCTCCATTAGGGGAACAATCTCAGGAGAAGAATTTGAATTTGGAGGATGTGTTGGCTAACTTTATCCGTAACATTGAAGCCAACACCAAAGCTTTTGAGATTTCCCAACAAAATCAACAAGACTCCATTCATGACTTAGAGAACCAAACTAAGCAACTTGTTGAGGAAGTTCCTTTGGAAATGACAAGGAAGTGTGCGAGAACAATGAGAAAGTGAGGGAGAAAGAACAAGATGTTGTAGGGAATAAAATGGAGTGAGAAGAGCCCCAATTTGAGAATTATGAATGGTTTAATGAACAACATGCTTGTGAGGAGGAATTTGTAGAAGAGGATTTGTTGAAGCTATGTCTCTTTCAAATTGAAAATGTAAAAGTAACAAACCCCAAGGCAATGGAACAAGTAGCTTTCTTTGGAATTGATCAACCAACAAAATGAAAGAAAGAGGTTATGAGAATTGAAGGAGATGTAGGTAGGAGGCTCAAACCATCCAAGGACCCTCCTATGCTTAGCTTGAACAATTCTCGGCCCAAATTGTTTCCGTGGAGGCCTAAAGTAAAAGTATTCAAGACTCCAACAATAGTGCATACCCGGCCGGATAAAATTGTGTTTATGGGAAGTAACTATATAAGCCATAGTTGGGAGGAGCACACCCTTTTCAAGAGTCCATAAGGTAAGGAAGATGTACGTCAAGCTAGCCATGTAAAAACAGGCACTTCTTGGAATACAACCCAAGTGTTTGTTTGATCTTTTACTTCTTAGTTAGTTTTAGTATAGGTTCATTTGAATAATTTGATCATCATCTTGTCTCTACCATTTTTGTTCCTTTATGATTTGATAGACTTGTTGCTTGTTTAGCTTCTTATTTTAAGCCCAAACTGTGTATATTTCATTGGAATGTTGGAAGGGGAGTGTGTTCCACTTATTTACAGAAAAATTGGAGTTTACAGGCACATTTATGCCCATAATAGAGGTCATAATAAGGAGACAGAAAGGCTTACGGCCATAAGAGAGACCGTAATACATCATAGAACATCTTACGTATATTCTTACGGCTCGTAACCTCAAAAGTAAAAAAATTTTCAAGTCTTACGGGTAAGCTAACGACCATAAGATGGGCGTAAGCATTGTAGCAACATACTGGCCTTGAATCATTGCAGCAAGTACTATAGCACTCGGCCAAAAATTACAAAGACATCATTGCAGCAATGTTCAAGCTGCGAAGGTGGCAAAACTACCTCCAAAGCAAAGAAAGCCACCAATGGACACTGAATGAGGACATTTTAGCTTGAAGCACAAGGGATCATCATCTTAGTTTTCTTTTGTCATTTCTTTGCTATTTTTATTTTTATTTTTTTTATTTTTATGGAGCTATAATGATCCCTCTTATCTTGTAGGATTTTAATAAAAGATGATTGGTGAAGTTCTTTTAATTTGACGACCGGTCTAAAATGTTGTAGCTAAACCTATGCTTCAGAAAGTGGGTGAATAAGAGTTACCCACGCCCGGGCTTGAGGTTAAATTATTCAAAGCATCATCACTAAACCGGAGAAGTACTAGTTTCCCTCCTCCTTTGAATTGTCATTGCATATCTTTCTTTATTAATGCTTTATTGCATACATTGGGGACAATGTATGATTTAAGTGTGGGGGAGGGGTTTAGGATTCGTTGTATTCTTTTACATGCCAAGTTGTGACTTATGACGGTGCATTTGATATGTAGTAGAAGTTTTCTAGTATTAGGGTGGACACATGCGAGTTTGTTCCTTTTTTAGTTCTTTTTTTTTTAGTTTGCACTCTATTTTTGGTTATTCACCTAATTAGAGCATACAACTTCTCTATTGTAGCAATTTAGACCATGTTGAACTTCATTTAGTTTTGTTCATTTTACTTCAAGTGAGTTAAATTGAGAAAAAAAAATTTTTGCAAATTTGAAAGAATTTGTTGAAAAAAAGAAAAAGAAAAAAGAGAACATGTGGGAAATGGAAAAAGCTATCCCTAGTACAAGTGTGAAGCTACTCTCGATAAGTCGGATACCATGTATGCCCTAACGAGAGAAAGAGCTACCTTTTAGGAGAGTGAAAGCTACTGTATTCAATTAAAAGACGTGGAAAGAGCTACCTCTCTTAAGCATGAAAGCCACTTGATGAGGCCTTGTGACTAAAGGCTACCTTTGGGATTGTGTGAAGCTACCACCTTGCAAATAAGAAGTTATTTGTGAAATTTTTGCTATTGAAGTCTTGTAGGTCAAAAGAAGTGAAGTAGAGAGTTATAACACACACATATTTGATAGCCTTGAATAGAGTATTAACTATTGTTGGAACTTGAGATTTTTAACATCCTTGTATTAAAACCCAATTACTTTTGAAGCTCCCCAATTCTTGAGCACCCGAAGTTGATAAGTGGGGGAATTTGATAAGTGCTTAAATGAATGTATTATTATTATTATTATTATTATTATTATTATTATTAGTGGAAATTTCCAAAAACACCCTCTAAGTTTGTAATATTGCCAAAAACACCCCGTTAGTTTTGCACTCCCCAAAAACCCCTTCCTTTTTAATTCCATGTTTTTCAACCCCCGAAAGCATGTAACGGATGTCAACGGAGTGATTTTTAAATTTTATGGACAAAAATGCCCTTGCATGGGGAGTCGTGACTGCAGCCATTTCGGCGGTATGAGAGAAAGTGGGGGGGTTTTCCGTAGGGTAACCCCAAGAGAGGAATTTACTGGAGCCTTATAGTTATTTTTTCTCAACTAGCGTCTTCAGTTTTTCCATGTCCGAAGCTATCTCCGAAGTTGTCTCTACCGGCGCAGCCTCTATAATTGCAGCTTTTCCCTTTCCACCGGTATCTCGAAGGAGAAGTCCCGCGCAAGTAGTTGCCATTTCATCAGTTTTCAATCTAAGGTATTGAGTATGGTTTTATGGTAACTATTCTGTTACAAATAAAGATTTTTCGGTTTCGTTTTGTGCTCCTGTTTTTGTTTCAAGATATTGAAGTCTGTAGGGGGATTTCTTGGCTGGGGTTTTGTTAGTCTGCAGGACAATTTCTCGGCTAGGGTTTTGTGTTGTTTTGCGCTTTCGTCTGTATACACTATCGAAATAGTTTTTTCGATTGTTATGATTTGTGTACATTTCCCCTTTCATTTGATATGGTTGCAGTTTTACAAATGAGGTTTACGTTTAAGAAATGAGATGTTACAGTTTAAATATTTGTTGTCTCTGCTTTAAAGTATTGTTGTCTCGCTTTAATAAACGAGTTCTCTGCTTTAACAATTGATATCTCTCGTTTAAGAACCGAAGGTTACCGCTTTAAAATCTTATATTTCCGCTTAAACATTTGTCAATACTGCATGTTGAATGTGTTGTTATTATCGCAGGCTTGTGACTATGGCGGTCAACCTAGTTAATGGGCGATGCTATTTGACACCGTAGTGGAGACCTTAGCTGAATTGAAAGATAACATGACCCCTCGACACTGGGAGATCATCCGAAGGACACCGTTTGCAGCATTCATTGAGCTGGAAGCTATATACCAAGAGAGGGCCCTTCTTGATTCTCTCATCGCAAAGGTACGATCGCCGCACTCAATAAATTCGAGGATCGGGGAAAGCTCTCTGAGTTTCGAGGCCTCAGGATGTGGCCCTCGTTCTTGGTCTGCGTTGCGATGGCGGCGATGCGTGTTTCGAAGAAGAAAACCCGCTCGGCTCGAAGGAGGTATTTATCAAAAACTTACGAGAGACAGAGACTCCATCAAGAGCACTCTTGCGTAACTTGTTCGACGATGAGGGGAAAGAAGATAATTTTTGTCAAACTCCGATGGTGTACCTCATGGAGTGCAGTCCTCTTCCCTAAATACATCATGCCCGACGACTGGATCATTGATTATGTCGATGATCTACCCGCCATGGGGGCGATAATCGATGGGCGCAGGCGACGCACAAGTGGGTCGATGGAGGACATTCCAGCAAGCATGCTCGAGTGCAAGATAGATGCGCCGGGAAGAAGACCAACATAGGATATATTAAGGGGTGCTCGGTCGCGCTTAACGTATGCGGTTTTACTAGCTGGCCGAATGGGAAAAGAAAGTCCATTTCAGCAAGATCCCAAGGATGTTGTGCTACGGTGAAAGTAGTTACCAGAAGCAAGCGACGGTAGAAACCAGCTTGTCATCGCTCAAAGGAAAAGTGGTAATAAATCATGGACAATGTTTAACAGAAGTCTTTAATGTTTAAACATTTTATTTAGCGTTTAACTTTATTATTTACAGTTTAAAATTTATTCATAAAGGTTTAAATATTTTTGTTCTCCGCTTTAAATATATTCTATAATGTTTAATATATTAAAAATCTCGTTTAAATATAGTTGTTATAGTTTAAATCGAATGATTTTCATTGAAAATTGTTTGGTTTACATATGTTAGTTTCCTGGGTTGGTTCTGGCGAGTGCTGAAGAAAAAATATTTGTTGGGGCCAACCGACGGATGGATACTATTGCTCCGGAACCACTTGCTCAAAGGCGGGATGAGAGGGCGGCCTCATCGTCGCGCTGCTCAACGCCGTTCTCCTACTTTCTAGCCCACCACGCCGCACGCATTCCTCGGCACGGAGAAGCCCTCCCCTACCCCGCCCAGATTGCAACAACCCCCTACCACGACAACGATAGTCCCCCAATCGTGGCGGCCCCTGGACCATGGCGAGCCCCACCGACTACCTTAGGCAAAAGATGTCACCGCAACTCTTATGCAGTGTGCCGGATATTGATGATCGAGTTTCTCGGCTTGTCGCTGTTGAGGCATCGAAGGACGTTCACAATCGATCGCGTCGTCCCCTCCAAAAGAAATGAACCACCCGGACCGACGAGCCGTCGGAATTTGACGATGACGACATCATCGGGGTAGCCATTCCAAGACGGCCACATTCGAAGAGACTTGCAAAAAAGAGGAGAATAATACTACCTCGTCTCCATCGACGGTCGACGATGAAACAATAGCAACACCATCGGGCTACGATCGTCGTTATTGAGTCTCAGTCACCGTAGATGACGTGGCCATCAGCGTGGAGGACATCATAGATGATAGTGGCGTTGCTGCGGTTGAGAAGATCGTTTACTCCCTTGTTAATGAAATCCCCGACCCGGTAGAACCGGCTGCCGAGATTGCGGCATCAAAGATGGACACAATCCCTGAAGAACAAGAACAAGCTAAGGGTGTATCTCCCGTTGATGCTGTTATCGTGGCCACTACTTAAAAGATCGTTGAATTTGTTTTCGTGGCCGTGGCCGACAGTACCGCATCGAAGTAGGACACAATCCCACAACAAAAAGAAGCATGTAAGGGTATGTCTGCGGTTGATGTTGTCGTCGTCCCCGCATCGAAGCCAAACACAATCCAATAACAACAACAACCATGTAAGGATGTGTCTGCGGTTGATGCTGTCGTCGTCCCCGTATCGAAGAAAGATGTTGCTGGTGTTGAACACCATCAAGGCTCAATGACAGTGCCCCATGAAGACCTCGACCGAGCAACGAGGGAGATGATCAAGGCCAGTCAAAATTGGGACAAGACGGCTCGGTAAGTCTTCATTCAAGAAGAAAAAAATGGGTCGCTAATCGCGTCTTAACAAATACGAAAGCGAGGAGTTGATGAGGATCTTTCCTTAACCCGCCAGTATGGACGAGTAAGTTTAAAAGTTTTCATGATAGTGTTTAAAGTTTTTAGATAGTGTTTAACTTTTTAGTGATAGTGTTTAAATGTTTATATGTTATCATTTAATTTATCTACTTAACGTTTAATTCTTTATAATATCATTTTGAACATTGATAATATCATTTAAATATTTAGAATATGGTCTAATTATATCCATTATCGTTTAATCTCAAAGATCGTCAGGTATGGAAGAATGACGTTATCGAGCACCACACGGGACAAATTATACACTCTGCTTGAGGGTAAGGAGATGGTCACAGATGATATGATGGACGCTTTTGTATGCATAATACAAAAGTCGTTGAGCAAAGTGCCATATCCCTACAAGAAGCGCGCCTCCATCACAAGACCGTTGGCGCTGTTTATGTCAAAGCAGGATGACGCATATGAAACAACTATGGCTATGATCAGAGATGCTGTGCGCAGCTTGCATGAAGTTCAAATTGTCATCCTCCCGATAATAATGAATGGTCACTTCCATGTCGTCGTCCTTGACAATGACAAACAAGAATACATGCATTATTCTTCATGCGCGGGGTACGAAAAAGACTCGTTGGACATGGTAAGTTCTTTAATTATGTCCGATTGATAGTGTTTGTTATTTAATCGGTATCTTAATCTCAACTTGCATATCTCGACAACGGAATCTATTCGACACGGCTGTCGGTATGCAGTTCGGCGAGTCGGCGACCGTAAAGTACCCACTCATTTACGACATGAAAACCCCACAGTAAAAACAAGGAAGCATCGATTGCGCCGTCTATGCCATGCGGTTTATCGAGCAATTACTTTGGGGTGAGAACCTACGGCTACCACAGACAGACGTTCTTTACCTGAGATTAAAGTATGTTACCCGCATACTTAAGGAGGGGAAGGCAGCCGGCATCCATGAGAAAGGGGGGTCGTCCGAAGCGGGTTAAATTTTGTTTTCGCAGAATAGGAATTGTATATGTTAATGTCAATTTTGTTTTCGAATGTAAACCAGGACAAATTCAATTCATTGTTTTCATTTTCGAAGAACATGACTTGTATATGTCAATGTAAATTTTGTTTGTTTTCAATTGTAAAGCAAGTTAAATTCCATTCAGTTTTATTTCATTGTTTAATTTACAGTGTCATTGTTTACATTTCAGTTTAATTGTTTAACTTTACCATCTATCATTTAAATATCAGTTTGAAACATTTAAAATTACAGTTTCTCTGTTTAACATAACACTATCTCTATTTAAATAACTGATAACACTGTAAAAAATAAGAGTTTAAATATAAAAAATTTCCAGTCAATTCAGATTGTTTCTCCTTAGAAGTTAGCTATTTACAATGCCTAGTCGGCAACAGTTTCATTACAAGATCTACGATTGTGACCGGATCCATGGCAGTGGCTGCAATGTAACTCGCGGACATCAAACGCTTGCGACTCGATCCTCTTTCGTCTAGGACACCCAGGCTGCCTTCTCGTCACAAAGGTCGCAAAAGCGAAGCTCACGATTTTTCGTCAAGGCCCTGCCATCTGTCGGGTATGGGGAATATAGCTTCCTTATACGCTAGTTTATAATTATCGACGGTGAAGTAGCCGCTAATAAATCAATGAACATTGGTTTCTGTCTGCATTATTGCAGCTCAAGCGTGTTTGCAAGGGATACCATAAACTTGCCACCTTCAACATGAACAAGTTCTAATGGCAAGATCTACAGAGTTGCTGCACTGGTCGATCACTTCGTAACGATTATCGACACAACGACCAACACGAAGATTTCGGCTATCCTCAACAATTATCTCTACCTTCGAATGTATGTCTGGGCATAAGTAGGTCTCCCATTTGTTCGCTTGCTCACGCCGGTTACATAATATGCGCATCAACTTGAACCTGGCAAATAAGGTTAAACAAAGACAGTGATGGTTAAATAATTCGTAAACATGTTTAAACATTATTATAAATAGTTAAACGAAAGGATTAATATTTAAAGTCAGACAAGTCTAATTAAACAAAGATGGAAAATGTTTAAAGGGTAACACTAAATGTTAAGTGTAAATCAACATTCGTAGACCTTATGGAGTCGACCATTTTTGTCACCGGTAAATGACGAGCTTCTTTGATCCAAGCATTGAACGACTCTGTGACATTTGAATACATCTCACCCCAACGATCACCTCTGAACAGATAATTCGACCAATGTGCCATATCCGATTTATTAATCAACCGGTGATGAGCTTCGGGTGATGTGGCTGCAGCTCATTCACTGTGATCATCGAAATCTTTTGGCCGTGGATGCCCACGAAATGCGGAAGCATATAGACCAGACACTCCTCCCTCAATGCCTTCCCAAGTCCGACATTGGCTTTTCATAAAATTGGCCTCCAAATATCGAAGACAGTGATGCATGTGGCGAAGAAGGGAAGACTCTCGCAATTGCGCTCACAAGACCCTTGGACCTGTCCGACACGAAGTTAATTATCTCATGATAATCTCCATCCTCGTATAAAAGCATCGCCTAACTTAGATATGAACCAAGTCCAATTGGCATTGGTCTCGTTGTCGACTATACCGAAGGCGACGTGGAAAAAACCATTGTTTCCATCTTTCCCTGTGGCACCCAGTAGTGTACCCCGATATTTTCCAAGGAAGCGGATACCATCGAGAAAAGCAAAGCTGCCCCGCAAGCCCTCTTGAATCCCACAATACATGTGCTGAAAGAAAAGAATGCACGTTTAAAATGATCACTGTCTCTTTCCACAATCGCAACGCTGCCGGGATTTGTCTCAGCCACCTTATCCACATACCAAACCAAACAGTCATAGCTGGAGATGTCACTGCCGTCGAGGACCACCCGAGCATGCTTTTTTCCCAACGAAGCCTGCTTGTATGGTATGTGGACACCATGTTCCCGCAACATGTCCTTCTGAATGTCGATGGCCTTGTACAAGGGCCGGTCCTTGAGCTTCTGAATCACTCATGCGCTTACCCATTTTTTGGACGCTTTCGGATGTGACGCTGAACCTATGCCACCACCGCAAGTGTGTGACGGGTTGATTGTCTTGATTCTGAAAATATTTTTATTATACTCTTTTGATGCATGAAGGCGCCAACGACAACCATCGGCAGCGCATTCCACAGTCAAACGATGTTTTTCGTTCTTTATGAATTTGAAGTCAAAATTCCGTTTGATTGCATGATTTCGAAGTACGTCCCTAAAATGTTCAACATCGTCAAAACGTTGTCCAATATCCAATAACAGCACTTCAGAATGATCTGATGAGGAAGGAAGACATCCCACACCGTCAGGGTCACCATGGGGTTGAACGGGAGCACTCGCAGAATCTAAATTCCTGCCAACACTTCAGTCAAATGAAAAGATCAATATGTTAAGCGGAGAATATAATGTTTAAGTGATAATGCAAATATTTAAACATTAAATTAAATACTTAAGCAGTTACCAATTAACGTAAACGAATAGTACAAGATGTTAACCAGTTACTGACATATTTAAACAATAATGAACCCATACAACTGGATCAAATAAAAGAGAAGGAACTTACAATGAGTAAAACTCGTTTTCATTAGAATTCGGCAATGCACATTGTCTGTCTCGACAACAAGATCAACTACAGCGCATTTGAAGATGGAGTGCACGTGACACATCCGCTGGAAGTCAACATCGTTTTCTATTGGACAAACCGTTTTATATCCATCTGGTGTGATAAACTTCACCCTGACAAGGGAAACTTCGAGACCCCATCGCTCACATATCTCAGCTAACACCAACTCCCAAGAAGTCTGAGCCGTGAACATTAGCACTCTTCCCTCCCTGTTGAATCTAGCAATACCACAAAAACTCTCCATAATATATCGGCCGAAAACCAAATCGTACAAACCAAATGAAATGAAGAACAAAAAGAAGACGAAGAAGAAGAAGAAGATGTAAACAACAAACAGCAGTCAGATAGGCAAACAAAAAAGTACACAGTTGTATGCATAGAGGTTAGACTAGACGTGATATGATTGGGCGGTATTTTTCCCTCCATCCCAAGGGCAAAAAGAGAAATATATGTCAATGTCGCGATGAAGACATATTGTCATCGCTCGAATGAAAGTTCTCACCTCAACATGAGTCTCTGTTTAAACGCCAAGCTTTTTATGTTAAAAAAGATACATATACTGTTTAAAATAACGGTTACCTGTTTAACTAAAGTCTATATCATGTAAATAATATGTAAACCGTTTACATATAGTGATTTAACTGTTTTAAAATATATGTTATTATTTGAATTGAATGCTTTCACTGACATCGCATTGAAGATGGGTACCTCCTGGGTCACTGTTTAAACATCTTTATGTATTTGCTTAAACACCGTTGTCATTGTTTAAAGAGTAAATCGATTATTGTTTAACTTTTTGTATTGTTTACAATGTCGTTCTTTGTTTCTCAAATTGTTTTTACTATGTCTCTATTTAAATTTCACAAGTTATCACAAGGTGACACTCAAATAGATTTGTTTGTTTAAAATATTTAAACGTTTACAATGGAGAATCTGATTAAATTGTGGGATCGAAAATATGCATCCGGCATCATGAAAAGACACCAGACGATATATCGAAGAACAAATGTCATATTTGTTTTGTGGGTTCTTTCATTCCTAATAGAGGCAAGCCTCTATTATTAATTACCCTAGATTAGAAATCTTAGGAACCTCCGATTAAGGGCAAAAGGTACAAGTAAGAGCCAGAAGATTTGCGAATTATAAATCTTGTTATTTTATTATATAAACATATTTATTATATCACTTATATGTACATATATATATATATATATATTTATCATCGCCGCTGCCTGTGCCTTGTCACTGTGTTGCCTGCCGCATTGCTGCTTTTGCAATTTTTTTGTTGCCATTTTAAAATAAACAAGTCATCGCGATTGTGTCTTGTTACTATATTAGCACGCCTTATTGTCGCCCCTGGAATATGTCTCATTGCTGCTTTGAGACAAATTTAGCCACGACATTGAGTTGAGCACCCTTCTTGTTGCTTTGAAATTAGCAGTGCATATTTCTCTGCTATTCATTTGCTTGCATATCATTTCTAGATATATATTTTAATTTATTTATTTTTGATCCACACTTATCATAGTGGGTTATATTTATTTTTTTATATTTTTTTAGAGGGGTCGTGAGCATATAACATGCATGTTTCTTTTTTTTTGTTTTTGTATGCATGCCCCTCATTTCATTTTTATGTATGCACGTTTCGATTTTTTATCTCATGCATATATGCATAATTTTTTTATTTTATATCATGCATGGTGATCCTTGCTTCTAAATGTATGGGCATTCATGCATGCAATTTTTTAGAGCTTCATGTGCAATTTTTTTCTTTACTATGCTCATACCATTACATGTTTTTCTAACAACATCACATTCTTAGTTATATGTGCATGCATGAGTCACGTGTTTTTTTTTAATTTATTTTTATTATTTATTTATTTATTTCCTTTTCAAGCTGAAACCCATATTCATGTTGATGGTGGGCCCCTTTTTTTAAAAAAAAATTTTTATTATTCTTTAACAAAATGATGAATGCTTTTGTTCTTTTATATATATATATATATATATTCATGATGCGTCTGCGTGCATGTCTGCATGCACGTTTTTTTTTTATGCACGTGAACTTGCATACATCATCCATTCATTTGTTTAACTGTGGGCCCATTTTTATTATTTTATTATTTTATTATTTTATTTTATATATATATATATATATTTTTATATGAGACCATAGCATGCCCTCCATTTTCTTATATTTCTTCTTTTTTTTTATTTCATGCATGTCTGCATGCATTCTCATTCAATATATATATATATATATATATATATATATATATATTTTTTTTTTTATTTATGCCAAGTATGTATGCTTCTTATCATGTCATGCACACAATAAATAGCATGCTTTTATAATGGTGAATCCCTCTATATGCTATACGTATCCTTGGTGGGTAAATTTTTGAGGAGGTCACTGTGTTTTGGCCAATTTCCACTTTGGTCATCATTTTTCAATTTGTATCAAAGTGGTCATCCGAATTCGATTTCATTTCACCGAGCGGTCACTCTTTGATTTCCTGGGCCATTTAGTCGATGTGGCGCTGGAGTAGCCACATCACATTAAATAAATTATTTCCTCACACCCACTTTGGACTTGACACGTCCGTAAGTCCACGCTCATTTTAATTAACCCACTCAACAAGCTCGATCGGCAACAAGATACTACCATCTTCTTCACTTCCCCTCTTTCAAGTTCATGTTTTTCAGCAGAGCTAAGGGAAGAGAATCAGTTGACAAGAATCAGTGGATGGTTTTCCCCCAGGCCGACAGGGAAACGAAGCGAAAGATTGGAAAAGAACCTAGACCTTCGTACTTAGGGCATCGTCAGATGGAGTTGAAAGTTAGGGCATGTGAGTGAGTTCACGAGGGAATGCTTGTAGAAGTGATTTTTGGAGTTTTTTTCATGATTGTATAACCCATCCGGTCTTCAGAGGAAGGTGGAAGAGAATGGCTAGTGATGTGCAGTGAGATGATGTTCTAAAAGCAATCATAATTCTGTGCGCTTTGAGATTATGGTCGCAGTTATACATCAATCATAATTCTTTTTGTCTTGGGTTGAGATTATGGCTACGAGTTATACATGTTGTAATTATACATCAATCATAATTTTTTTTTCTTTTGTGCGGTTTGAGATTATGGTGCTGGATTATACATGTTGTAATTATACATGTGTGCAATGAAAAACCATGGATGAATTGCTGCAGATTAATAGTCTTGAATTGTTGCAGATTTCAGATTCATAGTCTTGAGCTGGTACATATTGCAGATTTATAGTCTTGAATTGCTGCAGATTCATAGCCTTGAGTTGCTGCAGATTGCAGATTCATAGTCTTGAATTGCTGCATATTACAGATTCATAGTGTTGAGTTGCTGCAGATTGCAGATTCATAGACTTGAATTGCTGCAGATTCATAGTCTTGAAATGAATTTAATTAAAAGTGCTGAATATTGCAAGTTTATACAACTGTTAATGCTATTCTGAAGATAAAAAATAAAAGTACAATAACTCAACCATCATAACGGGGAAGACCACATAATAATTTGAACCCATTAATACAATAACATGGACAAAATAGTTTCTTCCATTTAGAATATTAGATTCACAAAGTTAACAAATGGTAACAAACAGAAGAGGACACTGTTTTTTTTAAACCTAATTTAAAGCTGCCATGTCCCCAGGTCCCCAGGTCCCCACTGTTGTGGTCCATACACAATTTTAAAACAAAAGAACATGAAGCACACTGCAACATCACACACTTTAATAAAGCCATGATTATGGCTTCCCAGATGTACTACTCCCTGGTGGAAGCCAAATTTTTCTTTTTTTCCCTGCTTCAATTGCTTTGTTTCTGTCTTCTAAATTTCTTAGCATTCCTTCATTATCGATCACAGGTGGTCTTGATGGGAAATGCTTCCTTGCCTGACTCTTGGACAGGGGTTGAGTTTTTGATCCTATTGTTGTTTGGTGAGTTTTTTGATTCTGTTTCATAGGTGAAAATATGTTTTCCATCAGAAAAGTTAAGTGTTTCATCTAAAGCATCAATGAAATATTCCAACAGATATACCTGTGCTACTTGTGCAACTGAATGAGTCCTAGTTGTTGCATGATCTAGGCTGTGGCTGAGCTGAGTAGGTGGCCTTGTAGGCACATGCTTCTTTTGAATGTCACCCATCCCGGAGAACATGTGTATTGAAAAATAGTCAGCAATTGGAACTGGCAACATCAAAGCAAAGTGTGTTAAAAAAATTCATCATATAATAATAACCCTCAAAACAAAATTTTCCTCATCAATTGAAAGGGCTACACAACTATCAACTATCAATAAAATACAACATCACTGATAATTTCCAATTCACAACCCATTCAAAATTAGGATTAGGTCATTTGAAAAAGTAGTGTTTAATCACAAGAGACAACACCCCCCAAAAATCTTCTATGCCATGCTTTTTAAAAATGTTCACAAGTGTAAAAAAACAACTATGGATGTAATCAATTCCAAAAAACCAAATTTAACATGTTTGTTGACAATCTTCTTAAAAAAGTTTGAACACCTTTAATAGATTTAAGACATTCCCACTGGCGTTTCATCTTGAGCAAATCAATGTACAAAACGATGAGGTAATGTGACTTACGGTATACTGGAGCTTCATCTTGTGCACCTCTTACCCGCCAAGCGTTCGACATGATGTACGGAGATGGCTACCACCTCCGTGCCGTGCCCTAACTCCAATCGTTCGCAAATACAGAATTTGGACTCCCTTCCTCTTCCTCTCCCCGTTTCCCCACAACTCTCCGGTGATCGGCTTCTCAGATGATCGGCTGTAGGTTAGGGATTGTAGGGTCGGGTATAGGGCCCTCTCACGAGAGAAGGGAAAGAGGGGAAGTGAAGAAGATGGTGACTGTGCGGTGACTGTGCGCTGACTGAGCTTGTTGAGTGGGTTAATTAAAATGACATGGACTTCGCTGACGTGTCAAGTCCAGCTGGGTGTGAGGAAATAATTTATTTAATGTGACGTGGCTACTCCGGCTGCCACATCAGCTAAATTTGGCCGGAAATCAAAGAGTGACCGCTCGGTGAAATGAAATCGAATTCAAATGACCACTTTGATACAAATTGAAAAATGATGACCAAAGTGGAAATTGGCCAAAACACAGTGACCTCCTCAAAAATTTACCCTATCCTTGGTAGGCCATATATATTCAATGTTTCAACTCAAAATTCTTCCTAGTGTTTATATTAATTGGGTACGTACTTGCATGCATGTCCTCTCACAATTTATTTCAATCATTCATATCATTTCAAGATCTTTTTATCTTCCCATGCACCCATCGTTGAGATATAAGGTTGAGAAATATAATTATTATATATAAATATATATATATATGTGGCTGTTGATGATGGAGCCTACAAGCTAAGGGAAGTCGTGTGGCGAAAACATGGGAGAAGGGCTAATGGAACCACCTCCTTGAGCAAGATGGAATCATCTATTCTGAATCCGCTAGCATCCCTTTGCAACAGCAATTTCAACAGCAGAGTGTATTGTTGAATATGTCCAACAAGAAACAATCAGAGGTAGAGAATTCCTCATCTCCGGGCATTGGATTTGGAGGAGCTTTTTCGATTTCATGTTTAGGATTGTACCCTAGCCATCGAAGTCGTAGAAAGTGCAGCCCTGGTGCTTGAGCGCATACACCATATCCCTCGCTTTCATCGTCATCGTCTTCGGGTGGGCATACTGGGTGTAGGTAGCAGCGTCACAGATTACATTCTTCAAGAATGTCTTCAATATGCTATGCGTTTTCTCATAGATTAGTTCACTGATCCTCTTTACATTACTACAGCGAACAACAGCATCTTATGCTAGCGAGGAAGATGAAGGTGACACCGTCCTCACCGAGCAGTTGTATGATCCGGGAGTGGTAACCATAGTCCTCGTCGATGTACAGCAATGCATCGATGTCCTTATCATCTCACACTGCAGACCAACCCTTTAAGGCGGCATTTGGTGGTGCCTCCAGCATCAACATCTACAATTTCTCGCCGGAGATGCTATGTCGGCGACCGGAGTTGTTAGCAAGGATGTAGGAGTATGCGCAAGCGAGTAGCTTCAACGTTGCCTCTTTGAATGTCACCACGCATGAACCCCTGACAATGCTGACAAACAACATCATCCTTCCTATATATTTTATTTATTTATTTGTACTTGCACGTGAATTTGCATGCATATTCCTCATCATGCTTGCATATAAAAAAAAATTTATTTTTTTTTAACCTGGAATCCATATTCATTATCTGTTGATGATGGGCCCCGCTTTATATATTTACTTATTATTTATTTATTTATTTTTACACATGATGCATGCTTCTCAAACTTTCTTTTAATTAAAAATTTTATCTCATGCATGCATGCATGTATATATTTTTATAAAGCTTTCTTTCTCTTCTCTGTGCATGTATGTATAAGGGCATTCTTTCTTGACATCTCACATCATTACATGCTACCATCATCCAAGCCAAGAAAATATCTTCATAAAGATTGATGTTTTAATGAACTTCCAAAAGCAATCTTTCACACAAACATTTCTTTTCCTCTGTCAACTTGGAGAGATGATAATGAAGCAAAGAGCATGACCACCTGAACGCTTCTATAATGGAGAAAAATCATATCACAGACTGAAACATCCAATGCTAGTAACTAACCAAGAACCTTAAAACATCATAGAAATTCATCTTTCTATCATACAAGTAAGTCATGAGAGAAGTGAGAAGCTTGGAAAAGATAGATCAGGATCGAGTTCCAAACTATTGCAAGCAATGTGATGAGCGTTTGACTGGACTGAGATCCATAGATCTGACACGGAGTTGTGCTTCTTTAGCTCCTCCGAGGAAAGGTACCGCTTCTCTTCCTCCGTTTTCATGGGTTCATCATCAAGAGAAAGTGCGGGCAATGGGCCTCCGTCCATCTCGTTCTTCTCAAATGACACTTAATACGAAGAAGAAGCAGAAACACGAGCAGCAACAACAACAAGCAGTAGCAGCATGGCAGCAACGACAATAAAGGCATCAGACATGCTGGCGGCATTATCTCAGCCACGCAGCATCGATGGCGGCTTTGATGACAAGCAGCAACAGCGACAGCATCAGCAGCGGCGCCAGCAAAGACATCAGCCATGGCGGCATTATCTCAGCCACTCAGCATCGATGATGGCTTCCTTGACAAGCAGCAATGGCGATGGTGTCAGGCACAGGCAAGCAGTAGAAGCAGCGGGTACCGGACATGGTTGGAGGCATTATTTCAGCCATACAACTCTATCCGCAACCTCCTTGACAGGCAGCGGCGGCAACGAACAAGTAACAGCGATGAGCGGCGACAGCAGCATGCTTGGCGGCATTATCTCAGCGGTGGCAGGCAACGGCAAAAAATTTTTATATACGCATGTATGTATGAATATGGGGAGAGAGATCCGCACCTTCTCTTCGTCTTTTTTTTTCCTGAATTTTTTCTTCAATTCTCTCCCTCTTTTCTTCATCTGTTCTTCTTCCTATTTAAAAGCCTCTCTCATCCATATCATCCCAACCTCTCCCCGCGAGATCACAACTAAGGATAGGATTGTATAATTTTTCTTAAAGTTTTTTTTATTATTATTATTACTTATTTATTTCCCCACGAGATCACAAAAAAACCAACTTTCGAATTTCCAATTTTAATTAATTTTTAATAAATTTTTTTTTAAAATTTTTAATTTTTTTTTTTATTTAAAAATTTTTTTAAATTTTTTTAAATTTTTCTTTTTAAATTAATTTAGTTTAATTTAATAATTTTTTTAAACTTTATTATTATTTTTACGATTATTTTCTTTACTTATTTATTATTATTATTATTATTTAATTTTTTTTATTATTATTTTTTATTATTTTCTTATTAATTTTTTTATATTATTATTATTATTTTCTTCTCTTAATTATTATTATTTTTTCTTTAAATTTTTTTTCAATTCTTCTCTTATCTTTTTTAAAAGGAATTTTTTTTATCGCAAAATCCCTTATCCTTATTCTTTATTATTTTTTTTAATTTAGTTTAATTTAATAATTTTTTTAGAATAATTTCAAATTTGAAAATTTAAATTTCGAATTTTTTTATTTATTATTTTATTATTTTATTATTCGCATTTTATTTATTATTTTATTTTATTTTATTTTATTATTTTTTTCATTATATATTCATTATTTATTTATTATTTTATTATTATTATTTATTTATTTTCATTAACTGAATCTACCTCGGGATGCGTACTCAAGTGCTTCAGGATTTGCATTTCTCCTATTGCCTCGAGATCTGCTCTCAGGCTACATGAAACTTAAGATCGTCTTAGGATGTGTGTTTGGCTATCCTAAGATTTGAGATTGCCTCGAGATATGTGTTCTTAAGGGCAATCTTGTAATTTGCCTTTATGCCTTTGAGATAAATCTCAGGGCCAATTTTGTAATTTGCACTTTGGCTCGAGATATGTTCTCAAGGGTAATCTTGTAAATTTTACATTTATGGCTCGAGATATGTTCTCAAGGGAAATTTTGTAATTTTTTTTATTTTGTAATTTTTATTTTACCTCGAGATATGCCCTCGAGGATATGTATTTTTTTGCATTTATGCCTCGAGATATGTTCTCAAAGGCACTTTTGTAATTTGGTATTTTGCCTTGAGATACGTTCTCAAGGGTAATTTTACGATTTAAATGTTTCAGATCATCTGGAGATTTGTGCTCTCGGATAATCTTGCGATTGAAATATTTTAGATCGTCTCGAGATCTGTGCTCTCGGCTAATCTTACGATTTAAATATTTTAGATCGCCTCGAGATCTGTGCTCTCGGCTAATCTTGTAATTTAAATATTTAGATCACCTCGAGATCTGTGCTCTCGACTGATCTTGTGATTTAAATATTTAGATCATCTCGAGAGCTGTGCTCTCGGCTGATCTTGTGATTTAAATATTTTAAATTATCACAAAAATGTCTTCTAGACTTATCTTGAATATATCCAAATATAATGAAATTTAGTTATTTTAACCATATGTTGTCCCAATTCGATTATGATTTGACTGTGTGTAATTTTTTTAAAATTTTTATTCGATTTGAATCAGGACATGCAATTTTTTTACATAAACATAAATATCATAAGTTCACACTCAAATAAGCTTGTTTCATTTAAAATAAAACATTTACAACATTTACAACATTTACAACGTCTTCTCGGACCTTGGACACTCGCGACTCGACCCTCGTTCGTCTATTAAGATTTCGATTTGACTCGCCAAGTGTCCATGACATTCGAATGCTAACACCGGTTTGCATAACATGCGCATCAACTTTAACCCCGCACTAACGTAGAGCGAAAACACATTAAAAAAAGGTTAAGCAAACACATTCATGAAAACATCTATTAATCAATGTGTCATGGTCTGACTTAAGCGAAGATCCTGATAGTTAAACACGTAAAAGTAATATTTGTACATCGACGTAAGGTTCTTAAAAGCGATAACAAAAAAATTCTCGAGTGATAAATATCAACTCCGTCTTAAAGGATGTTTACTGATTTCTCTCCTCTAGAGAATCCTCTGCAATCACGCAATAAGTGAAAACTTTCTTTTCTTACCTAAGTCAAAATGCCCGCTTAATTGCTTGCCCGTCATCCACCGCTGGAGAATCCACTCCATTCAGGCAATTATGCGGGAATTTTGACTTGGGCAAGAAAAGATAGTTTAACTTATTGCGTGATTACGGCTGATTGATTCTCAAGATGAGGAGGATCACGAGACATCCTTTAAGATAGAGTTGATCTTCAAATTTTTGTCTGACTCCAGCGAATATCATACACAGGAAGCAGATGAGGAGGAGGATGAGGACGACGAGGAGTGGTTGTCCATGGGAAGGGTTCTTCCTTGTCAGTTATGGTGTGAAGTCCACAAGCAGGTTGACGCTTCATATCCGAGAAAAAAGTGAAACGTACAGTGGACCAAGATTGACTGATGACAACGAACGGGTGTTCGGATATTTATGTTACCGTGCACAAGAATTAATGTCGTCATTAATTTTTATGTACGGGATACCATAACCTTGCCACCTGCCACCTGCCACCTGCCAACACTTTAGTTCAAACGAAAAAGATCAATATTTTACGCAAAGACTTTGAGAATTTACACGTTAATATGAATAGTTAAACGGAGACGACAATTATTAAACATATTTGTAATATATTTAAACAGATAATAGCAAATAGTTAAACAGTATTTAAAATATACAAATAGATAACCATAAACGAGAAGAACTTTACAACGAAATGAACTCGTTTTCAGTAGGATTTGACAATGGCACATGGTTTGTCTCGACAACAAAATCGACTACAGCTCATTTGAAGATGGAGTGCGCTTGACCAATCTTATGGAAATCAACTTCATTTTCTGTTGAAGAAACCGATTTATATATTTCGGGTATGATAAACTTCACCCAGACTCGTTTCCTAAAACAGATTTAAATCTATCATTACCACAAATGAGTTGTCATAATAAACACCCGCAGAATGGTCAAATTGATATCAACAAAGAGATTCTCACCGTATTACGAAACCGGCAGAACTGAAGTAGAACAAACCAAATGAGGAGAAATGAGGAGAAGAACAAGATGTAATGCAACTTCTAGGCATTGTCTATCAGAAACCAAGCAGAAAGCCCTTGAAAAGGTTGGACATGATGTGATTTGGCGCTTTTTTTCCCACCATTTTCAAGGGCAAAAATGGGATTTCACAACAAGGACCCATTTGAAGTGAACGGTAGGGGTAAAAGGGAAGTTAAACACTAACGGAAGGGCTGTCCGGGGTGTGTAAAAGTAGGAGGGGGTTTTTGGGATGTTTTGAAAATTACGATGGGTGAACAGTAATTTTCCCTTATTATTATTATAATTATTTATAAAGCTTTACATGTAATTGTTAAATATATGATTGAATTGATGCTTAATTTGCTTCTATTTTGTATTAAGGTTAGAATGAAGACATATTGATCAAGAGGAATAATTTTGAGGCGATTTGAGCTAATTTTGGAAGAAGAATAGAGTTTTTAGAATGACTTACGGGTGAGCTTACTGGTGTCATTACGAGCGTACTATAGCAGTGCACCGTTTATGTTAATGTAGCAAATTAATGTTTACAGACACTGTTTATCGACATGTTGCAGCGTAAGCCCCAACCCAAGAATCTTACGAGCACTGTTAAGGCCGTAAGCCTCAAGACGTAAGGGGGGTGTTGTAGCAGTGCTCTGTTCATGTTGTTGTAGGAAATCACTATTTACAAGCACTGTTACGGACACACTTATGGCTGTAACCCCTATCCAGAGAACCTTACGAGCACTGTTCCGGTCATTGTTACTGGCGCAAGCCTCAGGCCGTAAGGACTTATTACGGCCGTAAGAACCCCTGATTCCTTAGTTATAAAAAACAGAAATTAGGGCTTTGGGGAGAATCTTTTTCTCTACTCTTTGGCTATCCTTTTGGGCGGCGATTTGGGGGTTTTTCCATTGATTATCTTACCGAAGAAAAAAACAAGAGAGACATATTAGGACAAGGTTCAAAGCTTTAAGGAAGCCATTTGTGGACAGATCTCGGCGGTGATTTTGGGGAATCTTCAAAGAACTTCATCCATGAAGGAGATTGCGAGCTTTGAGAGAGTTTTGTTATTATTTTTTATATATTTTAATTCATTTGGATTAGATTGTTGTTCTCCAATAATGGAGAACTAATTTTCATAGTGTTTGGGCATAATTAAATTCTAGGGTTTATTTCATTGATATTGATTGTTAGATCTTTAATGCTTTAGTTGTTTTATTAATTATAATCACTTCCATTTGTATCTAAATATGTGTTTTTATTGAATGATTGCTATTGTGGTGAGAGCCTCCTAGTTTTTATACGTTTGATGTGCTTGGTGATAAGAAAAAACTCCCACATAGCGTAGACATGCGGCACTTCACTAGGATTGTAAGTAAGCCTTTGGTTAGGGTACTTTGGAGACCCTGCCTCCCTCAATTCTTCTGAGTGAGTTAGTTATAATCTTCGTGTTCTTTGCAATCATGTGGAATAGATTTTAGGAGAAATCGCATATCTGCTCTGTATTCAAATCAGGGGTAATTTCTCTCTTTGATGGAGATTATTAATTTAAAAAATTGCCATTAGCTCATAGTGAGATTTCATAGAGTGATAATGCGATTTTATGAAAAAAAAAATCACAGTTGATTAGAAAGAAAGTTCATAAATAATAAAGTTGATTTTATGCACAATATTTCCATACTACAAAAATATTCTTTACATTTCTAAGGAAATAAATCGTAAAAAAAAACTCTTATAAACTTACAAATTGAATAATATCTTCCAATAAACTCTCTAAATATTTTATATAGTATAAACAATAACAGACACAATATAATGGGACATTCGGGCAATTGTCTTATCTCTATTGAAATTTGAAAAGTCTACAGGAATAAACTCTTCATATAATTAAAAAATTTTAATTTTTACAATATATCCCGACTGTAGTTAAAAAAAATAAAAACCAATTTATCCCTTTCAAACTCAATTTGTTCAACGGAATTTGATAATATTTATAGTTGCTACCAATGATATTTTCATTGGATTTGAAGATATTTTAATGAGGATAAGATATCAAGTGTCTCAAAAAACAAGAAAAAGATAGTTAATAATATGTGGAGTCCATGCATCACGCATGGATAGAGGTGGGCACGGGCGATTAACCGGGCCCGGTTCACCGGAGCGAGCGAACTGCGCTTATCAGAACCCGCGGGTCCGGGCCAGCCCGCTTTGACCCGCGGGTTGCCAGATGGGGTTTGAACATGGGACCTCACGCTTAGAAAAATAACATTAACCAATTTGGCCTACTAAATTTTTTTCTCTGTTTTAGTATAAAAACATAAATAAATATAAAGAAGTTGCAAAAATATTTTTTAAAACAACAAAAAATTTAAAATAATTTATAATAATAACTTAAAATTTTTTAAGACATATCAAAATAATTCTAAAAAGGATAAAAAAGCTACATTTTTAATTTATTTATCTATCAAATTAAATTTTTAACACACCTTTTTAAGTGCAACAAAATGTATATATATATCAAGTAGTATTCTTATTTTAAATTGAAGTTATCATCAACTTATTTATTTATTATAATTATGGTTGGCTCTAGATTTCACTTTTAGTCTCTAACTATAGGGGTTATTATTGTGCTTATCATGTTGTCATTGAAAAAAATTACAAATCAAAATAATATGGTGTTAACCATTATTCAAAGATATTCTTTTTTTACTAATATATTTTTTTTATAAATTGATATACATAATTTAAAAACAATTTTTTTTGTAATTTTATTTTTTTATTTTATAAATTGAAACAAAAATAATCTAATATATATGTGATAAATAAAGAGTCGCTTATTTAAGATAATTTAAGAGTGATGCATATGTAGGGAACTCGAGTCTTATGAGCTAAAAAAAGACGATTAAAAAAATAATTATTTTTAAAAAAAATATTTATGAAAATTTATTGTTTGATAATTTGTTATTTTACTAATTGATTTTTATAATTTTTTTAATTTATTATATAGTTTCTTAATTTTTTTATAAATTAAATATATATGTAAAATATTTTGATCCATATCCTACATCTATCTGTATATAATTTTTTTCCAATAAATACTTAAAGCAAATTGTAGCTCAAGTGGTTAAGTTTTTGTTATCGAGTTCGAGATCGTGGGTTCAAATCCCATGACCAAAGCGTACTGATAGTATTAAAAAAACAATAATATTAAACCGGGTTTTGACCCGGCCCAGCGAGCCCTAAGCTGAGGTTTTTGACTCAGCTGCCAGGGTCACGGGTTGGGAAAAAAACTCCAACCCGTAGCAGATAGCCCGATCTACGATATGGGCGAGTTCACTGGGTCGATTGAGACCGGCGGGCCCTGGGTCCGGGCACGGGCCGGGCCGGTTCTCCGGACGGCCCGTGCCCACCTCTACGCATGGAGATTGCAGCTATGTCAAAGGTGTTGGAAATGGGCTATGCCATGCTCATTAATAGAGCTGGGCTGGGCCAAAATTCCTTTACAACAGAACCCAAAAAAAAAACTTTATTAGTCCCGTATAAAATAGTGTAACACATGTCTTTTATCTTGAGCTAAGTGATAAATGAGGTTCTGGAAAAATGCTAAAATTCCTCTGGAGTAGGTGAAATCAGTTTTAGGATAATGTTTTAACACATGGAATCCGATAATTAAAAGTTTTTTTTTATTTATATTTATCATTTTAATTAAGTGAATTACAGGTTTTTTTAAAAAAATATCATAAAAAAAATCTAAATGTTCACATAATTTTTAGAACTTTTAAATATATTTTTTTTTACATGACTCATCTTTATTACTTGTGTTAACGCATTGTCACTGTGGTTCAAAAATCTGATTTTACTCGGATGAGATGAAGAAATGTTTTGTAAAGTAAGATAGAGTTTGGTAAAGCAAAGTAAAGTAATGTAAAAAAAGGTTCTAAGTTATATCTTATTTGGATTGAAGGTAAGGTAAATGGAAGTTATCAAACCTTATAGTGTTTGGATTGAGGGTAATAGAAGGTAAGGTTTTGTATCAAAATTACTAAAATACCCTTGAAGCTATAAATTGTATTTTATGCTAATTTTATACATACAATATTATTTTTATTAATTAAATATTTTTATTTGAATATTACTGTTTATTTTATTTTTCAAAAACATTAAATCTAATTTGTTATATGGGCATGCATGTAATTATTTAATTTCAAGAGGGTTATTTTTGTCATAGAAAAAGTTCAACCCTCCAAAACCCCCAATTTGGAGGGTTGAAAAACCTCCATTTAACCCCCAACCCTAACTACCCTACCTTGTAAATAATCTTAATTCCAAGCAAAGATTGGTCAATAACCTTTCCATACAAAACTTTCATTTACCCACTCCCAAGCAAGCCTAATCACTGAAGAAGCGCTAATCTTGAGCTCCTTTGAGTGGGTTCAACTGTGGATCTTCGTGAGTCTCAGCAGCTCTTCCGATTGTGAGACATCGATTAATCGTCCTTGCCTTTTCTTTTTATCCAGATCTTTTTAATTTGCAGATATATCAAGTTTGAAGTGGAAAGAAATGAAGGAGAAGAAGATAACCTTTTTTTAAGCTTGGTGGTTTTTTATAAAGCAAATATTTGGGCTTTTCAGTGTAATTCAATTGCTATCATCTTGTGCTAAAATTTATTTTGAATATTATGTTCATTTTGCTTGGGATTATTGAAAGTGGAATTTAAATTGAAGACCTTTTCATTTTTAAATATCTCACACCATCACCTTTCATTGGCTTTGAATTCTTTAGTATCTTCTACCTTATCTAAAGTAATCCATTAAAAATCTTAATAATAATAAGATTAAATTTATTCATTAAGTATTTATTATATTTATATTAATGTTAAAAAAATTGTAAGATATTAATGTTAAAAAAATTGTATTTATTATATTTATATTATCTAATGGCTTATTTTAAGTATTTATTATATTTATATTAATGTTAAAAAAATTGTGAGATATGATCTATCTATTTTTATTTAAAAAAAGGAAATAATTAATAACTCAAAGATCGGAAAAATCGGATGAAACAAAAGAAACAAAGCAAGGAAAAGGAAAACATCAAAGAAAGGAAGCAAAGCATTCACTCAAATGTTTCCGTATCCTAAGCTATAAAAACAAGCAACTAACAAAGCATGAGCTAGTGATGAGCACCAAAGCTTCAAAGGTCCATCAAAGGGACCCAAAGGATGGGGAAAATGGGAACAAAGAAAACAATGAAATCCATGTTCTCTCATAACTTTTAGTAGTGGTGGGGCTAAGTGTGTGTTGGATAGAAGTGATGTTTCCTTGGAACCATTACACATTAAACAACCACAAAACATTGCATTAAACTCTAATTGGTATGATGATGTTGATGGTGTTGATGATGTATGTTTAAGAATATATTTTACTGATGCACATGCAATACAAGGGCATATATACAAAAACATTTAATTATTGTAGAGGGCATTTAGTGTAAGGTTTGAAATATTACCTTCAGAATATGGATTCCCATAAAAGGTAAATCCCTGTGAATAGTAAAGCTAATATTTTGTTTAACTTATCAAATCAAATAATATTATCGGGAATATCTTACTAATATTAAACATAGGAATAACATATGGAAATATCTTATACCAAACCCCTTATGTGAATATAAAAAGACATCAATTGTGGAAATGATATATAGCTGGAAATAAATGGTTATTGAGATGGAATAATTTTACAATTTTTATACTAAACATGGGAATAACGCATTCCCTCTTTTATATTCCTCATAATTTTAAATTAATCCCTATATCAAACATGTCCTAAGACTTTTTATTCACCAGTTATGTAGAAGCCACAAGCTCTAAATCAAAATAGGTGAAGTTATGAAAGCTCTATAAAAAATTAAATCTCTTTCATCGGAGTTCTTTGTTCATATATACAAAATTTGAATTTGAAACTACAATTGCTTAAGTTATCCAAATCTTTACTATTTTGATATATCTCATTTGTAAAGAGATAAGTATGATATTTAGTTTTATTGAGAGGTATACATATAATTAGTCTAGTTTTTAGGACATCTAAGGAAAAAAAACCCTCATATATATATATATGTGTGTGTATAACATTATATACATGAGTAATGATTATATTTGGGCCGAAGACTTAGGCTGAATTCACAAGTTGATTAACATGGATGCCTAGTTGCATCACGTTATTTACTCTCTCTCTCTCTCTCTCTCTCTCTCTCTCTCTCTCCTCTCTAAAACCCTAGGCTACATTCGGCTGCTGCCTCCTTGACAAGGTCCCCTTGCGTATATCCCACAAGTGCACGGGTTTGTCGAAGTAATAATCCCTGATGAGCGGGTATCGAATCCACAGGGAGTAGGGAATAAAAACACTTAATCCGTTTCTTAGCTATGTCAAAGATCGAGTAGTGATAAGTGTGACAATGATTCGATTCTCAAAAGTAAAAGCAACAAGTAGAGAGCACGAGTAAAGGAGGAGGTAAGGCAATCGATAAAAGATGGGGTACTTTCGAATAATGCTCGCCTAGGATAATTGTTTCAAGCAAGAACCCTCTATTATGCTTCCTAATCAATGTAATGGTGAGTCGTGGAAATCCTTAAATACATAGTCCCAAATCTAAGGTCAACTATGCCTAACTCTATACATGTCCCGGGAGGAGGATTAGATAACCTCTCAACCTCGCACTCGAATAGAGTTGCAATGAGCTCTAGGGATTCCAAGTGATAAATCTCTTCCTAATTATAGACCTAACCCTTTGGTCTAGGCGGAAGGTCCCTAACCACGATTAAGCCCTAGATACTAAGATCGCCTCAACGCTTCACTCCGTTGCACGCGCAACTAAGCCCCAGCGGAGGGTCATCCCTTAGACCATTCACTCTATTATGGCCGCAAAGAACTCGAGGAACGGAGGTAGAATCTATCACGTCGGAGGGGAAATGGGACGCTCCTATACCTCTCGACTCACCCTCCCAACCCTCTCCAACCTAGCTTTGTCTAACGCTCGTGGTGTGTCACTCACTCATAAGGTTACTAACAAGAACTCTCAACCCTAGTGTCACTCTAGGGGAAATGTTCATACAATCAAGCATTCAAGGTTGGAACTCACAATAAACATCAATTAATTGAAAGCATAATAAAGAGATTTAATGAAACAAATACATCCTAGGGTTCATAAATACCCAAGTACCCACTAGGGGTTTAGCTCTCCATGGAGCTAAGTACAATCAAAGAAATAGAATGTAAAAGCAATGAATCCATAGAGAAACCCCCTCGATAGTCGTATCGATGGTCTTATGGAAAATCCTCTACTCGTCATCCAAGGATTCCCTTGTCCGGTATAGGATACGCCTCGACGGAAGCTCCCCTACCAACCTTCTTCCAAAGGAATGACGATGTCGGAGCCGTAGAACCTCTCCAAAACCCTAGCCAATATCTCTCAAAACCCTAGCCGAAACCCTCTCTCAAGTTGGGGAAAAGATGGAGAAAAAAAACTGAAATCGGGGCTGAAATCAGCTTTAAATAGGGTTGGAATCGGGCATCCACACGGTCCTGTGTATTTTTCACACGCCCATGTGGAATTTCCACACGGGCGTGGATAATTTCCACACGCCCGTGTGGATTCTCTGGAATTGTGATTTTCGGGCGGCTGTGGACAGTGCTACTACATTAAATTTCTCTTCTGTTGTAATTGGTAGTAGAATCATTCTAATTGAAATAGGGTTACAAAAAATTGTTCTAATCAAATTAGGACTATCAATTACTATTAATTGATATTTAATCAACAATTGATTAATCATCAAGGATCGATTACATGAACACATGAATATATGTGACAGATCAGAGTTACATCACAAAAATTTTCACAAACGCAAATTCCTCCAACATGCACACATGCTCTTGAACTTTTCACTCTGGTTACCGGAGAAGTGATGGCTTCTTGTACTTCAAAACTAATGTGAATATTAGTGTTTTCTTGTAACCGTCGTTTAATGGTTAAAACCTTCTCATATTACATATTCATAGAGTATAATTAGATAAGGTTAGAACATTTAGCCACGTAGCTTGGAATTGGGTTTCTACATCTTTAGCAAATTAGTTCATACTAATTTTAATAATCACAATCATATCCATCAACAAATTGTAATTTAATCCAAAGATTAGAGATATTCATGTATGAGACCCCAATATAATATTTTACATATTAGTCCCATGATTAGACCATGGCCCCACTTATATGTGTTTCCTTATGCTATTGGACATTAAACAATTTTAAAAAACATTTATAATAATATATATTTTATATATAATAAAATACTTTTAGAAAATTAACCAAAAAACACAATCTATACATAAGAGTTAATAACATTCTCATCTAATAAGAAATTTATGTAACAAAATAACTCTTTCTTTGTATGACAGTGTTTGGTCTAAGAGTTATTTAGTGGTCCAGTTTAGTATTTATCAACTACAAATACCCACAATGTTACTTAGAGTCTCCACTCTAGTAGTTGAGACATACTACTCTATCACATATAGTAGTACAATATGTGGCAACCAATAATGAATATAAAATTATATTTTATCACATAGGTTGTGAAATATTTTGGGTTGCAAAGAACATAGATAATTATGTACCACTTTAATAATCTCTATCATTTATTTGATTTCTATACAATGCAAGCCTATAATAATAATATATCATCAAACATGAATAATACAAATAATATTATTTTATTATTAAATTAAAAAACTAAAATTGGCTTTATAAGTCATACGAGTTTTGTAGTAATGAATAAAATAAGCTTCATTTTTTTAGAGTTTACTTAATGAATATTAGACACAATTTTTTTGATTATTTAATATTTAATAATATATTTAAATAGTGTATATCAACCAGAGGGTATGCATACAAAAACATCTCGATTTAAGCGGTGTACATAACATTTGGTTTTACTGAAGTTATGCACTTAATTAGTCAAAATTTTTCAAGTGCGTATAGGGTTTTAAAAAAAAAACATATATAGCACATGAATTTGGGGCCACAAATTTCAATTATTTGCAATTTGAGGGTCCAATTTGCGATGAAGTTGGACAAAAACACATGCTTGGTGGTACTTTGGTGAAGCCAATAACTCTTCATGAGTTGTACTTCTTTAGTAAATATTAGATTTCAATTTTTGGTTTTTATTTTTATTTTTAGACTATTTTTTTATTTAACTTGAGATCTAAGTTCAGTTTTTCGGTGTCTATCATGTGTGACTCTTTCTTATGAAAGAAAAAAGAATAATATTAAAATATTTGTAAAAGATATTAGGATCATTGTTCCGACTTAATTTAGATTTTAAAATTTATAAAATAAAAAAAATAATATCATTAATTAGTAATTGTGTGGAACGGGTAAAAATTGAGTGATCAGTGATTACTGTACTATGCTTAATTTTCACTTTGCTCACTGAATTTCAATTTGTATTTTTCAATCACTTAACATCAATTCTTTTTCACTGGAAAGTCATCTATAGGATTTCGATTATTTTTTTGTTGAGCTGACGGTCAAAAATACAAGTCAGCCATTAAACTTGATTTAATTAATCTACGCTGGTGGTGACATGTCACCTGGAGGCTGACATGGATGACGTAAATAAAAGTGGGGCTGACGTGGATGAGCTCTGCTGAGTTAGAGACTGACGTGGATAAAAACTCTGGTAGCGTGTCACCACTAGCGTGATTAATTAAATTAAGTTTAATGGCTGACGTGTACTTCCGGCAGCCAGCTCAGCAAAAAATAATCATAAATCTTATGAATGACCTCTTGGTGAAAAGGAATTGTTGTTGAATGATTGAAAAAATACAAATTGAAATTCAATGTGCAAAGTGAAAATTAGCATAGGATAGTGATCACTCAAAATTTTTACCCGCTATTGAACACATAGGCCTTTTCTTTTATCATTTTCATATTGAAAAATATTATTCTATTTAATGGATGCAAAAAATAAAATAAAATAAATATCCCATTTTTAAACGAAGATTAAAACTAGAGTTTACAAGTAATTAGTCATTTTTATTGGGGGTATACATGAAAATTATTTTTTCAGAGTTATACACAAAATTAGCCCATTTTTTAAAATTTTTACTATAAAATAGGATGAATTACATGAGTATGTGATAGATTTTATTTATCAAAATTCTTAAATCAATTGAAAAATTAAGATAAAAAAATTTTCGGACATACCCTCAAAACCCATCAACATTTTATGTAATATCCTTATATCCACATTTAAACTCAAATTTATGTAAAAAAATTTTATCATTTGAATAAGTAAAAAATTGAATGCCAAAGAAGTTTTTTCCCGCAGACAATTTTCAATGGATAATGTGTGTGTATATATATTAACATTAATATTCTCTAAAAAAAAATTTTATGGGGGTTATATATCTGATTACCCTTTTCTTTAGGGAGTAAATGTAAATATTTCATGTAAAAAAAAATAGTCAAAGATTCCTTGTGTAACATAGAAATTAAACTTGCACAATCAAATGGCTCAACCAGTCAAAAAAATTTTAAAAAAAGGAAAAAAAGGAAAAAAAGGAGAAAAAGAAAAAGAAGAAGAAAAGATGAAGTATTCTTTAACTCATTTTTTGGGAAACTTTTTTTCCCAAGTATTTCTAAAAACTTTCTCTCTCAAAGTCATGGAAATTGAAATTATAAGCAAAGTTGATGAGGGTAGTTAGTCAGGATAAGAAGAAATTCTATTTTTATTCTTAATTAATTAAAACAAATGTGGAAATTTCCAGTGAGAAATTCAGGTTTCAAGGGGCATATGGCAAAATGCTATATTTTCTGAGATATCTGTGCAATTATGAGATAATTCAAGGACGTATAAACCAAAACCACCAAGATATTATGATAATATTTAAATTAATCAGTAGATTGATTATTGTTTAAATATGAAGCACATTACATAAAGCTTCAACTTAATTAATATTAATCAAATAAATATTTACAATTTTTAATTTTTAATGATTGTTTAAATATTAATTATTGAATGTATAATTAAACATTATAAAGATCTTGTGAAATGACAGTAACCTAAATTGGGTTCTTCGCCAACATTATGTTTGGTTGAAGGATATTATCCTCTTATAACTATATTTCTATAAAATTTAAAATTTTAAAATAAATATGTTTAATAATAAATTTTAAAAAAATTATATCAATAAATAATTATTATTATTTAAAATATAAAGCCTCGTAAAGACCCCAACCCATCAATATTGTTATATATAATCACGTAGTCTTTTTAAAAGTCACATTATTTAAGTATTTAGAAATTAAAATTTTTTAAAGAAGTATTTTTATTGTTACTTTTTCTTTCTCCTCACAACCTCAGCCCATGGTTGTTTTATGATGCTAAAACTGACACAAATTTGGCATGCTCGCATATACTTAACTTGTCTGGTTTCAGAACTAGGGCAAGTCTCTTATTTTTCTACTATTTACTGATGTTTACGCAACTATATATATTGTGATGTTTAGGTATGTTTTAGATTTAGATTGTTTATAGTTTTATAATTATATCCACAATGATACACAAAAACCTAACACTAGGCACTTCTTTGGTTCTAAAACCAATGAAAATGACTTCTGCTCACTTTTAGTAACCCACACATGAGTACAATTGCTCTCACAAAGAACCCGTCTATACCTTGACTAGTTATGTAGCGCACAATGTTAAAAGAAAGCCACTTGTGGCTAGAGGAGTTCAACCCTAGCCCAACGATGAGTGCTCATGGTTAGAACAATTTTGCTCTATCCCTAATGAGCCCTCATGTGGCTAGCACAATTTAGGAGAGCTTGTATAATCTCATGAGGGGCTTGTTCTGCCCTAGCGAGCCATGTGATGTCTTACTAAGATTTGGGCAAGCTCCCCTAACATGCTCTGGGTGGAAACAAGCTCATCCCTGTCCTAATAAAGCTCACATGCTCATTGGATAAGTTAGGCCCTTTAAGGGCACACGAGTTTATTGGGGTTTGCTCAACCTCATATTAGCTCACTAGGGTGGGGCAAGCTTACCCTTACTTTGCACAAATTCTCCATTGCAAGTCAAAGCAACTGCACAAGCTTTATCCCTAATATAGGTCAATATCTAAATATCTAAATATGTCATGCCATAAAAACCATAATACGGCATATAATATATTATATTAATTAAATTATTAATTAATAGCAGAAAAATAGTCACTTATCTCTTGTAATAGTGAATTAAACATGATAACGAATAATTAAAATATACACTTGAAAAAACCAAAAACTCTTCTAATATATTCTCTTCTCTCATAGGTATTCACAAGAACGTTTGAAAAGTTATTGTTAGTTTATAAATAGTCTTTTTATCATTCAAAAGATTTAATTTTCTAAATTAGATCATTGTCTAAAATATCAATTATGACACTATAATTATTATGACACAGTAATTATGACCCTATAATTATTTAAATCTACTTAATTTTCAATCCTATGCAAGCTGTGTTACCAAGTGGGCACAAGCTCTCCCAATCTCATGAGCTATGACTATCACTAGAAGATCCAGGTAAGAGTTTCCAAGGAAGATGCAAAAAAGAAATGGAAAATTAGAAATAAAATAGAGTTATATATGTATATACATACATATATTGAAAAAGAAAAAGGAGTGAGGTATTTTGTTGTTACAAAGATCCAGAGAACTTTTCAAGAACTTGAAAGACCTTGAGGTCCTTTTTCCCATAAATAAACTTTAATAACCTACATGCATGCCCTGCACTCCCCACACCAACCAAATAAATATAATACTCATCAACGTTCAAGACCTACCAAGAGCTCCTTTTCTTAATGCGAATATACCCCTCTAAAAATATTAAATACTTGCTTTGAATAAGTACATCTCAAAAAGTTTCTAAATCCAATGAACTACTTAGGTAGTGTTTGTTTCAAGGGATTTGAAGTTACATGTAACTCCAAATCCCTTACCTTTTTAAAATCCGGTGTTTGTTTTGATGTATTTCATTTTTCATGTGCTTTTGAAATCCCATCATTGAGGGATGTTGGTTTACGGTCAAAATGACTGTAAAACCAAATCCCGGAAGTTCAAAACCAGTATATATGCATATATATATACATAAATCTATACATATACACATACACATATATGTATACATATACACATACATATAGAAATATATACATATACTCATACATATATATATATACACATACATATATACATATACATACATATATATATACAAAAATCTATACATATACACATACACATATACATATATACACCTATACATATATGTATACATATACATATATATACATAAATCTATACATATACACATACACATATACATATATACACATATATGTATACACATACATATACATACATATATTTATATATACATACATGTATGTATATACATTCCCTAGATATGCCTATATATAGTATGTTTACATATATAAATATACATATATACGTATATATATAAATATATATATGTATATATACACAAATATACACATATACATATACCTATACCTATACATGTATATGTATATATAATCGTATACATATATGTATATATATGCATATATGCATATACACAGACATATACGTACACTTATACACATGTTTTCCAATTCCAGATTTACAAATCCTTTCAAACAAACATAAAATCTTATAATACAGTAATTCCAGTTACATCCAACCAAACACAAGATTTGACTGCACTGTATTTTGAAAGCCAAGTATTTCCAGTTACATTGTAACTAGAAATCCACTGCATTTAGAATTACATCCAACCAAACGCTACCTTAGATATTTTCTTGCTTGTACTACTCATGATAAAATTCACTTAAAAAAAATGTGATTTTCAAAAAGAAGTTTTGTAAAACCGTCCTTTTATCGGGGTGTATCTACAAAATAAATAAATAAATAAATAAATAAATAAAATTTAAGAAAGAAGTGCCAGCCTTTGATGACTTTCAAACAAACTCACGAGCAATTAATATAATATGCATAACATTTTAGACAGCAGAAAACACGTTGTCTGACATTTTAAAATAATTTTAAAAAAATAATAAAAAGGAACATTTTCATATATACCCTTGAAAAATAAACAACTGTGTTTGTACTAGAAAGGAACATAAAATTGTATTAACTTATATATGCTAGTCATTATTTGCACTTTTGTCATTGAGATCAATATTATAATATAAGGGTGCGTTTGTGTCCCCCTATTTTTTTTTAATATAGGGGTGACTCGGGTGAGTCTAGGTGCTAGGCAGCATTTATTTTTCCTAATGTAAATATTAAACACATATATTTACAAACACAATTATCTAAATTCTTAAGGTCATAATGAAAAATCCTCCACCAATATATTTTTTTCCCTAATGCAAGTGTCTAGGTAACATTTTTACCCATATGTACATCATCTAATACTAAGTACATATATTTACAAACTCAGTTATCCAAATATGTAGTGGTTCTAATGCAAAAACCTCACCAAATTTTTTTTTGCTAATATTATTATTATTATTATTATTTTTGACAAATGCGACAAGCGCTATATACATTTATATCAAGATCATGCACATATGCTGAGAATTAATTGTTTAATCCTTACATTCTCAGTTGGGGATGAAGAGTTTGAACTGTGAGCTTACACCCACAACCGACTGACCCGTTACCATTATTACTTTTAATGAGTCTTGAGCGCAAAACCTTTTTGAATGTCTTCCTTTCGTTTTTTTACTAATATTCATAAAACATCATTATCTAAATTTTTAGGTATTATAATGAGAAAACCACATTAAATCATTTTCCCTAATATAGTGGTCTAGGTAACATTTTTTCCACACATTTATCATCAATTTTTTTCTTCCCTAATATACATTATCTACTATAAGCATATATATATATATATATATATATATATACAAACACAATTATACAAATCTCTAGGTATTATAATGAAAAACCCCCACCAAATCATTCTTCCTAACATTTTTTTTTTCCTCATATATAATATCAAGCATTAAGCATAAACATTTGTTATCCAAATTCCTTGGTGTTACAATGCAAAAAGCCCCCAACAACCTTTTTTCCCTTAATATAATATAAGGGGTCTAGGTAAATTGTCTAATATTAAACATATAAATTCACAAACACAATTATCCAAATCTGCAAGGGGTTATAATACAAAAACCCTTAATTTTTTTTTAAAAGTAACATGGTATACATCAAGAGTATGAGCATGAGTTAATGCGCCCTTGGGGTTTGGGTTGTTAACTCGCACCCATAATTAGCAATTCATTACTATCAATACTTTTAACAAGTTTTGAACTTGATATCTTTAAATGTTGCACTTTCACATTGGTTAAGTAGTGTGAGGTTATTATTTCTTGAGTAAAACCCTAAAAAGTTTCTTACTATCAATATTTTCAATGAGTTTTGAACTCAAAATCTTTAAATATCGCACTCACATTGGTCAAGTAACGTGAGGTTATTATTTTTTCAGTAAAACCCTAAAAAGTTTCTTACTACCAATATTTTTAATGAGTTTTGAACTCAAAATCTGCCACCCCCCACACACACACACAAAAAAAAAAAACTGTTTTCACCTAATATATAATATATAAGGGTTCTAATAACATTTCTCTCATAACATCTATAAATTGTCTAATATTAAATATATAAATTATCAAACACAATTATCCAAATCTGCAAGGGTTATAATGCGAAAACCTTTATTTTTTTTTCAAAAATAATACTGTATACAAGAGTATGAGCATGTGTTAATGCACCCCTGGGGTTTGGGTTGTTAACTCACACCCATAATTAGTAACTCATTACTATCAATACTTTCAACAAGTTTTGAACTCGATACCTTTAAATGTTGCACTTTCACATTGGTTAAATAGCGTGAGGCTATTATTTTTTCAGTAAAATCCTAAAAAAATTTTTACTAGTAATATTTTTAATGAGTTTTGAATTTAAAATCTTTAAATGTGGCATATTAGTTAAGCAGGGGAGGCTATTAATTTTTCAGCCAAATTAAAAATTTTTTTAAAAAAAACCATCATCTATTTGGTTGGTCGGTGCCCCAAACAAACTATAACATGCTCCCTTCAGGAGTTGAGGTGAATCCTTACCTCCTCCTCAGGGAATCCCATCAACCACAATAACAACACCAATTCCCAACCACTCCTCAATCCCTTCTCCTTCTTCTCTCTTTAGTGATACCCTTGCTTGTGTGGAGGCTAGCGTGGGATCCATTTCCTCTCTTTTGACTCTCCTCAGGTCTTCTACACTCTGGATTATTTTTTTTTTTGAAGTTTGTCATTTGCGATTACTTTTTTCTCCAGATTTTTGACTCTTTCTATGTTTTAATTCAGTTGGATTTGTGACTTGTTGGTTGGATGTTGTTTTCTCATGTTTGAATGTTTGTTGTTCGTGGTGTTCTGTGTTTAGAGTTTTTATCCTTTCTATTGTTTTGATGTGTTGTGATTTCTTGTCACAAGTTCTTTCTTTTGTTTCTGTTTCTTTTGAAAAGATGAGATCTTTCTGAATGTTTTGGCTGCAGCCAGCAGGTGATGTTCATCTTAAATGTACTCTTTTCATTTTATTTATTTATTTATTTATTATTATTTTGGTTTTTTTTTATTAGTCCCTGGTTGAAGGAGGAACACTAAAAATTCTATTTTGCTTTTCATAATCCATCATATACAGTGCTTTGTTCAAAGGACTGTGATTCTTAATTTGCTTATTATTTTTCAAGTGGGGTTGATGTTCCATCAACTTAGCGTAATGGTTTGAAACTTGTCGTTTTACATCCATTTCATTAGTTCAACTGATGTTTTGGTAGAAAGAACAGATTTGTGACATTGAACCACATTTTGAGGAGTATAAATCCTTAATGTTCCTTTTTTTTTTCCTTATTTAATTTATAGGATGTTAGCTTCTTGCATCATTTTTCATCTTATATTTGGCTGCTTCTTTGCAATCTTTTTAGATCTTGATGGGAGGAGGAATATGTTATCTTTTGTTGAGCATTGACTGTATGTCTTCATCACTTAAAATTGCAGGTGCATTCTTGAATTCCGGACTTTGTACCTCTTAATAGTATTGAACAAAGGCTCGCAGTTTGCCTTTGCTTAGTTTCAGAAAATTGAATGTGTAAGCTCAGCACAACGCTGTTGTAGAGATGAGCAATGAGGATAGTGAAAAGTGAGTTTTTGTTAATTCCATTGATATCTAGATGCCTGCTTGTTGTTCATAGCACATTGTGCCTTTGGCCTTCGTGAAAGTTCCTAATTGTCTCTTTTGTTAGGCTTATTGAGAAGATTCTTCCGAATGGAGACATCTATGTTGGAAATTTTGAGGGATTGCTCCCTCAGGGTATGGGGAAATATTCATGGGTAGATGGTGCATGCTATCAGGGTGAATGGGAGAAGGGAAAAATGACAGGACGAGGAAAAATTTGCTGGCCTTCTGGGGCAACATATGAAGGTGACTTCCGTGGAGGCTTCCTTCATGGTTCTGGAACATTTTCTGGAGTCGACGGTTCTGTTTACACAGGTTCTTGGAGGATGAACATGCAACATGGGATGGGATGTAAAAGCTATTCTAATTCAGATTTCTATGAAGGTTTTTGGAGGGAAGGACTGCAAGAAGGTATAGGCAGGTATACATGGAGTAATGGAAATACTTATATTGGAAACTGGAAAGCTGGAAAAATGAGTGGTAGAGGACTTATGAAGTGGGCAAATGATGATTTATATGACGGTCTCTGGCTAGATGGATTACAACATGGATCTGGTTATTATAAATTTGCTGATGGGGCATATTATTTTGGTACTTGGAGTAAGGGGCTAAAGGATGGTTGGGGCACATTTTATCCATGTGGAAGCAAACTTTCTTATCAACATAAGCGTCTTGAATCTTTTAGGTATAATCAAAAGGCACTAAGTTTTTGTGCTGGTACATCAATGAATCCTGAGGGTCATAGGAGTAGAACATTTAGACTAAAAAAGAGCAGATGTGGTAGATGGAACATAAGCAGATTCTTTAGGAGTTCAGGACGCATTTCACACACAACTACGTCATTTGATGGTGTATGGAATGTTGGTGATTCACGCAGAAGCTTTCAGTCACTGGATGGCTCATTGACTCCATCAAGTCCTGATGAAGATGATCATGAGCTTCAAGATGACAATGTTATGGCTTCTGAAAGAGAATACATGCAGGGAGTCTTAATAAGGGAGAGAAGTCTAACGCCTGACTCTAGGATGTCCCACAAAAATAAGTGGCGACATAGGATCAGAATAAAGCAAAAGGGACCTGGGGAAAGAATTTATAAAGGTCATAAGAGCTACTATTTGATGCTGGACTTGCAACTGGGAATAAGGTAAATATCATTTCTAAAACAATTCGTGCAAATGAGATTTTTCAGTGCCTCTTTTAACTGTTTTTTTTTTTATGTTCATTTGTAATTATTATAGTCATTTTTTCCTTGTATTGGAAGTTACTTACAAAAGCAATTATTTTATTCATGCTGTATTAAAATAAGTTAAATTAGATATTAAAGGTAATCGCTATAAGAAAAACTAAATGAGACATTTAATTTGCTTTCTGAAAGCAAGAAAATTCAGAAATTGTTGTCATCTGGACTTGTCAGAATTGAACCATCCACTCAAAGATTAAGGCAATATTTCTGAAGGATTTTTGAAAAGCAGTTAAATTGCTTGGAAAACTTCACATAAAGAGTTAAATAAGTTGTCATCTAGATTGTAATGGCAAATACATATCGACAGATTTTCAGGCAGATAGCTATAGAACAATTCCAGTATGATTTTACAATTTCCACACTAATTTTCTTTGTATGCCTTGGAATGTTTTTAAAGCATCCACTATCACAGGAATAAAGCTATCACAGGAATAAATTTCCAATTACCTGCCATGTTGGTTTCACACCCTTCTCTAAGAAGAGTGGTAGTGTTGGTTCAATTTCTTGGTGAGGTGGTATGTGCTGTGATTCTTAAAACCCATGATCAGAGGATCTTTGTGTGCAACGCACTTTGGTTCATAATTTGTACTTTATGCTGATGTTTGATGTGCAATGAACTTAGTATTCTTTTGTGATTCTTTTTGTGAGATTTCTGACGATCAGACTTAGGTGCATGAGAAAAATGATAAGGCTTTTCAAAGTCCTACATTATATTGCCAAAAAAAAAATATATACAATATGATATATATATACATGCATGAAAATATGTGAAAGTATATATGAAAAGAACCAATCAATTTATAGCAGTAAAAACATCTGATGATTTTTTTTAACTATTTTGTTTATCATTTACTACATCCTTATCATTGACTTTTTTCTAAACTTGATGAGTAATTTACGACATTAATAAAAAGGTATTCTCTAATGTTTTGTCTTGAAGTTTTCAGGTACACGGTGGGGAAAATCACTCCTGTGCCTATGCGTGAGGTTCGTTCCTCAGATTTTGGACCTCGGGCTAGAATACGTATGTATTTTCCAAGAAAGGGTTCCCGTTTCACCCCTCCTCATTATTCTACTGATTTCTTTTGGAAGGACTATTGTCCGATGGTGTTTAGGTACTTATTTTTCCTTTTGAATTTTATAAAAAGTGAAGACTTAGTCGGTTCGATTCATGTACTTTCATGAAAGAAGTATTTTACATTTACCTAGCAGCATAAAATAAATATATTTATTTATTTTTATTCATAATGTGACTTGCTTGATCAGTCAAAAAGCATAAAATAAATATTATTTGTCACAATGACCTCATTTTGAATCAGCATATTTTCAGGAATCTACGTGAAATGTTTAAGATAGACGCTGCAGATTACATGATGTCCATTTGTGGAGGAGAGGGTCTAAAAGAGCTTTCTTCTCCTGGGAAAAGTGGCAGCATATTCTATCTCTCACAAGATGAAAGATTTGTAATAAAGACTCTTAGGAGATATGAACTTAAGGTATGCTTCTATGTTACAGCATTTTTCTACATGTCTTACCCGTACTTTTTTAAATTAAGCTTTTAATAGCATTTGCATTAATATATTAATGGCAAATTGGGAATCATACTATTTTGACTTGTTGATCATCTTCTCTTGAGAAAATACTACATTGGAGAGTTCTGCCAATCTTGATACTTTTTGGCAATCTAGAAGCTATTAAATTGCAGTATCATGTACTTTTCCTGACTCCATATTTTGATGTCCTTTAGTATGAATTTACCTCACAATTCAATTCTGTCTCACGCGGCTATCTACTTATTAACCCTTTAAGTAGATTATGGAAGTTGGTGCAAGCTTCCTTAGGGAGTTCTTTTGGTGATTATCTTATTTTCATCTAGTTTTCTTGCAACATTGTGGTAGTAGATTTTAAGCATTTTCTGTAAATTGAGGATAATCATGGTTCTGCAATTGCATCATGATCTACTCTATTATAGATAAAAAATTTAAAAAAGAGAAATTTATAGGAACTTTCTTATTCCTTACACAATTAAGTATATGCAGATCAGATTAAATAATTGACTTCCAGATCTTGCTAATTGTTTGAAAAACTGTGTCTTAGTTTTTATATTCAGAGGAATTTTCTTATATCTTGCGAATGTTACCTCGTCAACACTCATGGATCAATAAAATCAAAGAAATAATGAAGTATAAGTTTTCTCTCCATAAACGGTTGTCACCAATATTTTATAAAGAGGATTTTTTATCTTTATCTGGTTTAGGAGTTTTTCATTAAACCTTCCTTAAACCTCAAGTGAGTCTTTGCCACTTTGCCTCCACCACATGAAATAGCTTTGAACAGTGATGTTTAACTCATCCTTCAGTCTATTTACTTTATATGAGTTTTAGAAATTGAGCAAAAAAGCCAAAGAAAAGAAATAAGAAAATTAGTGGATGATCAATTAGATTTTGTCTTTGTAATATTAGATTATTTGCCAAGTTCAAAGTTTCACAATTGGGAATAAAAGAATGGGTCATAGGTGTTTCCAAACCTGGTTTAAATTGTCTTGGGAGTTAGGGATTGAATTGAAACAGAAATAAGAATGACAGAAACATATTAAGATAGGCGAAGCAATTAACAATTAATAACCAACAATTCGAGAAAGTTCATTGTGTAAAGGTTTAGGTTTAAAATTTCTTCATGATAGCCCTTTTAATTAATCCTAGATTTTAAGATATGTGTCACAGCTGCAAGTAATCATGTCATTCATTTCTTTATTAACCAGAATAAAGCCTAAAGCTTCACTTACATCTTGTCTTTCCACTGATTTATTCTAGAAAATTTAATTCATCTTCTCTCTGCATTTTAAGTTAAATTTAAGCACAAGGACATCACTTGAAGTGTGAAGGATGATCACTTATTTAGTTGTGTTCTGCGTTAACTCTTTGCTTAGCCACAAATCTTTACTGCTAATGTACATGAAATACTTCTCCTGTTTGATGAATGTGACTTCTAGATTTATCTTGTGCACACGGATTCATCTCATGCAAAAAAGTTTGTAAACATAAAATTCCTTTTTTGTAGAGTTTATTGAAGATGCTACCTAAGTATTATAATCACGTGGGTAACCACGAGAATACCCTCATAACCAAATTTTTTGGCCTGCATCGGATTACGATAAGGTCTGGGAGGAAGGTAATATATTAACTTCTTAAATTTCTGACTATTTATGTTTCTTCCTCTATTTCACAAACTTTTCTTTGCAGATACGATTTGTCGTGATGGGAAATATGTTCTGCACAGAATTGCGCATTCACCGCCGGTATGACTTGAAAGGGTCAACTCAAGGACGATCAACTAGCAAGCACAACATTACTGAGAATACAACTCTAAAAGACCTTGATTTGTCATATGTTTTCTACCTGGAAAAATCATGGAGGGAGGCACTTTTTAGGTCAGGCTTTCTTATGTTGCTTTTCTACGATTTGCAAAGTTTCAATTACTAAATTCAAATTTTCTTGCATGCAAAACATTTTCTCTGATATTCTAAGTTGCTTCATTTGAGTAGTACTAAACACATTTTGTATTGGTTTTACAATTCAAAGCACTAATCTTGTAGTGGAACTTTAGCAACAAAATAGTAATATTCTTTTTTAGATTAGTTTTGTAAATGATTCACAATCCTTGTTCTGACTCTAATTCATCGGCTAAGATCCTAAAGTAAGCTTTAAATGCACCATTTGTCTTTTTATATGTGATGTTTCATGTGGCCACATAGCATTTTATGCCACCCATCTGCGACATGTGATATTAGAGAAATTAATAATCCCACATTATTTAAGTTAGTAAATATGAATATAAGTATAGATCTCTCATTCTATGAGCTTAAGCCTTTGAGTTGTATCGAGACTAGGTAATATACGTTAGATTTGCATATAATGGAAAAAAATGAAGAATCCTCAAGCCAATCCAGAAGTTGGGCTTGGAAGTTACTGGAAGCGTTTTATGATGAGGAATTCTGCAGCAATTTCTTTGACCTTTGTAATGTTCCTAGGTGATAATGATAACATAATATATTTATAGCTGATGTTTTATCTGTATTGATATAAGGAAAAAATGATATGTGGGAATTAAGGGTGAGTTTCCTATGCATCAATAATGGTTTTGCAATAAAATTAGCAGCTTTTTAGTAACTGATAATTTCGGGTTAAATGAATAATTTATAGTAGGAAAATTTGTGCTTAGAATTCACTAAAGCAGGAGTCTGACAATTTGTTAAAAGTGATCACTGCTTTTTTGGCAAAGTTAAGCACTCATTTGGCCCACAATACTATTTACAAACACAAATTTACAAAGTTACTGTTCTCTTTTGCAGACAAATATCACTGGACTGCATGTTTCTAGAATCACAATGCATCATTGATTATAGCATGCTCTTGGGCTTACATTTTAGAGCTCCTGAACATTTAAAATCTCTCTTAGAACCTCAACATGCGCAGCACGGTGCAAGTTCATCAGCCGGTGATTATGGTATATTCTTTTATAGTTTTCTATTTCCTTCATTTCTGGATATCATCCTCCATCCAAACTAAATACTTTGCTCTAAACTGGCAATATTCACCATGACTTGATATTAATATTGTATCAAACTAGTTCATGAATTTTTCTTTTGCCTAGTAATTTGATTGGTATCGCCTACCATGTGATGCATTAATTTCAATTATTGCACAGATAGCAATTTGCTGAAACCTATTTTGTGTATTCTCCTTACATATTTTCTGGATGCCTTGATCACAGATTATACCATTAATGGTTGGTTTATTGACTATCTCAATCATTGAGTTAACATACTTGAGTTCATATTTGATACAGATTGTTTTCATGGCCGGTCACTAATTTATGACATTTTGGTTTGCCATGGGTGACGCTCTGCCCTGAATGCAGAAACAAGAAGGGGTTATTTCCTAAGCTTGGAACTTGTCTGCAATATAGCAATTACCCAGATACTGTAATGGAATTGGCCTCTGATTAGCACTGATGTGACTCTAGAAAGCTTTCTTCAGCAGCCTTCTATATCTGTTTCTTTTTTACATTTTAACTTTTCTTATAACTGAAAATTTGCCATGTGATTGTGTTGCCATCATTTGTAGGGGGCTCTTATATTGATTGTTATGGAGAATTAGTATCCATTGATTCTGCATGAGAACGCCAAGCATCTAGTTATCATTAACAGAAACCTCTATTATCTAGTTTGGTTTAAACCTTGGGAGGGGATTGTATGGATAATTTTTGTTTTGGTAAGTTGTTGACAAGGTAGGGGATTGTATGGGTAGTATGTCGCTGCAACTATTCCTCATACAAGCTATTGAGTATTTTTGTGGAAACTGATACTTGTGAACATTCAGTCAAATAGACAAGTCTTCACACTTTGCCCTGCATTGACTGTTGAATACTGTAAATATAGATTGTGATGTTTAATATCTTGTTGTTCTCTTGGCAGTTGATACACCCACACAAGGGGAGATGATAATTCCACCGAAAGGTTTGCTCTTGGTTACCCATGAGCCAGGTTCTGTGAGTAACATGCCAGGTTCACATATTAGAGGCGGTACACTGAGAGCGTCAGCGGCTGGTGATGAGGAAGTTGATCTTCTTTTACCCGGCACAGGGAGGTACTCATTGTTTCTTATATTCTAATTGCATATTTCCTTAAGTTTCCTAACCATTTTGAGCCAACCAGTTCCAGAAGTCATTGAGCAACGTACACGTGAACAATTGGGTATTTTCTTTTAGCAAATAAAGTAAAAGGATAGTAGTATTTTGTGCAACTTCTTTTTTGTAAAATCAAAGGATGACTTTTATGGCATGGTTATTGCCTTATCATCATTTTCTATGGCTAGTCGAAGAGGCGTAATTCTTTTATTTCACTCTATGAATTTATGAATTTTAATTAACCGAACACTGAAATAAATAGAGGATGGAATTTCATTTTTCATTATTTTATGATTGAGCTTTATTCTTTGCTTGGTCTAGAGGATGTGGAGTTTTTCGAGTACTATTTTAGTATATTGAAGCATAAGGAATCGGATGTCTCTTGATGGAACTCTAACTTATTTGTATAGATTATGCAAGGAATTGAATTCTTACTTCAAATGCATTAGAATCTATACATTGTAATGAATATACATAGCTTGATTGCAAAGCATGCAAGATTATGAAATTCCATAATATTGAAAATCTTCATTTCAGTTCCATCTTGATTGATTTTGTAATCCAGCTGCAGTTGATCACTTGATGAATATTTACTTACTTTATGATACACTAAATGCTTGAGGTGTTGATCACAGTCAACATTATTACTTGATTTCAAATCTTCAATTAATAGATAGTTACTGATGTTCATGAATGATACTTCTTATGCGTTCTTTAACATGATATCTATTAGACAAACTGATAATCCTACATTGGTTGATGTAGTCAATTCAGACTAGGAATATATAATTCTATGTCTCGAATTTTATCAATTGTGCCACCAGTAACATGTTTGAAGCTAACAGCATCCGTTGCATTTTACACAGGTTGCGAGTGCAGTTAGGAGTGAACATGCCAGCTCAGGCCAATAGAAAACTTCTTCACGATGAAGGCCCAGATTTGGCAGAGATCGATCTCTTCGAAGTTTATGATGTAGTCCTTTATCTCGGCATCATTGACATATTGCAGGAATACAATTTGACCAAGAAAATTGAACATGCATGCAAATCTCTCAGATACCACCCCATGTCAATTTCAGCTGTCGATCCGCAGACGTACTCAAAAAGATTCATCAGTTTCCTGGAGAAAGTTTTCCCTGAACAAGTTTGAGGTGGGAAAGCTTATTCTCGTATTACTTATCGATTCATACTTGTTTCTTGTAAAGCAGTAAATCAATTGTTGTATCTGTTCTATTATTACCCAGTGAGATTACAAATATCTTCGATATTTCACTGCCTTTGTGTTAATACTAAATGATCATGGTGAGCCCATATGATTATTTTTGTCGAAAAACTGTGCTTGTTACATTAAATTTGTTCAAAAGCAAACAATCTATTTACCATTTCAGTTTTGCTTGCACTGTGAATTTAGATGCAGACTTGGTTGGAATTTTGGTGTCATTGATAAAACTATATTGTAAATTGGGCTTTCAGCAGGGTAGTATTTGATGAAATTACCGTTTTTATTTTTATTTAATGTTGAAATATACTGTTCAGTTATCATTACAGCCTTAACTTATTTCTGTTTGTTTGTCTTAAAAGTATTTTATTTTATTGTGCATTTGTTGTGCATTTGTATTTTTGCTAATACCTAGATGTTTTTCCTCTCTAATTTATGGACTATTTATGAATTTTCTTTTAATTGAGTGATTAAAATTAAATTTTTATTAGATTCAAAAATCAAAATGAATGTTAGAATACATTATTTCAACTTAGAGCCAAAATGGCTTCAAATTAAAATACTCTGTTAGGTTTTTTTTTTTCTTTTTTCTTTTTATTACCTCTAAGTCAAATTATATAAAAATAAAATATGTACATCAAACAAAATTAAGTAAATTGTTGTTAAATGTAATTTCTCATGTAATTAATTATTTTCATTTACACGCAACAAAACCAACCCAAAGTAATTAAACCCCAAAAAAAACCATTAATCATAAATTCTTTATCTACCAAAACATTAACTTCATATTATATGCATTATAGACCCAAAATATCATCAATAATAAGTTTAAAATAAACACATTTATCACTATATCTAAAGTAATTTGAGACAGCTTGAGTTAGAAAAAATTCTTTTGCAAAATAAACCACTATTATTAGTAAATATACACTATTAATTATGAAAGTTTAATTTTAATTTTAAAATATATATTTTCATTAAGAGTAATGCTATATGAGGCGAACAAACCACACAAACCAGTGACACGACCCATGTGGCTGGTGACGTGGATTTTGTTTTATTTTTTTTTTTTATTTAAAAAAAATAAAACTAAGAAGGGGAGAAACGAAAAACGTATATCTCTCGGGGTCCTCTCCTCTCCCGAAATTAGGGCAGCGTTCAAGCCCCTCTCCCACTCCCAGGTGCCGACGCTGCCGCCGCTGCCGCCGCTTCCCTTCCCCTCTCTCGGCCGTCGTTAACATCATCTCCTCCTCTCCCGCTCTCAGCCGCCGTTCTCTCACCCGTTTTTGATCAGTTCACTCCCCCACTCCCGGCCGCTTCACTCCCCCGCTCCCGATACCCATTCCGACCGCTCTCTTCCCTCCCCGCCTCCGGTGCACGTTCCGCCGCCGCTTTCCTCCCCCACTCACGGCCGTCGCCCCTCTCTCGTTTGGCTTTGAAGAGAAACTAGGGCATCGATTGGCCCTAGTTTGTGTCTCTCTCGTGTTCTCTCGTGTCGGACTCTCTCTCTCTCTCTCTCTCTCTCTCTCTCTCTCTGCCGCCTCCCCGCCTCCCGGCCGCCGCCGCTCTCTCGTTTGGCTTTGAAGAGAAACTAGGGCACAGATCGGCCCTAATTTGTGTCTCTCTCGTGTTCTCTCGTATGGCTGGTTCTCTGAATTTCTTGGCACAAAAGCCCGGCTGGCCTTGAAATCAGGTACATAAGCAATGATGCCCTAAAAATTTATATCCTTCCTTCGCCTCTCTACAACGATGGCATAGTGGCTTGGATGGCCTACTAGGCAACCGCCACTGTTATTGTTGTAGAGGGAGGGGAAAGGATGGGAGAACATCATTACTTGAATCTGAGCCTCTGTTTTAATTCGGTTGGTTGATATCTATATTCAGCATGAATCATTTTGTTGCATCATGTATTTCTTTCTTTCGAAGTGGCTGGTTCGTGTGGTTTGTTCGCCTCATAAAGCATTACTCTTACTCTTTAGTAATGATGGTCTTGGCCATGATGATTTTCCCTATAAAAGATTATAGAAATTGGGTGGCGTGGCAACTTTAGTTGCAGCCCTTGATTCGTGTTTATCCATGCAAAAGAACAGAGGGGCACGATCTGAGCCTTTTTCTTCTTCTTAAACTGTTTGTTATTGTTATTGTTAATGTTCCAATGTGCAGGTTATTGTTATTGTTTTGAATGCAAGGGCTGGTTCATAACGTGAATTGAAGGATGATACAAGTGCATCACGTGAAGGAAAGAAGCTAATGATTTATTTTGAATGCAAGGGTTGTTCATGACCGATAATGCTGAATTCTGGTTCCCATTAATTGTAGTAGGAGTCTTGGAATGGCATTAAAATTTTTTCAAGTCTTTGTAATGTTGAACAATAATGCTGAATTCTGGTTCCTGTATGATACCTATACCTTAAAACTTTGAATGCTTTGATTAATTTTGTTCCGTAGATTGAGCCCATTAATTTTGATTAATTTTGTCAGCTCCTCCATTTGGAAATTATCATGTATGGTGGTCTCTTTCTGATTCCAAGTATGGGGGTGGTGTGAACTTGAATTGCTAACCGGGGGTAAGGTCCACAGATCTTCATACATTATCTTAGTGTTTATGGGTTGTTGGTGGTTTTTTTGGGTACTAGTGTTTTGTGCATGATAGTGAACATGTTGCCCTAAACTGTGAAATCAAAAGTCGCATAAGGAATGACTTATTTCTGCAAAATTTGTAACCTTCTTTTGAGTTATTGCCTTTTGTTTTCATTTATAGCCAACCTTTTGTGATGAAACCTTTTCTAATAACATCAATCTTGAAGTGGGAGTGTATCTTTTCACAAAGCTTAAGGACAGTTTGCATGTTTAAGGACTTACCTCAGTTTTGCCTGCTGATTGATAGGGAAGATAATTTGACATAACAGGCATAATGTTCGCCCACTTACACAAAGAGGCCCAAACAATGATGAAAATATGAAATGCTTGCCAAAAAAAATTATCGTGAAATATCGTATCCAGACTGTTCTGTATTGAGTGCATCGTTTGATGTCCTTCCTCTATCGTGATAAAATATACCTAGAAGGAATGTCTTTCACATTCTTCTCAATAAGCACCTTGCAAATGTGCCTACAAATAAACCCCCTGAACTCAAACAGCTGACAAGAGCATTTAATGTCAAATTCTTCCTCATTAGTGTAAACATTGTATACCACTTGTTTTCTGAATGCACTTTCTTTTCCCTTGACAACATCGGACACCTGAAATGAGCAGACTGCCCCATGCACACCGGTGAAAGTAAGATTGCAATATATCATCCCTCGCAACTCATCTTGAAACAATTTAAAATTTTCATTTGTGTATGCTTCTTGTAGTTGCTTCTCAAAATAGCAATTAGTGATCAATGGAAAACATGAGTTAAATGAAGCAAAATCAGCTTTGTTCTCTTTCTCAATCTTACTTTTCAAAACATTATCATATTGCTCAACAAACTGTTTCAATGAAGTCGTCGGACCAACATAACCATCAAAAAATGCATTAACGCTTTCACTTCTTTGAGTGGTAGACATTCCAGCCCAAAATATGCCTTTAACATAAATTGGAGCCCAACGATCACGAATTTTGAATAGAGAATTCAGCCATTCATTTCTCTTAATGTTATAGTCCGCCATCATCTTCAAGTATGTGTCTTCAAACTCTTGAGTATCCACTGCTTCATACGTGATGCGTTTCAAAATCTTCTTGATTGCTTTGTATTCATTTAAACCTCCAAGATTCTCGGGAACCTTCTTCATGATATGCCAAAGGCAAAGGCGGTGATGAGAATTTGGAAAAACCAGATCTAACAGCACCTGAATAGCCATACACTGGTATGTAATAATTGCTTTTAGGAGCTTTGCCCCGACATACACTCCGACCAAGTTTTGAAGAGCCAAACATATGTTTCTCAGATCTTCCTTTGACAATAAACCACACCCAAACAATACCGTTTGCCCATGATGATTTACACCAACAAACGGAGCAAATGGCATGTCATACTTATTCGTCAAGTATGTTGTATCAAAGGAAATTACGTCACCAAAAGCTTCATAAGCCGCTATAGACCTCGCATCCGCCCAAAACACATTTCTCAAACAACCTTCCTCATCCATGTCAATCAAATGGAAAAATTTTGTGTTTCTTTGTTGCATGCGGGAGAAATATTTTCCAAGTGCAACGGCATCACCAATACTAAGCCTAAATTGCCTTGCTTTCGCAATATAATTCCTACAATCTTTCTCAGTGTATGTTAAATTTTCATAACCCCCACTTTCTACCGCTAAGGAATGAAAATTTTTGCTTAGGCTTATCCCCACTTGGTCGTTTAATTCAAGCCTTCTTTTGACATATGTATCAATTTTTTATTGCACTTTTGGAAACGAGCTTTTTGTGGGCTAAGTGCATGATTATGCTCGAAATTAACACTTGAAATAGTAAATCTCCCATCATTGCTAGCAATGACATTAATCTTCGCCGGACAATTCACTTTAGTAGATAGCCTTGGGTTGAAGGAGTTTTTTGAAGTAGATATTCGTTTGCCACCTCTTGAACATGCTAGCGTGTAGTATTTAAATTTCCCATCATCACCTAATCTTGTGCTTTTTTTTATGATGCCAAACCCTTCATGCCGCGCATACTTGACATACAATTTATAAATTTGTTCTTCGGAATCAAGTATCATACCGGCCTCCGACACAATATTTTCAACTAAATCCAAATCTACCGGTTTTTCTTTGGCATGTATTTCATAACTTGAACATCCAACTTCCACATCATCTTTTCCTTGCTCATAACACCCAAGTATCACTTCTTCCATGTTCTTGCTTTAAGTATACTTCTAAACACAAATTAGACAAACAATAAATTTACAAATTAAACAAGCAATAAACACTCACATTTCTTTTAGCAACATATAAATTTAGTCACCCACCATGATCTCTTTATAAACCAAAATAATAAGTACAAATTTAATCACCCACCATAATCTCTTTATAAACCAAAATAATAAGTACAAACTTAATCACCCACCATAATCTCTTTATAAACCAAAATAATAGCAAACTTAATCACCCACCACCATGATCTCTTTATAAACCACAATAATTGTAATTAATTATGTTTCCTACACAAAACTAATAAAAAACTTTTGGTAATACAATCTTAATCATCATGATCTCTTAATGATGCTTTGAATCCTTAACTAATTGTGTTTCCTGCACAATACTAATAAGAAATTTTTGGTTCTAGAAAACATTACATCAAATAAATTATACCTTTGAAGTAGCGGAGGCCGGAACGGGACCGGGAGCGGGGAGGGAAGCGACGGCTGGAACGGGTGCCGGGAACAGGGGAGTCAAGCGGTCAAGCGCCCGGGAACAGGAGAGGGAAGCGGTCGGGAGCGGGGGAGGGAAACAGTCGGGAGCGGGAGAGGAAAAGAAGCAACCGAGCTGGGGACCTGGGAGCGGGGGAGAGAGGCGTCGGCCTGAACGGGTGAGAAAAACGGTGGCTGGGAGCGGGGGAGGGAATCGGCGTCGGGGGAGAGAAGCGGCGGCCGAAAACAACGGCCGAGAACAGCGGCTGCCGTAGGGTAGTGAATCAGCCGGGAGTGGGGGAGATGGGACACATGAGAGAGAGAGAGTGAGAGAGTCGTTTCTCCCCTATTTAGTTTTAATTTATTTTTTTTAAATTAAAAAATAAAATAAAATAAAACAAAATCCACGTCACCAGCCACATGGGTCGTGTGGCTGGTTCGTGTGGTTTGTTCGCCTCATATAGCATTACTCTTTGATTAATGCTAGGATGGTAATTAATTCAATCTCTCATTCCAGATTAACACATTATATAAAATAATGTTATTTTAAAGTAATAATTTATTATAACAATGAAGTTATCATTATTATTGAGTCGCCGACATGTTATTTTCAATAATTACTACTTAACTTACATATGTTTAATATATTTATAGATATTTATATATTTTCTATTTAAGTTAAATTATATCTGAAGTGAAAATTTTTGTAACTATAGCCACAATAAATTAGTGATAATGCTATAAACTCCCATGCACAAGGTTAAAAAATCAATTATTTTCTAAAACATGGTTGCAAATTTAATTTGTGTTTAATGACTTATCCATATTATCAAAAAGATAAAATAAAATAAAATAAAAAAGTTAACATGTTTTTGATCTAACAACATTAGTTTTGCTGAAAAAATTATTGGTGTGAAAATTTCATTGCCCAAATTCAAAATTTTTTGGATGTAATGGTGATAAGTTGATAACATATCTCCGATTGTGAGTGCACGTTGGTAAGCCATATCCCATATCATATGTGAGGAGATAAGGCCAGATATTCAATTTCACATTTATGAAAAATAAAAAAAATTAAAAAATAAAAATAAAAATATCTATATTTCATTGCAGCAAATTATTGGTACAAGTCACATGGTGTTGAGATAATACAGGAAAAAGGATGAATTCATTTGTACTGTTTGGTCCAATATATTATATATCTCATGCAGACAAAAATTACTTGCCAAATAGTACAAATCCTATTGGAAACAGAATAAGTTCACAACATCTGCATAACAAAATGTTATTAATATTTAATTAAATAAAAAAATTTAATTTTACATAATTTTAATAATTTTAAATAAAATTTGACCAAAAACACCCCCAAGGCTATAAAGAAGAAAGTTTGGTACCAAATTGTTTAACCAATAAGAAAGAGAATCAAACTACAAGCTCCCCAAGATAATAGCTTCTTTGTGCTCTATTTTTGTGCCCTAACTCAACCTTAATTAATCTCCCATTGCCAAACATGAAATCACTTAGACTTGGCCACAGATATACAACCCAAACCCAAACACTAAAAAATACAAACAAAAAGGACAAAAGGGTCCCACCCAATTGCAAGAACGGAACAAAAAAAAAAGAGTACCATATCACTCACTCCACTTATTCCGGTACAAAACATCTTTACACATTCATCCCACATCAATCATTTGCGTAAATTTTTAACCCAATAGTAATAGTAAATAAATTTCTATCCCATGACAGTAAGTTTATTTTTTTATCAAGGAGATGGAAAATTCCCCTTGAATTTTGTTTTTTTAAAATTATATATATATATATATATATATTTTAATGCATATAATATAAAAATAATATTTTTTAAAAAAAATTTTGTCAAATTTTATTATTTGGCTCTTTAATATTTCACAAATTGATTTATATAATTTTTTATTTGTCAAAATTCTATTGTTTGATGAGTTGATTTTTTTTACAAATTAGTCTATGCCTAAAAATATTATAATTTTAGAGAAACATATTTATAAACTTTTATTGTTTAGTTTTTTTATATTTAATAAATTGATTATATAGTGACAATTGTTTTTAAAAATTATTGTTCGATAACTTGATTTTCTATATATATATATATATATATGGTATAATTGCCATATAAGTCCCTATAATTGCATGCACTTTCTGCCTTTTTAGTCCCTCAGAATACTTTTTAGATGACATTTAAGTTCCCCGTATTTGATCGAGTTGGGACTTTTCGAGTCCCGAGTACGTAGATGGCGTTATCTTCTACTGCTTTTCTGAAATTTGCGATGATTTTAAATATTCACTGTTAGACAGATTAAGCTTCAGATTTCGATCGAGTTGGGATTTTTTTAGTCCCCTATTTCGTAATAAAAAAAGTCACATTTGCGTTAGCGTCTAATTAAATCCCTCATATTTGATCGATTTGGGACTTTTTAGTCCCCAATTCTCATAATAAAAATCGTGTCGAGCGCAAAAGAAAACGCAAGAAAAGTTAACGCCATCTACGTCATGTGACTAGAAAGTCTCAACTCGATCAAATACGAGCACTTAAAACGTACTCTAAAAAGATGGACTAATGCTACAGAAAGACACAATTACGGGTAGACTGTGACTAGAATTAAACCTATATATATATTGCTATTTAAAAAAAAATATAGTTCTAAGAAAATACTTATAAAAATCTAATATTTACTTTATCCACTTTTTTTTTTTTGAAAAAATTTACCTTGCTTGTCTTCTAAACAGATTTTTAGCTCCATTTAAAAAAAAATTTGGCCTCTCTTATAAAAAATTTCTGGCTCCACCCCTATACCATTCCATGGTCATAAAGTTTATTTTTACAAATGTTATACATATGACATATTGACATGTGACTTTTATATTAAAAAAATGATTATTTAATCACAGCTTTATAAATCTAAAATTTTTGTGACTCTCAGTATAATTTGTTTTTTTTTTAAACACATTAACTCATTTGCTAGGTCATCAATATGATGTGTGTTCGATCATCAGAAACAGTCTGTTTTGGTTTTATATATGTCCGAGTGAAATTTTATATATTTTGTATTGAAAAACATAATCTTTTAATTATAGTGTTATAAACCCAAAATTTTTGTAATCAGAAGTGTAATTTATCTCTCACGTAAAAATATTTAATTAATGTGGGAGTGGTGATGGTTTATTTATATTGCAAAAAAAATAATTAATTAATTAATTAAACCATATCATATTCATATCTAGTGTGTGTGTGTGTGTGTGTGTGTGTGTGTACATAGGGTAGTAGCTTCTAGGGTGGCTTTAGTCAATAAAAGGACCTACCAAGACAAAGTTAGAGGCTTGCACATGCTCATTCATTTGTGTTACTTGAAGCATTGGATAAATATCATATATGTAAATAAATAAATCACATACACCACACAAAAGTGAAGTTACCAAAAATTGATTAATGAAGGGTCAGATTGCAATAGATTTTTTTCAGGTATAATTTAGAGAGAGGGTGACAGCTAAGTTTAAATTCACTTATAGAATAGGATATATTATATTTATTCACTGTCCAACATCAGTTGACAATAAAAGCAAAGTCCTTTATTTAAAAGATAAACAAATGATAGGCAATAATGAGATTTTGCAAAACAACATGCAGAGACTTCAGAGTTAAGTAAGCCAAGTTATCTATTAGAATACTAGTTGATGGCTCCTCTTATGTTATTCTATATAATTAAATGCTTTATTTAATAGCCACATAGATAATTGCATCCTAATTTTATTTAATCCAATTCTTTCAAAATTTTTATTTTTAGTTTATAAATGCAACAACAAGCACATATACAACACATTTTGCAACAGAGGCCTGTTTGGCAGTTCTTTCCAAGTTTAACATGTTTAAAATACAGATAATTTGTTATTCATTAAATGTTTGTTATTCACTATATATATATATATACTTTTAAATAAATAACACACATAACAAAAATATATGTTACTTTACTATAAGATATCAAATAATCAATTTAATAAATGTGAAATATCTCAGCCAAACCACAATAATATAGACCATATTTTTTTTTACCAGCATAATTTTATTTTATATTTTGAGTTATAATTAATTAATTACAAAATTAATTTATATCTTGAAAGACATTAATTAAGAGGCAAGAAAAAGTTTCATTTATAATATAATTTGATATTGTAAGCATAATAATTCATAATTAACATTCAAAACTCATATAAATAATTCAATAGTTTTATTATCTAAAATACGAGAGGGAAAAAAAATATCTCAAACAGCAAGCAAGCACACCATAAATCCAAAAAATTTTAAAAATAAAAGAAGGGGAAAATATATGAAAAATTTACCATGATTAAAAAAATTTTAAAAAGGGTAAATTCCAAGAACACAATCAATCCCAATCCCAATCCCCATCCAAAAAAATGGCATGACACACTGTCTCTCAATCCCTTGGCGGAAAATTCCATCCAAATTAAATCTCAAATTCCCCAAAAATTCATCTCAAATTAGCACATTCTAGGTCACTAGTTCCCAATTAAGCTCAAAAATTAATTCAGATTAAAATTTTAACCCCAAATAAAGAAAAAATTGCAAAAATTCAAACATTCACTCCTTCCACCCCCGCATTGCTTGTACGTCACAGCCTGCCTTCTTGGGCTGATCACTATGGCACAGTCCACTGATACCTAATTATTATTAATTTTTTTGAAAAAAAAAATTAATAAAAAAATAATTATTATTATTATTAATTTAATTAATTATTAAATTGAAAAAAAAGGGGAAAAGGCAGAGGAGAGGGAAAAAAGAGGGGGACGGACCTGGACGCGAGGGGAAGTGAGACCAATGAAGCGGATCTTGGCACCGACATCGCCGGAGACACGGAGGTCGACGCGATCGTTGACGGCGGCATCGCGGATGAGTTCAAGGGCGTCGGATTGGAGGACGTCGACGCGGGAGACGACGACGCGGGAGAGGACGAGACGGGCACTGTGAGCGGGTTGTTCGAAGCCAGGGGACGGTGGCGACGCCGAGAGGGACGCCGTGGTACATGAGATCGAAGGAGGTGGGGTCGTAGCGGATGCCGACCTTGTTAGGGGTTTTGGGCGGTGAAGAGGAGGGGTGATGTTGAGGGAGAGGAAGGCGGAGGAAGGGGAAGGGGATTGGGGGGATTGGGAGGGGGCGACGAGGAGGTATTGGACGGAGACTTGGTTGAGATCGAATTGGGGTTTTTTGGGTTTGATGGCGAGGACGATGATGAGAGTGGCGGCGACGGCGAGGGAGGGCAAGGAGGTGAGGAGGAGGAAGAGACAGCAGCAGCAGCCGCGGAAGGAGGCGGAGGAGGAGGTGGAGTAGTGGGGGAGTGGGCGGGCAGGGATGAAGGGACGGTGGTGCTGCTGCTGCTGCTGCTGCTGCTGGTGGTGATGGTGGTGGTGATGGGAATCGCCATTAGGTCTGGAAGTCATTGGATCTATGCACTGAGTGAGAGAGAGAGAGAGATGGTGATGAAGCTTTGCGTTGCTTTTTATTTGGTATATGGAGATGGAGATGGTGGGGGAGGGGTAGAATGGGGTTTTGATGTGGGATGAGGTTGCTTTGTTGTTTTTATATATTTTTTTATTTTATTATTAGTAATTATTATGATGAGTATTAATATTATTATGATAATTGTTATTACGAGTGAAGGGTGGGGTTTTTGGGTAAGGGATGTACTTTTTCATTATGTTTATATGTTTTTAAAATTAAAAATTAATTTAATTTTAAAAAGAAAAGTTTATAAAAAGGAAATTTTTTAAAGGTGTTAATGGGGGTTAAAAAGTGGTGTTATTGTTTATATAGGTTTTTATTTTTATTTTTTTGTGTTTTTTAATGGTGGTTATATTTATCTTTTTAGAATGGTGTGAGTCACGCGGATTGCGTCTTGATATATCAATTGTTTACTGTTGAGATAATATTACCCGGTGACGTATAATTGTATGAGTCACGCATATTAATATGCTAGTTGTTTCCTGCGAAGATGAACCGGTAACATATAATGGTATGAGTCACGTATGGTGATATCTGCTGGTTGTTTAATGATATGAGTCATGCGTCTTGATATGCCAGGGTTGTTTAATGGTATGAGTCACGCATACTGATATGGTAGTTGTTTGGCACTGAGATGATATTTAGCCAATACGTATAATGGTATAAGTCACACGTACTGATATGCCAGTTGTTTAATGGTATGAATCACGCGTACTGATATGTCAGTTGTTTGCCAGTGACGTATAATGGTATAAGTCACATGTACTGATATGCCAATTGTTTACCAGTGATGTATAATGGTATGAGTCACGTGTACTGATATACCAGTTGTTTAATGGTATGAGTCACGAATATACCAATTGTTTGCCAGCAGGGACGGAACCAGGACTTGATGGTAGAGGGGGCTGAGGCCTAAAGGCAAAACAAAAAAATAAAAAGTAAAAAAATAATCTAACAAAATAATTATTTTAAATGAAGAACAATGTGCTAATATAACCAAAATTTGAATACACATATTAAAAAATATAAAGTATAATTTAAAATTTTGTTATTCTAGATAGAAAATATATGAGGATTTTTAATAATTCATTAATAAGAATACGTCTGAGTTTGTATAAAATACTGGTAAAAATTGATCACTCATCATTTACTGAACAATCCAAAGCTATTATTTATAAAAAAGCTTGTTGTTTACACTCTGACGATATAAGATTTATTTAGTATATAAGATATATACTTCTGATGATAACCAAAATAAAAAAATTTTTATTTAGGATTTATTTTATTAAAATTTTGAAATAATAGTAATTTTTAAATTTAAAAATAAAATGTGAAAAAATACTGCAGAAGTGGGATTTGAGCTTGAGGTGGATCGAAAAGGTCCCAAAATCTTATGGATAAGCCACTAACGATTCAAAGCGCTCACGCTCCATACATTTATATAGTCAAAATATTAGTAATTTATATGAAATTAAGTATAGAAAAATCGAAAAAACACCAAATCTTATATTGTTTAAAAATATTTTCTCCGTGCCGAGGGGCTCAAATGCCTCGTTTGCTGTTTGCCATAGTTATACATAGGATGCGTAATGGTAGAAGTCACGCATATGGATATGTCAGTTGTTTGTCATTGAGATGATATTAGTTAGTGTCATTATAATATAATGTGGCTACACACGTGGTATATTTTGTCATGATAAGTATCGATGGTATTCATCGATTGTTTTGTTTTTTGTTTTTACTAATAATCATTATTATTACTAGATAAATTTCTTTGCTCCACATCATATGTTTACAATTTTGAAAGTTTTGATACAGTATTATATAGATATACAATAAAAACTTTAGCACGATGATTAAATAACATCTTACCATCCAAACTAGAAATGGTTGTCATATTTGGGTTTTGAAAGGCTTCATGAATATTTATTGTGAGAAGTTTGTAAATAAATAAGTGTAATTAATTTTTAAAATTATTAATATAATATTTAATATAAATAAAAACTTAAATATGATTATATATTTATTTTAATAATATAAATATATAAATTATTGTGGTGAAGGGTTTTTTTGGAAGAGATGTACATTTTGCACTATATTTATGATTTTTTAATTAAAATAATTTAATTTAGTATAAAAAAAGAGTTTTAAATAGAAAAATTCAAGGTGTCGATTGGTGGTTAAAAATTGGTGTTATTATTCATTTAGGTTTTTTTCGACTTGGTTTAAATGTTGGTTTTGTATATCTTTTAGAATGGTGTGAGTCACTTGGATGATATATTAGTTTATTTGCCACGGAGATGATATTGCTCGGTGACGTATAATATGGTTACACATGTATATTGTGTCATCGAAAATATCGATTATATATATTCTATGTTAAATTGAATAAATAATCAATCGTCACCATTCTAATTTTTGTAAATCGATCTTTTTGTTGCTCTTACTAATTACATTTTAGCATAATTAAGGGTAACATATTCAAGTCATTAATCTATTAACATAATTTAGTTTTATATTTTGCAATATTCCCTTTCCACTATAAAAATGTCAAATGTGATTTTTATATTTTAGTTTTCTTCTCATTGTTGTTTAAGAGGGATGTTGTAAATAAAAAAATAATAAAAAGGGGTGAATTGGTCTGAATTAATACTTACTTTCAAAACCACTAACTAACTAAATCTTGTTAAATTAAATTATACATAATTAAATTATATGAGCCTAAATTCAATATAACCAAATTAGTTGCACCTATGATCTGCCTAAATTTATCAGAACAAAACTAAATTTATGAAAAATAGAACAATGAATTAAATGTTTCAGAGGCGTTACAAAAATGCTCAAACTCTTTTAAGGGCACATCTAAAGTAGTGGCTAATAATTGATCAACTTTTACAAGATATGTTTCTCCTTTAAATGATAGTTAGCTATCTTTTTAGATTCCCAAACTTTAATTGAAAAATCCCAAATTCTTAAACCTTTTTCCGTTTGGTTTTGATTCAATTTTCATGCCGATTTTTAATATAAAATTAATATAAAAAAAAAACTCGAAAGCCCCTTCATGCATCTCATCAATGGAAACAGAAACATAAGGGTAATTTAGGAATTTAAAAAATTATATTTTTTATTTTTAATAATAACTTATTAAACAAATAAATAATATTGACTATTTTCCAAAATTGCACCAATAATTTATTTTTTTAGTGATGTTGGAGAGGGAGATATTGATGTACTAACAAACTTGACCTTTGTTGGGTGGACTATCATTGGCTATAAATGGATTGGAGTCCAAAATTATTGACTTATAAATACAACTATATTAATCTTAATTTTTTTTATGAAGGAGATAATCAGCGAATTATTTTTTTATATTTGTAATAGTTATGTTTTAAACTGAAAAAAAAACAATGTGGAAAATTAGCTTTTTAAAAAGAAAATTAGTAATTAAATTATATTAAAAAATTACATGGATTTAATAGGCAAAGTAGAATTTAAGAATAACTATTTCCAAGGACAAGCAAAGCTCGAGGCTCATTTCGGGCGAAAGTGGGGAAGTCGGGAAGTGGGAAGTGCCACTCGCGGCAGTGGGGAGTGATCAACCACAGGATTTACGATGTTCGTTTAGTCGGGAAAGTGAGAATAAAAATCGAAAGATTTAGGTGTTGGATGACAGGTCATGAGTTGAAAAAGATTTTTGGAGTGAAAGGAAGTTAGTTTTTATAGATTGTCTCACCGCCCGACTTCAAGAAAAATACCGAAGTGGGTTTTAGTTCAAAATCCACTTCTGATGGGGAAGTGACACTTCCCCGGTTCGAAGACAAATGAACACGAAGTGGTGGAAGTCGGACCAGCTTCACCACTTCCCCACTTTCCCTGAAATGAACGCCCCCTCATTGTATTCTTTATTCCTCTAATTTTTACTGACACTATCTTTGTAGAATTCCTTTTAAAATTTTTAATTATATATAAATAAGTATAAATTAGTTTCCCAAACTTCAAACTTCATTTCATTTTTAGCATTCACTTATAATTGAATTTTTAAAATAAACAAATTATGTTAAATATATAAGATGGGTGTAATAGACCAGGCCAATAAAAAAAAATGAATACATAAATTTGATTGCTGTGCTATAGTGCAATAATCCATATCTTAACTCAATTATGAGTAAACTAATTGGCATGAATTCAGCTTCCTGATTAAAATCAACACATAGTTGACAACACTCTGCAATAAAGATAAAGTTATTAGTATCTTAGATGGAAAATATTTGCACCCTTTGCAGATGATTTAGCAAGACAAGAAGCATACGAAAACAAGAGAAAGCCCAGGGGTAGGGTTTAGTAGAGAAGATCAATGTCTTCTCCATTTTACATTTGGCTGAAATTGAATATTCAACTCTATGATTAATAGGTATGCTTGTAATCCACTAGAAGTTTGGATGATTGTCATTGGAAAAATGAGATTACACCTAGTGTTATGTATGACTCATATACACAAGTAAATGAGCAGATGTGAGAATGAAGTGAAGTGACGTGATAACATCTGTCATATCTATGGGAGCATCAATTTGATAAGTTGGGGTGCGGGAAACGCCCGCCATGAGGATACAAAAGGTAATTTGTATCTGGTTAGGATTATGATTTTATAATCTTGTAAATTGTATCCGGATAGGTTTAGATCCTGGATATGTTTAGGATCCAGATAGGGTTAGGATCTAGATAGGTTTGTATTTGGATAAATTTAGGTTTTACCTATAAATATTTGTAACCCTGGTCTTTTGTCTTAACCGTGAGGAGAGACGAGTGAATAAGAGGAATACGGCTGCTCCACTCCGAGGGACGTAGGACATTACCAAACCCTCAGTAAATCTTATGTGTTTTTATTGTCTCATTGCTTTCCCCACGGATCCTCTATTTTTTCTAACACCTAGACTTCTAAATTAACCACACCATAGTAATAATCACAGAGGCCACAAATTTGACTTTATTAAACTGATTAATCTCTTGCCAACAGCTAGATTTGTTGGCAAGATGAAATTCTATTTGAAAATCGATTTCCTTGCTAATCATCTCTCCCGTCATGTTTTAGACACATTGGGTTTTGAAGCAAGAATTGAAAATATGGTCAACAATTTCATATTCAAGACTACAAAATATACATAGTTGCGAGGTCCAAATAAATAACATGCAAGAAACCACATTTTTTCCATCTTTCTTGAAACTATCAACCACATGAAAAATTTAGCTCTTAGGGTGACATTTAATTTCCAAAATCTTTACCAATCCTTCCAAACATTGCTAAGCACATTTTTGTAATTAAGAAAAATATAAAATATAGAAGAAATATTATCAGTATCTGATTTTGGAAGTGATACCCAACCATTCCTTGTATTTAGATCAATGCACTTCAATCTCAATACAAGAGAATTCATATTACTACCAAGCATAACAAACAAAGTGTGATGCTAAGTACTTTTGTTTCACTTTATTTTATTTTTTTTACCTTTGTGTGTGTAGTAGTTTGTTTTGAGTTTTTGTTTTTGTAGAATTTGTGGTTGTAGAATGATCGTTTGTGCGTGTTTTTACATAATATATGGTCAGGGAGTTCTCTTGAGCTTGTACATGACCGTTTAGGGAGCCCGTGTGGCATTTCCACTAGCCACAGGTGTAGTCACATGCCGCGTGGATGCCCTTGTGTATTTCTGGTTTTTGCAAAGTACTATAGAAATAACAACTGCGAGTAAAAAGCATTATGAGCGAGTGATCTGTTGCAATTATCCTCTCACTCCCTTTCAATTTTCCTCTATTGGTGCATAATTTTGGAGAAATTTTGCATAAGGAGATACTTTTTTTATTGCATCAAGGGAATGTTTATCTCTACTTCACAAAAAATCTCAAGAATTTCTTTTTCTCTTCCATTTTCTTAGATTTAGCAAATCTATTAGGAGACTTAGTTACTAGAACTCTTAGTTATTCATCACTGACTACTTTAGGTTAGTTGGATTGCTGTTGGGGAGCTAGCACTTCTTTTTATATCAAGGCATGCTTGCATGTTATACTGTTACTACTTTTGGATTATTTCAACTCTTTTCCACTTCACAACGTAATTGCATTAACATTTTTGTTTTGGATTTGTGAGATAATCTATATTGTGATTCCAATCTACTAATAGATGATGCCAACTAACTAATTTATGTTTCCAAATTTTGGAAAACTTAAATTATTATGAGTTATTCATTAGTACTTTAACCATATTTTTAAAAGACATACTTCTCTTTGAAGTAATCTGTTGTGGTTGATCCATTGGTCTACTATGAAAAATATTGGAAAAATCAGTGGCCTTGCTTCATAGGTAAGGTTAGGATGATATCTCCATCTTGAGTTATAAGTGTTTAAGAAAACATCATATTATCTTGGTAGTGGACCAAGAAATCCTAGAATCACATGGGCTTGTTCTTGAATATCCTCTTGAAGTGTTTTGCACATGCAGTTGGGTGGATAGAAATACCACAACTCTCATAGGCCTTAACTTATTGCATACTTCTCAAAGACATCTGTTGAATAAAAAGATTTAGGTTAGAGATTTACTATTCAAACATTTACCTTATTCCCCCTTCTTGAAAGTAAGTTTTACATAAAACAAAATTTTTATAAATTGGTAGTCATAGTGGTGATTAGATCTCTAGCAGCTTGTAGTGTTTAATTCACTATAGCACCTCTAATTAGTTGCATTTATTATCCTCATTTCAATAAATATTGAATAAGTTGTTTAGAAATCCCATATTGAAGGCAACTTACACACAATTGCTTGAATCTTTCCCAATACTCATATTTGCTTTATTCCATATATTCTCTTTCTTATACTAGCAACTTTTGTGGCAGGAAAGAATTTGTCAAAGAAGAACTTCACCATGTTTGTCCATGTAGTAATGGACTTGTGAGGTAAAATAAAATAGGCAATCTCTAGCTTTCTTACTTAATAAGAATGGAAGAGTATGTAGCTTAATTTGCTCTTTAGATACACCTTGCAGTTTCAATACGTGAAATTCCTTCAAATGCTTGTGAGGATCTTCATTCGTAAGGCCACAATAGGCAACGGATGTATTAGGCCATAGTTTAACTCAAAACCTATATTTAAAGTTAGATATTTGATGCAAAGAGGTTGTTGAGTCAAATTCAATGCTGTCAATTCTCTCAAAGTTCTCTCCTAAGTAGCCATTATTGCTTCATTGCTTATGCCAATTTAGGAGATAAAGAGTAAAATAATTGCTTATTACAGAATTTGGCCTTCTCTTTAATCTCCTAGTTATTCAATCAATTTCTAGATCTTATTGAAGTTCATTCGTAAAACGAGATCGATGCATAAAAGAAATAAATTTGCTTTAGTACTAATTCCTAGCAACAACACCAAAATTTAGTGGGTACCAAAACCAACAAAATAATTCTTGCTTTATTAACATAAATATATTGTATATAGTAGTGAGAAAGGTCAAGTCCACAGAGATCAGTAAATTTTAATTTTTTTTATCAAATTTAAAAAATTTTAAATTAAAAAATAGGGGTTATAAAACTAAAATTGAAGTAAATCAAAATAAGACAAAGTAAATAACAAGTATATAAATTAATAAAATTAAATAATAACGAATACACAACCCAATGTACAATTTCAATATTGATTTATTGAATTGATCAATAATGTAAAGATGTACCATTTTATTCCCTATTAAATTGGTTATGGTTATTAACAAACTCTAATAACCTATCCCTTTTTATTACCTCAATAACCAGACCAAGTTCTTTAATTATTAATCTTATTAATAAATAATCCTAAATAAATTTTTAAAATTTAATTTATTGGTAACATTAAAATTTAGAGAAACTACTAATTCTAACTAACAAACACACAAACTTGGTTCATTTACACTAAATTATATATTTATATAACATAAGTAGAATATTTTATATTGAACTATATTATATCACTACTAACATTTGAACAATTAAACAATTACAAATTTAACTTTCTAATTGACAATATTTTTTATCCATTCAAAAGATGTATAAATATTGCATAACAAAAGAAGAAAGAAAAACACTTAGATCTCATAATTTGGAAGAATTAAACTTTTGTTATTATTAGGTCTGACGACATGGATTGGCATTATTTGATAAGCCAAGTAGTGACATGGCAAGAGGAAAGTGACGTGGCAATAATGACTCAGCTAAAGAAGTAATGACTAGGATGATGATGTTTAGAAGATTGTGTTTAGAAGATATTTCTCTCAATGGAGTCATGTGATGATCAACTATTTTTGGAAAGTATATCAAATCTAAAGGATCTCTTCAAGAAATGCAAGTTTTATTTAAAGTATGTTTATCTATCCTTGGTAAGATCCGTGATGATAAATCATATCTTTGATAGAGCTCCTTTTAGAAAGATCTATATTAAAGAGGGAGAGAATATTCTATCATTGGCAAGAATAGAAAAATCATGAATATCGCATAGAACTTAGTTTGATGTGAAGCTTTTTGAAGACACAAACTAAGATAGGACAAAGCTTTAGTTTGGTGTGAAGTTATTTGAAGACACAAACTAAGTTAGGCAAGGATAAGCCAATGAGATTATCAAGACCATATTTAGCAACACAATTTAAAGGAAGATCCAAGAGCTAATTATTGGCGGAGCCATTCAAGGAGACTAATCATATGTGGAAATTAATTGAAGATTACATGAGATATGATTGAAGATTTGAAGATCCAAGCATGGATGATTAGAGATCATGCTTGAAGATATTAAAGGCTAAACTTGGATGAAGATGAGATCAAGTTTAGTAATAATATTTCCATGAGTCAAACGAAGATCATTTGGGAAGACCAAACTTGGGCCAAGTTTGGAAAGAAGATCAGGAGATCTTCGGTTACCATCTTTGGTGAGATGGTTGCGTGTGCCTTGGTGGGCACGTCCCTCGGGAGAGGATGACCTACTGAAGTGAGGTGAGAAAGGAAGCAGCTAAAGGCAGGAGGAGCTCGGGTCGAGTCAACTGTTACGAGGTGGACTGAAGGAACCGGGAAGATTGAAGGTCGTAGATTCGGGTGCAACTGGCTAGAACTCAGTCATGTTCAGTAAGGTCGGTCATGTTGCAACTGGGTGTTGCAACATCTAACTTTGGAAGATGTCCAAGTTAGGAAGCTGCGGAGAATTCTAAAAGAGGAAGTTTTATTGAGGGCGTCGATGCGTCTATATAAGAGATCATGCTTGAAGAATTAGGATGAGCCACAAAGTGAGAAGACCCTTCGGTGAGGGTTGAGAAGAGTAGGCATTGGTCAATCTTAAGGGGATATTCTTTGTCTTGAGAGAGTGAGAGAGTGTTGTACTCTTTATTCTTAAGCCTCTTTTAGTGGATTGATTCTCCGGGCTGGCCCCGGATGTAGAGCAGGTTGCTGCAGCCGGGTTACCAACTTGCTTGTCTTTGATAGTTCCGCTGGTGTGGTTTGTGGGTTTTAGGTAACACTCAAGCACTCATAGAAATTTCACATAAACCAACAAAGAAAAAGACACACGACGTTAGTAACCCAGTTCGGCGTCTACTCACCTACGTCCGGAGATAAATACATGAGTACAAACACTTGTCACTCAACACTGACAAACAAAAATCACTACCCTCTCTAGATTGTCTTGTGCACCTACTCTCTCTAGCTCCGATCGCTACTCCTCGATTTACGAGCAGGGTGAGCTTATATAGACGCCTCAACGTCCCAAATATAACACATACCTCTTTTAGAATCTCCCGTGACTACTAATTTAAAAACTTGCCAAAAATTAGTCTGCAGACTCCTGTTGTAACATGAATTGCAATATGGCTCATCTGACCGACTTGATCGAGTTTTGGTTACGTTGTGAGACGACCTCAAGACCCATCAACCTCCCGAGTCATGCTTAGTCCCGAGTCGATGCGACGCAAATCTCCCGATCCCAATCGCCGAGAACTAGCTCTACCTCCTCGGGTTCCTCATCACGCAGCCCCCCCGCAAGGGGCGCATGTCCTTGCGCGTCTTCATGGAACTTGCCAAACTTAGTCTTCAACCTTCCAAGTTTGGTCTTCAAAGATTCTCCAAACTTGATCTTCAATTCACCCAAATTTGGTCCTCAAATCTTGCCCTTAATAGACTTCAATCAGTCTTCATCAAGGATTCTTCAGTTCATATCTTCAATTTGCCTTCATTCATACCATGAATAGATATTTCTTCAATTAAGCTCCACCATATTTAGTCTTCAATCAAATCACCTAAATATAATCTTGATGTGATCTTGTCTTTAAGTTGTAACATGTTACCAAGAATAACTCCACCAAGATATTCAAGATATTTTGTCTTACAACCCAAGTCTCCATGTCATGTCACCATGCTTTCATGTCATCAATTATCGCCTATCACTATGGTTGCCATGTCATCTGCTTTTGGTGTCAAAATCATGCTAATTAAATAGTGCGGTTGCACTAACAGTCTTCTTTCTCTTGCTTAATTGTGTGTATGTGTGTCCAATCTTCAAATGAGTTCTTGAGTGACTTATCTTACCGCACTAACCCACTGGAACCATCAGTTATATTTGGACTAAAAAAGAGAATTTAATTACATATAGTTCTCAAAGAAAATACATAGAAGAAAAAATTGATACTTTGGCCTTGTGTTTTCCCTTTTTTTTAAGAAATAAAAAAAGTCTCCTTATCCTCTCAATTCAAATAAAATATAAAACTAAAAATAAAAAAACAACTCCCATGTTTCTATTTTATCGAAATTAACTTTTTAAAATAATTCCCTCCTATATAAAACTCCAAAATTTAATAAAATAAAAATAATAATAACTAGGGTCAACTGTTATACATAAGCCCACGACCACTTAATTTAGCATTTATATTTATATTCAGGATCATTCACATTGCAAAAGGAGTGCACAAGTTGTAAGCTTAGACATCTTTTAGGTCTTTACTCTGATAGACCTTTGTAAATTCTTAAAATTTATAATTAATCTCTCTTTTTGTTAAACCTCTAGTTATAAGTTTACTTTGACTCAAACATCTAATCAATTCCACAAAAATAAAATATATAATTATAATTCATAATTACAAATATTTTATCAATCAAAACATAAAAAACTAACATAAAAAATACATGTATGTTGTTCATTAATGTTCAAATCCAATCGCGGATGCCGACTCCATGGCAACAAGCGCCTTGACACTCAATCAAAACTGAACTTTTTTTAATAATTGTTGAGAAATTTCAATCTCATTATTTACTCACTTTGATTTATTTTTTTAATTATTTTTATTAGTGCTCACATTATTATCTCGTTTCCTTATCCATCCATGGTGTAAATTAGTGGGCTTCTTTAAAAAATGATTTTTTTAAGGACTATTTGTTATTTTTATTTTTTTAAAAAATTATTGGGCTATTTCCTTAATTAGCACTATTTATTTTTTTATGACTTAAACAACCCTCGAGCCATTAAATCATACCAGAGTCATAAGCCTTAATAAGGCTGCTAATCAAGCATTTTAAAGGAAAAATATAGTGTTTTTTTTTTTTTAAATTTTGATCCTTTATTTTTTTTAAAATTTATCAAATTTTAAAAACTATTTATTTTTAAAATAATATATTATTTCTTGGTTTTTTTAATATCACTTATTTATCTATTTTTAAAACTTTTCATACTAATATAAAAATAATAAAAATTTAATAATAACAACGATATAAACTTGTTCGCAAGGTCGAAGAAGCCGCAATTCCAGTCTCGTACGCTGCGGTAATACTTCCTTTTTGGGATCCTCTCCTGCCTCCTCATCAGCGCCCCAATTTCTAGGGTTTCCTGCAATCTTGAAGAATCGAGAAGGATTCATGGTGGGACACGGTCATGCGGTGCCGTTGGAGGTGGTGGGCACGGTGCTGGAGATGGCTGACATGGCTTGGACCGCCCTGGAGCACCGTCGCGAGCGGCAGCACGAGGCCGCCGAGGACCAGGAGTTGGCGCAGCTGCGAGCTGAGAACCTTCGTCTGAGAGGGCTTTTTGGAGGAGAATCTCACTCTTCTTCAAGGCCTCTGCCAGGCTCCATCCATCTCTCGGGATTGTCCTCCTGATGTGAGTTCTTCTCTCTAGTTTCTATTTTTGTCTTTGATTTTGTTGGATTGGCGAATTGGAATTGTTGGTGTGATCGAGATTGGGATGAAAGACTTTTTTTGCTGTAATTATTGTGGAATTTGGCTGGATTTTGCTGCTGATTTCCTTCTTATTTAGTTAAATTTCACATCTTTTGAATTCCTTTGGATATTGGATAGTGGAAATCTGATTTTTTTTTCTTTATGATTGTTTTGAAAAATTCATGATTGGCTATTTGCCTCCATCCTTCTTCTGGCTGCTATAAAGCTTGATTTAGTTTTTATTGGAAATTGAGATATTGGAGAATGTGAGCTGAAATTGTAGGAGTGGAATTGTTGCCAGAGGGATACTTTGTGGCTATGGATATAATTGCTTTTGAGAATCACATGAACTATAATTGAGTTTTAAACTCTGCTGTTATTATTGGGAAATTGAATTGTAATGGAGTTGACTGTGCTTTCCATCTCTAGGGCTTCGAATTTTTTGTTTTAAATTTCCTTTGGCCATTAGAAAACAGACCTTCTGAGTATGTTCAGTAATTTGGAAGATAAATATGTAAGGGAATAATTTTTGCTCCTTATTTTTTGTTTCCTTTTTAATGTTTCTCTCTTTTTGTTGCATAGAGTTTTCTCATCTCTAGTTGCATGTTAATTTTCTCTCTTTTGCTCTACTTGAATGCTTCTTTTGTTTTTCATTTTAACTTATTTTTAAATTTCAGATGGTGTGTATTCAGTTAATAATATGAAAACAAAAACATTTTAATTAAATAAGAAAATAGTGTCGCTAAGCAGGTCTATAATTGTTTCAGAAAGATTGAGAGCTGTGGCCTGGGTTTCCTGACTTCCTCCTTGGCTTCTTATATGTATTTGTTTTATTTCAGAAATTTAAAGAGGAAATTATTATGGGAGTTATGGTGGTTTTTGACTTTATTATTTGGACAGTCAATAATGTATTTTGTTATTAATTGAAATTGGTGGTTCATAAGCATTTTGTTTAATCTTTTACATTGTTCTGGTTAAAGTTCATGCTTTGATGTGTTGAAGTCCTTTGAAATTATTATGAAGAACTTAGTTGCATTATTACAACCAGTACACAAAATATTTTCCTTATATTGCTCTCTGTACAAAACCCCTTCCTCATTTCATTTTTTTTTGGGAAGTATCTTCAATGATTCTGTTATATATCCAGCATTAATTTCACAACTTTATCTTAAAGCGTTTATCTTTCTGCTCTAACTTTATGTTTGAGAATAGAAAAGCAAATGCAATCTGAACCATATAATGATACCTATTCCCTGAAGTGCATTGATAATAACAGACAGGTTTCATACAAGGTTAAAATGTAATGTGATCAAGATGTTGATTAGAGAAACAGATATAAAAGTCATTGTTTTTTTAAAATTATCCTATAATATATTATACATTCTCACGCTTTTCAGTCATTTTTCAGCTATATTCACGGCTTGTAGCTGTAGTGGATTCTCCAGACTTCCATTCTAAACTGGAATCACTTCATGAGGAATCATTGAATGCAAAAGGTGGCAGCTTCCCATTTCGAGAAGCCTCAGGTTCATTTGACGGAATATGCTTTATGTCCCTCACTGACTTCATCATCTTCTTTCTTGGCATAAATTTACATTAGTAACATTCCCATTGTTTAATTATTTTGGATTTTATAAATCAGGTGCAGATTTGAAGGCGATGGAAGTACTAATTCATGTTGGTCATGATGAACCTAGTTGGTGGGTGTGGGTTACAAACGATATGGTTCCAAATAATTTGGAAGAAGTGAGCGAGATAGATAAAGAAAATTATGTGATTGTTAGTGAAGATAGTGTGGTTGATGGCATTGCTAATTTCATGGCTAGATGCATCATTTCTAATCCCAAATCTCAGGTATCAGAGTTTGACTAAATTTTTGACTTTTTGGTTTCAATTTTTCTTTGTCGTGTCTATCTAATCATTGTAGATCCATAATCAGAGGTTGGCCTAGAGGAATTACAAAGAAGTAAGTTCTTATCATCAAACTGAACTGCAGTAAATCAGTTAGTTTCTGTCATCTTGTTATTTTACTCTAATCTAGTCCATTATGTGTGCCTGTATCTTTGCTCTTGATAAAAAGCTATGATGCCACAAATGCCACTTGGTTTTGCATATGTCAAAATTGAATGTTGTCCATCTTGAACCTTGCCTATTTCGTCAGTTTTTGATAAGCCAAAATGGATCCTTTTAGAGATTACCAAACCTTTAACCTTTTGAGTGAGCCTAATGTGATTGTGGTTCATCCTACTGTAAAAACTTAAAAGTCAAGAACCAGCTGCCCCCATAGCCACACCTGACTAAACCAATCATATTATTCCTTTTTCCATATGTATTGCCTAGTCAAATTATTGGAGTTCAAAGTTCAAATATGGATACCTGAGTTGGCTTATTGTTTGAACGAAGTGTTACCCATGTTTCTGTGTCAATATTAGCGGAACTGGATCTGCCTATTTGAAGTATCATCTGCTTAGATAGTATAGATGGGTTTTCATTATTAGAATCATAATATGGAATCTATAAAAAAAGGTTTTTGGAACTAATTTAACTCGTATGCGTACTTCCTGGAGTATAAAAGCCTTTTTGTTAGAAGCTATTGCAGGTGTCAAACAATGAGAATCTGCTACTTCAGTACTGATGTTACTGAGCTTTCATTATGCCTGTTGCTTTAAATTCTTATTTTTCCCCATAGTTCATCAATCTTTTATGGTTAACATTCTGATTTTGTTCTGTTAAGCCATAAGGTAGACGCTTCCTTTGTCTAAGCAGCATAATCTTAAAAATTGCAGCAATAACAAGGGCCTTAGGGCGGTGTTAATGATCGCAGCATGTTGAGGAAAGAGTGTGGGGAGGCTCGACAATCCTTTATACCTTGTCTACTTGGGGCTTAGCTTTGTATGGGTGAGGCTTTCTTCTCCATCCTCTTTTATTGACCTATTATGCATCATTATGTCGAACCTTTATATGCTATCTGGCCAGCTGAACATGAATTTTACTAACTGTGCCATTTTGAGCTGATTTTACCATTGGCCTTTTAGACATTTGTTGGCTTTAAGGATAAAGAAAAACTTAATGCAGAATCTGGAAGTTGGACAGATCTAATATAGTAAAATAACCAATTAATTTGTGTATATTGGCTTCTTTCTTTGTGAATCCTTAAAGATGAAACAAAATAATGGACTTGAGTGGATTCCTGACTATCTATTCTTCTAATAAGTGGTTTCTGAAGAAGACACATGGAAGATGAACCTGCTGATTTAATATTGACGTGGTAGTGGTTGACTGATTAATGCCCAGCCGTAAATTAATTGGCTGATTATACGCAAAATCCTTAATCTGTACCAATTTGATCCATTCCAATCCAATCCAACTTGAACTAGTTTGTCCAATCTAATTTCAGAATAATTAACAAAAATTTGAACCCTTAATAAAAGAACTTGTTTCATGAGTGTGAGAATGATGCTGGGGTATATGAAAATGGTGGCAAAGAACAATAAAATCTTTTATTAATACAGCAAGATGAAATCACGACTGAAGTTTCATGCCTAGGTTATAAGAAATTGATCAGGCATGCTTTTAATGAGACGAACATCTTTGATCTTTTGAGATTTGAAGATTTGAGTTTATTTGATTTCACTTGCCAGAGTTCATAATTAATCTCATTCACATTACTCAAAAAAACTCAAATAATTTCTTCACTTTCTTTTTCCAAGTTGCGTAGATGCCTGAAATAGATCTGTGCTATCGATATATTTCCACCATCATTGTACAATCAAGTTGCTTTTCATTTTAAAAATCATGTGAATTAGTCTAGATAAATCAGGAAACAGGATGCTACTGAAACTAATGACGACGAACGATTCTTGTGTGAATGACAGATTATACAGGCACCGGGCAGTGTTAAAAAGTTGCGGCAAGGGGTGTGGCTGCATCGGGCAAATTCGATCATGAAAGCTCTGTAAACAGGTTTAATTCCTCTTGTCAAAAACATTGTAAATATTGTTCATGTGGATTGTTGTTTATTGTTTCAGCTGGAAGATGATTTCCATGTTTCAAGTGTTTAAGCCTGTGCCAATGTTTCCAATGGATATAAGTGACTTTATTGTGAATTATTATAACATAACCGGAGGCTTGGAATTACATTATGATTTTAAGTGTAAATGTACCTGGTATGGTTTATAAAAATAAAAATAAATAGACAATTTCCAACTCCCGATATTTTTGCCGAGTATTATGTTTTTCTTTTCTTCTTCATTCAATGTTATTTTTGTATTTCAGTTCTTTTGTCATATAAAGTTTAATTTCACTTGGTATCATATCACTGACACAGAAGTCACCAGCACTTAATTTAGCATTCAATTCTCTAAAATCTCATGTTATTTGTGGATAATTTTATTTTATTAGTAGTTACATTATTACTCTTTAGGCATGTTTGGTGAAGGATAAGAGTGATATTTGGTGGGATAAGAGTGGTACAAAAAGGTTTGAGCATGATAAATTTATATCACAATCGTCATTGTATAGTATTTTGTTATCTTATTGAATTAATTTTATAATATAGTTATATATTTTTAAAAAATAAAATTAAAAATATCAAATTAAATAAATTTGATCCTCTTTCACATTAAAATTAATTAAAAAGAAAAAAAAATCTAACCTGCGAAATTAAAAATAAGATATTATCAAAATAAAAAAAAATCCAAATTAAAAGTATGAGATCTACGGAAAATTTTTTTATTATATGGGAGAAATTCTATTTAAAATTAAAATTAGTGGGTAACTAGAATAAGACTATCGTATTTTATAAGCTCACCAAACCTACCTTCTTTATCTAATATCCAAACAAGCCCTTTGAATTCTAGTTATATGCTTATTAAAAAATTTCCAATTATATGTGTAAATATCTTCCTGGTTTTAAATAATATTAAAATATTTTATTTTTATTCTTTTATTTTAGAAATATGAACAAGTGCTATTTGGATAGCATGAAATTATAGTAATCAAATCCGATATGGCGTAATTTAATATTTTTGAGGAATTATCATATGGTACTATTTAAGATCTTCTTTTTAGAGTATAAAATTAGACGTAATATAGGTATTATGACGTAAAAAATATCTCTAGAGTAGAATATTTTACTCATTCTAATCTCTCTTTCCTTTTTGATTCAGCCACCAGCCATTAGTCTATCGACGATCCAGCCAACCTCCGGTGATTGGCCACCGGTCTGCCTGACCTCCGTTGACCGGCCATTGGCGGTCCTGCTAGCCTTTGATGACCGGCCGATCTTCGGTGATCGTCCACCGGTCCGAGCAGGCCTCTGACATCTGACCACGCTGGTTCGCGCGTGACCTCCGACCGCCTGAGCCATGGTCCGCCGGCGGTCCGATCGCCTATCGGTACACCTCCGATGGCCGAGCCACCGGTGGTCCTGCCTGACCTCGAGCGATCGGCCCGGGATCCTGCCGACGGATTCGATCGTCGATCGCTAGATCTCCGTAATTTGTTTTATTTTGTTAACCAAACACTCATTCTGTAAGAATAAAAGATGCCACAATTTCTGTAATAATCATTTGCACTTTATACATAATAAAATTATGCCATATTTTTTTATTTTGCAGCCAAACATTAAGCCACAGTAGAATTCAAACGATTGATTTTGAGTTAGGAGTCATTTTGCAAAGGTAGTGAAAATGCTAGTTCTATGGGTAAAATGTCTTTGTGATTTTAAAATAAATTTTATGGGAATTCGTAGTTTCTTCAAATATGCTGATTAACATTGTTGGTTTAATTTTTTTTAATGTTGTTTATTTAAATTAATGACATGTTTTCAACTTCAAGCTTTTCTTTATGAGGACCATTTTTATTTCATTTTTCTTCTTTCATTACATGAAGCTTCCTCCTTTATTTCTTGCAAAGTGTGTTTTTTTTTAAACACTTTCTTATTCATTTTAAATGTTTTTTTCTCTTTGCAGCATTGACTCTTCATAAACTAAACCATGGTTCATGTAAAGGGATCAACAAAATAAAATTTTATGTAGGGGTAGTTTATAAATTATATTTATATATATCTTTTCCATTTGCAAGGCTATTGATACTTTTTAGTTTTTATAGTGGCGTTACATCACTTATATATAAAAATATTTAAAGTAATGGAATTTGTGTATATATATTCTTACTCTCGTTATACTTTAGATTTATTCCAATAATATCAGTTTAGTCCTTTTTAGCAAAATATTCTTTCAGATCTGCTGCATTCACATAGGAATTGACTTTTCACAATTGATTTTATTTTTCAAATATTTCCCTGTAAAACATCATAATTGTGTATATTCCCTTGACATTTAATTATAAATAATCAGTTATGTCTCCTAAAATTTATATATATATATATATATATATAAATAGTTAATTATCTACAAACATTCATCAATAGTAGAACATTTATATATTAGTAGTTGGATTCCAATCTAATAGCTACACCTATTCTCTTGTGATGTACAAAACTATCTACAATGCCAGTTACAACGTCAAGTGTGATAAAAAGTATTTACACATTGATCCATTCTCAGCCATTGGATTAACATCCAAATAGTACTACATAATTTTGACCATTAGATCGAATTTTCACTCTTAAACATAACAAAATTATAAACAAAAACACCTCACTTAACTCATTCCAATATAAGTACAGTTATAGAATACTATTTATGTCACTGTATATTTGTTTATTTCTTTGTCTTGTGTCGCTCTTTTATGTATTCTCTTACTTGCTTTTTTTCCCCATTGATAGATGATCTTTCGTTTATATGTATATATCTTTATAATATTTGTGAAAATTTATAAATAACAGAATGCAGTGTTTTTTTCTTTCATCAATTGTTCTTATGCCAAAAAATAGTTATATTCTTTTATTTTAATAAAAGTAAAAAAAAAAAATATTTTCTTTCATCGATTGTTTTATGCCAAAAAAATAGTTATATTCTTTCATTTTAATAAAAGTAAAAAAAAATATATATTTTCTTTCATCGATTGTTTTATGCCAAAAAAATAGTTATATTCTTTCATTTTAATAAAAGTAAAAAAAAATATAATCAGCATAACGAATCTTAATTAAAAGACATGGATATTATTTATAATTAATATGAACAAGCCTATTTTTTATGAATCAAATCATTAATTTTTTCAATTAATATTTCAAATTATTATTTATCTCTATTTATTTCAAATTGATTTTTTATTTATCACTTTTAATGGCCATTAGAAAAGTTAACATTTTGAAGGGTGTGGAATTAAAATAAATAGAATAAAAAGAACAGTAGAACAGAGAACTTATTTATAGCTACCTAACCATTAAAACCATTAAAGACTCTTGTAATCTCCATGAAATAACAAATAAAATAAAAAAATATTTACCCTACTATATTTGATTTTTTTTTGGTTAAAATTATTTTTTTATTTTATTATTTGCCTGTGCATACTAAAAATTTTATTTTTTTTTACTTTAAAGATATATATATATATATATAATGACTATTTTGCCCTTTATATTTTATTATTTTCAATCCATCCCTATCCATCCGCCGGACGGGCCCACCACCTTACCAAAATGTTGACGTGGCATTATATGGCCCGAATTTTTTTTAAAAAAAAATGAGGAAGAGAAAAATTAAAATAAAAAGGAAAAAAAGGGGGACCGAAATCACGACTCGTTCTTCAGCTGAGATCCGAGAAATGCGTCCCAATTCGGGATCCATATAGAGAGGAGGGATTCACGAAGATCGAATTGCCCACCAATCTCCGGCGATGAGGAAGAAGCTCGGGACTCGATTCCCTGCGGTTTGTTACCCTATCTTTGATGTTTTCCCCTTTGATTTGCTGTTCCCCAATGTTTTGGCTTGTTATCTCGATCTAATCGTGGTGAAATGGTGAAATTTGGTGTGGTTTTCGATTTTTTTGATGGTTTGCGTATGTGGTGTGGTTATCGTTTTGGATCTGTGGGTTTTGTTGTACTTTGAGTTAAGGCGCTGCATTTTTGTTGATTTTTGAGTATTAGCAGCATTTTGTTGTTTGTTTTGTGTTGTAAATGGGGTTTTTAGGGTTGAGTGATTCTGGTGGGTAAGTGTTTTTGGTGGAATTAATTTTATTGGCTGAGATCAGGGCATAGTTTGATGATTTGAACTGTAGTTCTTTGCATAAACAAGTCGTTTAGTGAAAAGAACTTGAGGAAACTAGTGATTCCCAACAGTGAGCAATAATCCTTGTACTTCTTGTAAAATGTTGTTCTTCTTTAATTTTCTGTGGAAGTGGAGTGGAATTTTCTTCTTATGTTGTAAGATTTTATGTTTTGTGATACTGAAAAGTATGTATGCAATAAATGGATAACATTTCTTGGATGTACAGCGGGTGATAAAGTTAATTAGGTTTACCCGAGACTTTTATTTGTTCAAAAAATTGTTTTGTTTTGGTTGAAATGAGAGAAGAAGATAAAAATAAGAAGCCAAGTCAAAAACCATGAATAAATCTTGGATGATATATTCTCTCTCTGGACATGAGAAAATTGGAATTAAATTTATCCATGTTTATATTTGCAACATGATGTTTGGAAAATTATCCTAAAATTTTGTTTGAAAGGGAAGATAATTATATTTGGATGTACAAATGTAGAGCTTGTTGGTCTTAGTAGATATTACAAAGCCATTTGCGATATTTCTTTAGTCATTCCATGATTTCTGATTATTAGTCATGTTGACATTCATCTATTTGATTAAAGAGGAAGTTTCACTTTCACAATGGAAATAGTGTAAGTTGCTATGGTGGATTATTCACCAGAAAATCAATTAAGGATTATGAGTTAAGAATTCAATACTCAGTTAAGACTTTGAGATTAAATCACTTTAAAATTTTGGAGGGTTACATTTGCTTCTAGGAAATTTGGTGATTTAAGAGCTGATTTAACATGTGATCAAGAAAAGGAATTGGATGAGAGTCATGAGACCACTATCTTATGGCTCTAATAAAATTAAACAGCCCTTGAACCACTAATTGCTTTGAAATTTTGTGTAAGTCATAAAAGTAAATTGTACTTATAGTGACTGTAAATCAGCTTTGCTTGCTCGCACAAATTTTGATCTAACATCTATAGGAATGGCCATTGTTTCTGTCATTTGTCATTTAATATTTAACATTTAACCTGCAAGAGGTTGGAAGAAACAAATATGATAATAATGAAACACCAAACAAAGGGTAAAGCCAGATGGCATCTACCAGAACTTGTCCAAAAGTTACCTTCAACAAGAGATGTAGGAAAAATACAACTTGGCCGAGTTATATAGTTTATTACTTACCAAATTAGATTTCTGGTTTATGCATCTTGAATATAACATAAGATGCATGGAATATTTTGATAATTTACTACTGACCAAATTAGAATTCTGGGTGGATAGGATGTTATGGAGGGTGAGATGCATGTGAGGGAGGTAGAAATGTTAGAAATTGCCAGAAGGTGAAAGTTACTTGAACAAAAACAGCCACTTGAACAAAATGAAGAGGATAGATTCGATAGAACCTTATGATTAGATGACAGCATAATTAAGGTGATGTTTGATTGGTGAGTTGCTACTATTTATCATGTTTGGCTGGTTATTCAGGTACTATGGTTGATTGTTTCGAATGTGAGAGGCTGGACCATTAGAGAATTGTGAAATACTCTTAATGAAAGTGATTAGGATGTAGCCTTTGGATCAGATAGTGGCATAGTTAATTGGATACCATATTGATCATTTGGTTTGGCTAGACCGGTTTAATTGTTATGAATTAGATGCTGTTTCCGTATGATAAGAGAATTGTAATAATTCCACTTGTTGGGAGATGGGATGATTTAACCTAGCCCAATTTGTTGCGGTCAACATCAGCAGGTGATGCAATAAAAATAGTAGGCAGGATAATTGAGGCACCTGTAAAACACTAAATTACGCACAACTGAATAAAATTTCTCCTTTCATACACACTCTTGACAAGTTGAGATTCTTACATGTATACCCATTTAATGGTTAACTTTGAGTTATAACAATGAGTAGTTTAACCAACTTAAGTAAGGCCCTTTATAGTTTATGCCTTTCCGTGTGAAACTAATGTTTAACTTTTGAATTTCTATTCTCTCAAACATCCTGGTCAGGAAAAAGTTTATTGGTGATATAATTTCAAAATATAAACTTATTTTTGAAGTGGTTAAAATTTAAAATACAAAAATGAAAAATCCCTGTAAATAAAAATATGGTCTGTAAAGGTGTATATGAAAATTTAATGGTTTATAAATGTGTGTTTAAAGGTGTTGTTGACATTTCACCTATTTTGATCCATTGTTAAGTGATAGCGGATAATTTACAAGACTTAAGTTTGTATATGTAAGAATCTAACCATTTAAGGGTTTATATGGATGGTGAAATTTTACGAGTATATATGTGTTATTTCAATATGTTATTGGGGCATATACGTAAACAGCTTAAAGTGTGAGTTGGTTTGGGGATAAAGGTATATGATGAAGGGATCTTTTTTGAAATTGTGTTGGTAGAGAAACTTTTATTTGGAGTTTATCAAACTTTGACTTAAACCAATACCAATTAAAAATGAAATATTTTTAATAATTTTTCTAATAATTCATAGGTGTCTATTAGTATTAATATTTTTAAAAATTAATTATCAAATATATTTATTTAAATAATTAAATCTTCTAGTAGAAAAGTTGCTAGGATAATTTTGGGGTGTTTGGTTGGGAAAAAAATGGAGGTTATTCCCCTCAAGGTAACACACCCTAAAGTATATTTCATGTATACTAGTGAATCAGTATAGGTCCTAAGTAACAGAGTGTGCAATGGATTCTTTTTCCCTTTTTAGAAAGAAAGTGGGGTTTATTTAAGTATATATACCGTTCAGAAAGGTTATGCATTGGTTGTTATATAAGAGGCGTTACAAATGATTTTGTTGGAATTCTCTAGAAAATTTATGAACTTCAACTATAAGCTCCTTGTCTTACTACAGTATTTTTCAAGCTGACATGTTGTATGAGTACTGTTGTATGGTTCATGTTGTGTTAACCAATTAGACAAGTGTGCACACATATGCGATTGGATTCTTGATTGGTTTTGCACTAGATGTCATATAATTTCAATTGAAGGTCAAAAGCAGGCTTGATTAAAGATAATAATCAACATTGGTAGGTTCCTTCTGAACAAGCTTGCTGATCAGATACATAATTCATGTGCTTTGCTAAATTTTACTTCTATCTAGCTTTGCCAAATTAAGAGTTATTTGTTTCTGAATATAAAGACTCTGTTTTCGGTAAAATGAACAAATAATATCTTTGTTCCATTCATACTATACATTGCGGACATATTATCAGAAGAATAAGGTGAGTGTGTTTATTTCTTCTTTACTTTGACAGTCACGAATAAAAAAGATTATGCAAGCAGATGAAGATGTCGGCAAAATTGCACTGGCAGTGCCCCTTCTAGTTTGTAAGTTATTATATCTCATATACATTTCTGAGGAATAAAATGTCTCTGGGCTACCAAGTATTATTTTATTTTATTTTTTTTAAATCAGGTTTTGACTTAATATGGATCCTTATGTTTTTTTCCTTCCAATTGAAGCATTTGTCCTGTTTAAAGACTTATTCATGTTCATCTTGCACTCATTGAATAAAGTTATATGCTCATCCCCTGTCAGAACAGTGATAGAAGAACAAAAGAACAAAAAGAAGAAAAAAAAAATGAATCCAAAGCAAAGATCCTTAATTTCTAGAGTTGGAATTGCAACAAGCTCTCTTGCATCTCTTCTCCCCTTAGATACTGTCAAGATTAAATTCTGTCATGAATCTGGATAATAATTTGTGGAAGTATAATTTTCCTTTCCACATTCTTTTTTTATGTAGAGTTCATAAAATTGTTTTCTATATTTGAAAATGAAAAATGAGTTTTAGCATAGGCTTTAAACATGATTGGGTGATGCCATTGTTTTGTATTTATAGTTTATGGAGTTCTTTATGCAACTGGCGTGATGTTTATATGTGTGCATGCTTGTTTTCGTGTATAACTATTTCCAAAGATATGCACAAATTCATCAAAAATATTTGCTCCACACAATTTTCAAGTAAAAGATCGATTTTCCCGTTGAGACATAGCCCTAAGCCAGTTTCTGCCTAACGACCTTGATAAACTCTGAATGCGATGTATTTCTGCTGGCCTTCAAGACTAGTGGTGACTGGCAGAGTTTTCATGATCTTGTTAGGCAAAACAGTATAAAAATGACATCTTGAAGATTTATCCAATGCTATTTTCTAGTTTATTTTTTTAATAAGTTTTCTCAAATTTATTCTAAAATTTATTTTTGATTAGGTTTATGTCAAGCTGTTTTTTGTTTCACTACATCTATATTGTTAAAGTCAAACCCTTTAATAATGATTTCTATTCACAATTTTCATTTTTAGTTGATCTATAAAAGAAAAAAAAATCTACCTGACCATTTTTCTGGTGCAGGTGAACTCAATTGTTATATGAACACAATAATTTAAGAGTAATGAAGCTAATGACATCACAAATTTACTTATTAATTTACTTGTACCCTTAAATATTTTGAAATTTATACTTCCATCTTTATCAATAATCTAGAAATAAAAATTATGAAAAAATTTAATAATGACAAATTAATGATGAAAGGTTTAACATAACACTATATTGTTGAACATCATGTTGAAAGGACAGTTTAGTTTGACATAAAATTGATGCAACTAGAGGTGGAGTAAAATTCAAAGAACCTATATGGTTTGGTTACTATATATTTTTGGCTATTTTGCCATTTTTTTAATGCATTATAATAACAAAAAACAGCATATGCTATGAACCTTAAGATCACTTTCAATCTATGAAAAGAGTAAAAACCAAAATTTTCAGTTTGGTTAGATAGGATAAGTTATATCTTTATGAATATATTAGAAAGTTCTTTGCTTCAAATTATGATATATACTGTCATCCTAAAACACACTTTTAATGAGGATCTGTCATATAAAAGGATCCTTAAATTCTTGGATATTTGTTGTTGGCCTTCAATTGTAACTTCATCTCAAGAAACATTGAAGTTTTCTCAAAATTTCTTGAGTTTTCTCAGGTGGCATTAAGAAAAAAAAGTGCTCTTGAAAGACAAGTAACCATTTGATATTATTTTAGTGTCAATCTGAATTCCCTTTATTTTAATCTGATAACTGATTTGTAGCGAAAGCGCTGGAGCTATTTTTGCAAGATCTGTGTGACAGGACTTACGAGATTACGCTCCAAAGGGGTGCCAAGACAGTTAATTCTTTGCATTTGTAAGTTGTGCCTTGAATATTTTCTTATGTTTTTGATTGTCCATCTTGCAGTAGACACTCAATGGCAATATTATGTTGGATGAGTGTTGAAACCTGTGGATTGCCATAATCACCTAAAATTTGAGTTTCCTTTGTGCATCATTGGTTCTGATTATTTGTTAGGTTTTAATTAGACATGCTTGGGCTTGCATAAAACTTTTCATTTCCCAAATACATCAGAAGTGAATATAATGTTCTTGTGATCTTGTCATACTTCTTTTTAGCTGGCTAATGTTTTAATAATTTTCACGTTGGTTTTATCTCTAAGAACAACTTTTTTTTCTTGCTTTGATGCTATTTTAATTTTTTTACATGCACATGCTGCATTAGATCCCCTAATTTACAACTTATGATTTTGGAATGTTTTTATAATAATTTTGTTTTTTCTTGTGAGCTGTCCAGAAAACAATGTGTGAGAAGTTATAGTGCTTTTGATTTCTTGACTGATGTTGTCAACAAGGTGCCAAACCTTGGTGGAACAGAATCAGGTGGGGATGAGAAAGGAGTCGCACGGAGAAGGTGACCTCTTACTACCTGTGCTCAGTATCAATTATGATATAATGTCTCTAGGACGCATAAAGCAACTCATTTTGTCTTTTACAAACTACTCAGGAAAAACATTCCCTCATGATGAAGATGGAGAAACCAATGAGGGACTTGAGATCTGCCAAGATGGTAAGGCCTTCTTGAACTTTTGATCATGATGTTTATTTTTGTTCAGATGCTACCAGGTTCTGTTATGTATTGGCATTGTGTGACATGGCAGGCGATGAGGAGCGCGAATGTAAGCCCAAGAGGTCGGGGAAGGGGTAGAGGAAGAGGCAGAGGAAGGCCACCTACCCGAATATTTGCAGATGATACAAGGTACATGAAATTTGAAGATGACCAGAGCATGTCTCCTGAACATGGTGAACCACCGATGGGTGAGACAGAAGGTGTGAATGGAAAGGAAAAAATAAGTCTCAATGGGCATACTTCCCTGTGATACATCAAAGCGCGAGTTATTGGTCCAGATGCAACTCCAGCAGATGGGACGAACACAAGAAGAATTTTCTCGTTGGGCTTTGCCTGATGTCACGGGTGATGCAGCCATTCCACCAGCAAGCCTTCCTCATCTAACTATGAAAATAGATGAGGATGAAGACTATGACAATGAAGATTGAGGAACGTAGATCTGACCTTAAATGCCCTAACCAAACAGTCTTCCATGTGATGTAATTAATATTGCATTATGTCATTATTCTAGTTTGGGAAGTAGTTCTTCTCACAAGTGCAGTTGTTATTCTTCATTACAAGTGTGCCTCAACATTCACTAGAGTTTGCATGAATAGTATAGCAGATAAGGTCAAGTCGATTGTTACCATTCTGATTAAGCCATGACTTTTGGATGGTTTCTGTGCTCAATCCGTTTGAGAACTATTGTGATGTATATATGTTAATAGTGACCTCAATTGCATGTTTTGAATTTCATGTGATGCTGCTATTACAAGGTAATATTGCACCTCATTTTCTGATTTGCATAATAAAAAGAATTGTGTGAGTTTTTAATTGAATCTGCTTCCTCTGTAATTACAGGTTTTTATCAAAATATGGAATCATACTGCTAGCCGCTCTACTGATTCTACTTCAAATTTTGCTGCCAAAGGGTCTCATTCCATATAGTGATCCATTAATTTCTCAAATTTATTTTTCCTCTTAACTATAGTCAATTTGACTTTCAGGTTTTGTTGGATGTCCATTCATATATTTAAATGGGAGAATAGGGTGGGTAAGTCTTGCTAAATCTAGATACTGAATTAATATAGAATTTAGTGCCTTTGTCACTATCAAACGGATTGTTCAAGAGGCTAGTTTGAGAGAGAAAAAGTGAGAGCTCTCAAAGATGCTTAGGAAATTGGATCATTAAGGAAACTAGCATGATTTAGGTAGTCTTACAATGGGTTTCGTAAACTTGTTTACAATGATCAAACAAGTGTTTTCCATCCTTTCATTGTGTAGATATTTTGTCTTCCAATTGAAAGAAATCTTTCTCTAATCTAATTTTCAATCTCTAGTACATAATTAACTTTATCAGAGCAAACTTAGTGGTAGTTGTCTTTTAAACAACTTCATTTATCAATCTCTTTCCACTTTGTTCTCTTTTTAGTCTTGCTTGTCACTCTTTTGTAGAATGTATATCTGATATTTAATTTGAAGTAAGAAGAGATTTGTAGCTTATTGATTTGGAGATATTTATTTCCTTAGGTGCATTGTGTATGACGGAGGTTAATGGATTTATCATGTATCATTTTATTTATTTATGTATTGTTTTTTATTTCCATAAATTGTACCATCCTGACACTGTTTACTGAAAGGCATAATTATTTTTTCTTAAAAATTTGTCTAAATTCAATTGCTCAATTAATCAAAACTTGAAACCTGTACATAAGTCCTTAGTGGAGATCTGCTAACTCACTTTTCATTCACAAGATCACTCTTCTCTGTGTCCTTTATTAGTATCTTTATGACATAAGTTGGACAATTAAGGCAGTCAATGAGCTATTGGCATTACTCTTAAAAGCATGTAAAGGAATTTTAGAGATAGAAGCATCAACATTTTCATAGTATCTTTCTTGTTTATGTTCCTTATTATTGGAGTGTCACTAAAAGAAAACTTCTTTAGATAACAAAGACTAAAGAAACCAAGTTCTTATTATGATGTTGTTTAGTGAGAATTAAGTTTAAGAAAAGCATTATCGTCAGAAGAGGAAATTGGGGTTGTTCAATATACAAAGTACAATGAGAATTCAAGACGAGAATGCTATCCAATGAGACGGTGCCCAATGGAGAATCAAAGATGGGAGAGACCAATTATGCATAATATGGAGCAGTGTTATGCCTCATGTTTGTGTGATTTTACTGCAATTTATTCTCTGGTTTGACTATCATCACTAAGTATGCATTAGAGCAAGGCTTGAGTACGTTCATACTCTCTGTTTATCGGCATGTGATTGCGGCTATTGTTCTTTTTCCTTTTGCTATTTTCTTTGAAAGGTACATTTATCCCAATTGATCGTAATAACTATTTTCTTCCTGTTTATCATAAGGCTGAAACATTTTGTTTTAATTCATCATCTGTTTTTGTAGAAATGCACTCTCACTGCTGAAATCTTCCATCATTTTGAAGATTTTAATACTTGGTCTCTTGGAGTAATTATCTGTATATATGTTGATTCTTTCTATTGCTTGATTATGGAATTATGGTGTAAAAGAGTTTAATCTTGATGCAGGTCGGTATTGGATTAGAACTTGTTCTACTTAGGAATGAATTACACATCTGCAGGCTTCATTGCCATCATGACGAATGCTCTTCCAGTTGTTACCTTCATATTGTCTTGGATTCTAAGGTACATACATGCATTTGACACTCGTCAATTTATATATTTAATCAAATTAATTGTTCAGATTTCACTGTTATTAATTCCCACATGAAGGTTAGCGAGAGAGTAAAACTGAATGAATGGAGGAGCATTGCAAAGGTGGTAGGGGACTATTCTCTCTGTTTCTGGTGCCATGGTAATGACACTATACAAAGGCCCCAAATTTTGGATGCCGTGCACAAGGGAGGGAACTCTTGATGAAATGGAACGGGAATCTCATAATTTGTTGAAAGGTTCTATTTTCCTTGTTGTTGCTTGCATTGGTTGGGCGAGCTTTTATAACCTTCAAGTAGGCATTTAACTCTGCCACGCAAGTAACAATGCTATATACCGATTAACATTTGAGTAACTCCGTCATTCTCTGTTTGCAGAGCTTCACTTTAAGATCATATCCATGGAAACTCACTTGCTCATTCTTGATATGCACTGCAGGCTCCGTTGAAGGTTCCATTGTGGCCCTCGTGGTTGAGAGAAAGAACTTATCAGTTTAGTCAATCGGTTGGGGCTGGTAGTTGTTTACTGTCGTCTACGCGGTAAACATGTAACCGCCATTGTTATTTGAAGTTCAAATCAATAAATTGAATGTAACCCGAAATCTTCAATGGATGTAGGCTATAAATTGTTCGGCATTGGGCTACTTTCTTCAGAGTTCAGTGATTAAAGAACGTGGGCGGTGTTTGTCAATGCATACAGTCCTCTTGGCAGGGTCATTGTTGCTGCTACCGGTTTACTGCTCGTTAGGGAGGAATTGTTCACAGGCAGGTAGCTTATACATTTATCTTTGTTTACGTATATATATATATATATATATTCTATAGCTATTTTAGTGGTTTTATGTAATAATATTCACATTTTGATGATTTTTTTATAGGGTGATTGGAGCAGGATTGATTGTTTTCGGTCTTTAATTGGTTGTTTGGGGGAAGAGTAGAGGTGATGTAGGCTTGAATAGGGATGAAGAAAGAGCAATTGAACTGATAGTGTTGGTGGTGGTCAATAGGCATCACATAAATCATATTCTTCACATATTTTTATTTATTTATTTTGGATGTTCAAGAGATCTTTATAATACAAAATGATTTCTTAGCATGTTGGCATCTGGGTTCCCAACACATGGGAGAGGTTATGAGTTTGACTCTCCTATTAGAGGGTCAGGCGTGCGGTATAATTAAAAGATTTGCGGTGAGAAATGCTATTCCCTCCGAAACTTTGGTCTGAAATTTTGGGCCGATTGACGTGGATGATGATGTGGCATCCACGTCAGCACACTTTCTCTCTCTTATGTTAAACAGAAAAAAAAAAAGAAAAAATTTTTTAATCTTTCCCAAATCTTCTTCTTTCTCACCGCCTCCTTCTTTGGAAGGAAGCCTTTCCTCGCAATGCCGTCTTGCCGTCTCCATTGACGCTGCCACACCATTGTCGACACTACCGTCGCACACCATTGACGCCGCCGGCGTTCTACTCTTTCATGTATCATCTTCTTCTTCACCGTCTCCCTCTCCGAAACGAAGCCCTTCCTTGCCATCTCGATTGACGCCGTCGGCACACGTCGATGTCGCTACTTTCAATGGAGACGGCAGTGTGAGGAAAGGCTTCGTTCCGGAGAAGGAGACGGTGAGAAAGGAGAAGATTTGGGAAAGATTAAAAGGTTTTCTCATTTTTTTTTCTGTTTAACATAAGAGAGAGAAAGTGTGCTGACGTGGATGCCACATCAGCATCCACGTCAGTCGGCCCAAAATTTCGGACCAAATTTTCGGAGGGAATAGCATTTCTCACTTATGATACATAAAAAAAAAACTTTATTTGTACAACTCATGCTTTGATTTAATATAAATATTGACAGGAATATACATCACTATGGGTATTTCTTTTAAACTTTTTAGGTTGCTTCAAGTTTCCACCTTTTCCTATGAATAGGTACGATCTCTTAAATCTTCTCCAAATTCAAGGTCAAAGCTCCATAAAAATCGATATTGAATTGAGCCATCCAAACTCCATTTCATTGATCGCTTTCTAATATTAAGGGTCCGTTTGATTCGTGCAAAAGTACGCAAAGGTACAACACAAAAGTACAAAAGTATCGTGCATCACAAGTGAAAGTGTTTGTCTTGTACCCCGTTTGTATTAAAAAATAGTACAAATTAGTGTAAGATAATAATATATAAAATTACTATAATACTCTCTATACATATAACCATGTTGTTTTGGAATAAAAAAAATTCATCAAAAATAAATTTTTAAAAATTACTAAGCACAAATATATTTTTAAATTTTTAAACAAATTAACTAATAATCACTTATGAAAAATATATTATAAATTTTATTAACATTTTTTATTTTATTAAAAAAATAATTATTTTGATATTTTTAACCAATAATTCATAAGATAATATATGTTTATTATAACTAGAGATAAAAAAGTGTGATCTTAACATAATAATCCTTTTTTACTTAATAAATAACCTAAGAAATTTGTATAGAAGAAGACCAGTAGATAGGGATGGCAATAATATCCAAACTCGACCCTACCCGATCCGATCCGACCCGACCCGACCCGAGTTTAACGGGTAAAACCCGATTTGACCGGGTTTCGGGTCGGGTTCGGTAAAATCCCGACTTTATATGAAACGGGGTGCGGGTATGAGAATTCTAATACCCGATCCGTATCCTATCCGAAATTAAAATTACTAAAATATTTATATAATATATATATATATACTAATATGTTCTATAAGTTAACAATTTAGGGTTTTTTATTTTTCCTCTTTGTTTAGTCTTGTAATTTTACAATAATTTTATTTTATTTTATAAAAAAATTATAATTACTTTTAAGTTATTTTTCTATAATAAAAAAATATTTTTTTATTAATTTTTAATATAGGTGAGGTATACTGCAAGGGGTGCTGATTACTTGTCGGGTTGGGTGTGGGTTGGGAGTTTTTAAAACCCGTCGGGTTCGAGTTCGGGTATACTAGCGGGGTAGCGGATACGGGTACGGGTATGATAAAATCTGCACCCGACCAGACCCGTTGCCATCCCTACCAGTAGATCTCGGAGGGTGTCCTAAAACTTTAGAATTCTCAGAGAGAAGAGAAAAACAAAGAGAAGGGGAAGAGAAGAAGAGTGTGCCCCGACAGAGGGGGAGGCCGGGGAAAGAGGAGGGAGGGAGCGAAGGAGGTTCACGACGGTTGATGTGATTGGGCATAGTGTTGAATGACAATGTAAATTTTTTTTTGTTAGATGCGGTTTTGGTTAATTGTTGTAATTTTGGGATTTGAAGTGGGGCAAAATTGACTTTTGTTGTGATGTGAGTAGAATTTTTGCGAGTTCCTAAC
>NC_052476.1:4254403-4472650 GCF_009730915.1 Dioscorea cayenensis subsp. rotundata | reverse complement strand
ACAAATTAATAACGGGTCCACATTATCCTCTAGTGATTCGAGGCCCAAACACGAGTCCAACCCAAACTCAGAGTCCAAAAGGTCAGGTGGCATCTCACGTGCCACTAAAGCCGATCGGCTCTTACCCAATGTTAAATCTCTGACCTCGGAAGTTGGAGGATTACCACATGTCACGCCCCTGGCGCTCTGCACATTTAGAGTCCTCACGCGCCAATGATCGACACATCTATGTTTCAGGCCCAACCTTCTTGAAATATCACGTCTCAACTTGGTTTTTTTTTTTATTTTTTTAACTACAGTCGGGATATATTATAAAAGTTAAAAATTTTTAATTATGTGAAGAGTTTATTCCTATGGACTTTTCAAATTTCAATGGAGATAAGACAATTGCCTGAATGCCCCATTGTATTATGTTTGTTATTGTTTATACTATATCAAATATTTAGAGAGATTAATGGAAGATATTATTCAATTTTTAGGTTTATAAGAGTTTTTTTTACCGATTTATTTCCTTAGAAATGCAAAGAATATTTTTTGTTGCATGGAAATATTGTGTATAAAATCAAATTTATTATTTATGAACTTTCTTTCTAATCAACTGTTATTTTTTTCTTGAAATCGCATTAACACTTTATGCAATCTCACTATGAGCTAATGACAATATCTTAAGTAGATAACTTCCATCAAAGAGAAAAATTACCCCTAATTCGAATACAGAGCAGAGATACGATTTCTCCTAAATCTACCCCCCATGATTACAAAGAACACGGAGATTATCATTAATTCACTCAGGAGAATTGAGGGAGACTGGGTCTGCAAAGTACCCTAACCAGAGGCTTACTCACAATCCACTCGAAGCGCGGCATGTCTATGCTAGGTGGGAATTTTTTTCGTCACCAAGCACATCAAACGTATGAAAACTAAGGGGCTCTCACCACAATAGAAATCATTCAATAAAAACACACAATTAGATACAAATAGAAGTGATTGCAATTAAGAAAACAACTAAAGCATTAAAGATCCAACATTTCAATGTCAATGAAATAAACCATAGAATTCAATTATGCCCAAACGCCATGAAAATTAGTTCTCCATTATTGGAGAACAACAATCCAATCCAAATGAATTAAAATACATAAAAAGAATAACAAAACTCCCTCAAAGCTCGCAATCTCCTTGGATGGATGAAGTTCTTTGGAGATTCTCCAAAATCACCGCCGAGATCTCTCCACGAATGGCTTCCTTAAAGCTTTTGAAGCTTTTCCTAATATGTCCCTCTTGTTTCCTTCCTTCTCTGATAAGATAATCAATGGGGAAACCCCAAAATCGCCTCCCAAAGGGTGGCCAAAGAGTAGAGAAGAAGATTCCCCCTTAAACCCATAATTTCTGTTTTTTATAACTAAGAAATTGGGGGTTCTTACGGCAGTAATAGGTCCTTATGGCCTGAGACTTGCGGTTGTAACATTGACCGTAATAGTGCCCATAAGGTTCTTTGGATGGGGCTTACAGCCATAAGTGTACCTGTAATAGTGCCTATAAATAGTGATTTTCTACAGCAACATGAACAATACACTGCTACAGTACTCCCTTACGCCTGAAGGCTTACGGCCTTAACAATTCCCGTAAGGTTCTTGGGTTGGGGCTTACGCTGCAACATGCTAGTAAACAATATTTATAAATAGTAATTTGCTACATTAACATAAATGGTGTATTGCTACAGTACCCCCCGGTAATGACACCCATAAGCTCGCCCATAAGTTATTCTAAAAACTCTATTTTTTTTTTTCCAAAATGAGCTCAAATCGCCTTAAATTTGTTCCTCTTGATCAATATGTCTTCATTCAGCCTTGATACAAAATAGAGGCGAATTAAGCACCAATTCAATTATATATATTTAACAATTACATGTAAAGTGCTATAAATAATAATAATAAAATACATTCATTTAAGCACTTATCAAATTCCCCCACAGTTAAGCTTTTGTTTGCCCTCAAGCAAAAGAAAACATTACAAACCAAGAGGGAATAGTGCATAACTCGTGTGCTTAAGAATTGGGGAGTTTCAAAAGTAATCGAGTTTTAAAAATTCAAGGACGTTAAAAATCTCAAGTTCCAAAAATAGTTAACACTCTATTCAAGGTCATCGAATATGTGTGTGTTACAACTCTCTACTTCACTTCTTTTTGGACCTACAAGACTTCAATAGCAAAAATTTCACAAATAACTTCTTATTTGCAAGGTGGTAGCTTCACACAACCCTTAAGGTAGCCTTTTCTCACGAGGCCTTGTCAAGTGACTTTCACGCTTAAGAGAGGTAGCTCTTTTCCACATCTTTTAATAGAGTATGGTAGCTTTCACTCTCCTAAAAGGTAGCTCTTTTTCTCGTTAGGGCATGCATGGTATCCGACTTATCGAGACTAGCTTCACACTTGCACTAGGGGTAGCTTTTTCCGTTTCCCACATTTTCTCTTTTCTCTATTTTTCAATAAATTCTTTTAAATTTGCAAAAATCTTTTCTCAATTTAACTCACTTGAAGTAAAATGAACCAAAACTAAATGAAGTCCAACATGGTCTAAGTTGCTACAATAGAGAAGTTGTATGCTCTAGTTAGGTGTATAACCAAAAATAGAGTGTAAACTAAAAAAAATATAACTCAAAAAGGAACAAACTCGCATGTGTCTACCCTAATACTAGGAAACTCCCACTACATTTCAAATGCACCATCATAAGTCACAACTTGGCATGTAAAAGAATATAATGAATCCTAAACCCCTCCCCCGCACTTAATCATACATTTCCCCCATTGTATGCAATAAATGCATTAATAAAGAAAGATATACAATGACAATTCAAAGGAGGAGTGAAAACTAGTACTTCCCTGATTTATTAATGATGCTTTAAATAATTGAACCTCAAGCCCAGGCGTGGGTAACTCTTATTCACCCACTCTATGAAATATAGGTCCAGCTTCAACATTTTAGACCGGTCGCCAAATTAAAAGAACTTTCACGAATCATCTTTTATTAAAATCCTATAAGATAAGAGGGATCATTATAGCTCCATAAAAATTAAAAAAAAAAATACAAAAATAAAAAATAGCAAAGATATGACAAATGGAAAACTAAGGCGATGATCGCTTGCACTTCAAGCTAAAATGTCCTCGTTTAGTGTCCGTTGGTGGCTTTGTTTGCTTTGGAGGTAGTTTTGCCACCTTTGTAGCTTGAACATTGCTACAATAATATCTTTGTAGTTTTTGGCCGAGTGCTACAGTACTTGCTACAATGATTTCAGGCCAGTATGTTGCTATAGTGCCTACACCATCTATGGTCATAAGATTGCCCGTAAGACCTGGAATTTTCTTACTTTTGAGGTTACGGGTTGTAAGAATACCCGTAAGATGTTCTGTTATGTGTTATGGTTTCTCTTATCTCCGTAAGCCCTTCTGTCTCCTTATTACGGCCTTTATTACGGGCGTAAGCATGCCTGTAAACTCCAATTTTTCTGTAAATATGCAGAACACACTCCCCTTCAAACATTCCAATGAAATATACACAGTTTGGGCTCAAAATTAGAAGCTAAATACGCAACAAGTCTATCAAATTATAGAGGAACAAAAATGGTAGACACAAGATGATTATCAAGTTATTCGAATGAACCTATACTAAAACTATAATGAACAAAACTAGCTAAGAAGTAAAAAATCAAACAAACACTTGGGTTGCATCCCAAGAGCGTTTGTTTTGCGTCGCTAGCTTTATCTTATGGAGGCTTGAAAAGGATGTACTCCCCCGACTATAGCTTGTATAGCTACTTTCCATAAACAAAATTTTATTTGTTCGGGTATGCACTTTTTTTGGAGTCTTGAACACTTTTACTTTAGGCCTCCACGAAACAATTTGGACCGGGAATTGTTCAAGCTAAGCATAGGCGGGTCCTTGGATGGTTTGAGCCCCCTACCCACATCTCCTTTAATTCCCATAACCTCTTTCTTGCAATTTGTTGGTTGATCAATTCCAAAGAAAGCCACTTATTCCAATGCCTTGGGGTTTGTTACTTTTACATTTTCAATTTGAAAGAGACATAGATTCAACAAATCCTCTTCTACAAATTCCTCCTCACAAGCATGTTGTTCATTAAACCATTCATAATTCTCAAATTGGGGCTCTTCTCCCTCCATTTGATTCCCTACAACATCTTGTTCTTTCTCCCTCACTTTCTCATTGTTCTTGCACACTTCCTTGTCATTTCCAAAGGAACTTCCTCAACAAGTTGCTTAGTTTGGTTCTCTAAGTCATGAATGGAGCCTTGTTGATTTTGTTGCGAAATCTCAAAAGCTTTGGTGTTGACTTCAATGTTACGGATAAATTTAGCCAACACATCCTCCAAATTCAAATTCTCCTCCTGAGATTGTTTCTCTAATGGAGCCTCATATCCTTGAACATATCTTGCCAATAGATCTTTTAGCACATCACCATAATGGGTCTTTAGCGCCGTTTTTTTAACATTTAGCGGCGTTTAAAAACGCCGCTAATTACCATAACGGCGATTTTAGAAAACACCGGGCAAAACGCCTCCAAAGATAGTGTCGTCAATGTCCCAGCAATTAGCGGCGTTTCAAGATAAACGCCGCTAAATTAGCGGCGCTTTTATTTCCTTTAGCGGCGTTTTATACCTTATAAAAATAATTAATTTATGAATTATATTAGCGGCGATGTAAACGCCCGCTAAATTAGCTGCGTTTATCCGTTTTTAGCGGCGTTTTTAAAAAATAATTTAAAAAATTAATGTAAATTTTTTTAACCTGATTTTTTTTTAAAAAAAAAGAAAAACAACTCTCTAATTGTTATTATTATTATTATTATTATCTTTTTTTAGATTTTTATTTTTTTCTTTAATTTTTAAATTATTCTCTTTTCTCTTTTTTTATTATTATTATTATTATTATTATTATTATTATTTTCACTTTTTCCTCTTTTCTTCTTCTTCACATCTTGTTTCTTCCTCTTCTAGTTTCTTCTTCTTCATCATCATCATCATCATCATCATCATCATCATCATCATCTTTTTCTTCTTCTTCTTCTTCTATTTTTTCTTCTTTTCACATCTTGTTTCTTCTTCTTCTTCTAGTTTCTTCATCATCATCATCATCATCATCATCATCATCATCTTCTTCTTCTTCTTCTTCTTCTTCTTCTTCTATTTTTTCTTCTTCTTCACATCTTGTTTCTTCTTCATCATCATCATCATCTTCTTCTTCTTCTTCTTCTTCTTCTTATCGCGTCGTCATCATCGTCATCACATTCTTCATCTTCATCTTTATCTTCTTCATCATAACTTGGTATCATTTTCACACTTTTTTCAATATCAAAGGGTATTTATAGAAAATAAAAACTGATGGGATTTAGCGGCGTTTTACTTAAAAAACGGCGCTAAATAAAAATTTTAAAATTAATGGCGCCAAATTCAAATTTTCTCGAAAAAAACGGCGCAAATTTTGAATTTTCAAAAAAAAATAAATGCCGCTAAAGTTTAATTTTGTAATTTTTAAATTAAAAAAATTAGATTTTCACGGCGTTTTTTGGGATAAACGGCATGGAATTTTTAATTTTATAAATTTTCAAATAAAATTTTTTTTACCATCTCGCGGCGTTTTTGAAAAAATGCCGCTAAATCTAAATTTTTTGGCTTTTAAAATTTAATTATATCATAACTTTAGCGGCGTTTTTAGTCATAAATGCCGCTAAAGTACAATACTTTTATGGTGTTTTAAAACAACGCCGCTAAATATAAATTTTATTAGTTTCAAATTTTATCATATCAGGAATTTAGCGGTGTGTTTTCTAAAAACGCCACTAATTACATCCTTTAGTGCCGTTTATTATAAAAACGCCGCTAAACATAAATTTTGTGCTTTGAAATTTAATAGTATTATGACTTTAGTGGCGTTTTAGTAAAAAAACGCCGCTAAATTACAATACTTGAGTGGCACTTGCAGAAAAACAGCGGTAAATTATTTTTTTAGTGGCGTTTATGTAAAAACGCCGCTAAAGTCATAAATATAGTAGCGTTTGGAAACAACGCCGCAAAATAAATACCCGCTAAAGACCCATTATGGTGTAGTGTAGGCTAGGCTCATGCTCTTGTGGTGGAATGTACCCTTCAAATCTGAATTGTGGGTTTTGCCATTGTTGTCCAAACACATTCCATGAGATGTTGGGGTAGCTCCTATGACTTGGATGACATGTGTTACAGTAGGGATAACTTTGTTGTTGTGTAGAGACAAATTTATTAATCTTTGCATTGAGAGCTTCAATTTGAATGGACAAAGCTGTAATTGGATCAACAATCCTTCAAGTTCCTTGCACGAAAGAGTTTAAAATAAGGTAAAATAAAATAAAATGAAACAAAAAAATAAATAAATGTCTAAAATGATTAAAAAACAAATGTTCCTAATATCACTATTATTCCCCGGCAACTGTGCCAAAAACTTGATAGAGATGCAAGTGTACGTGCCAATCGCGTAATATTAATGTGCGTAAAGCAGAGTGTCGGTCCACATGGAAGCAAGTGAATACTAGTAATAACCCTAATTCTGAAAATTAGTTTAAATGATCGAATAATGTTTGTGTAAACAAAAGAGAATAAAAACAAGAAATATGGAAATAAAGAGGGGAGAAATCAGGGGAAAAAACGATGTCTGGGCATAGTATCCGTCTAGGGTTATGAAGTACAAGATAAAGGTTGTCGAAGTATGCAATTCTATTTGAACCGAGAGGTTTTCAAAATATACTAAATCCCTATTTCTCAGATAACTAGTAGTTAAATAGGTGCAGATATGATATAGATATCTACATAGTCGCATTAACAAGTTATAAAACCTCACTATGAGCTAATGACAATCTCTTAAGTAGATAATCTCCCTCAAAGAGAAAAATTACCCCTAACTCGAATACAAGCAGAGATGCGATTTCTCCTAAAATCTACTCCACATGATTGCAAAGAGCACGGAGATTATCACTAACTCACTAGGGAGAATTGAGGGAGACGGGGTCTCCAAAGTACCCTAACTAGAGGCTTACTCACATTTCTCTCTAATTGCTACATGTCTATGGTTGGTGGAAATTTTTTCTCGTCACCAAGAACATCAAACATATGAAAACTAGGGGGCTCTCACCACAATAGCAATCATTCAATAAAAACACACAATTAGATATAAATAGAAGTGATTGCAATTAAGAAAACAATTAAAGCATTAAAGATCCAACAACCAATGTCAATGAAATAAACCCTAGAATTTAACTATGCCTAAACACCATGAAAATTAGTTCTCCATCATTGGAGAACAACAATTTAATCCAAATGAATTACAATACATAAAGGGAATAACAAAACTTCCTCAGAGCTCGCAATCTCCTTGGATGGATGAAGTTCTTTGAAGATTCCCCAAAATCACCACCGAGATCTCTCCACGAATGGCTTCCTTGAAAGCTTTGAACCTACTCCTAATCTCTCCCTCTTGTTTTCATCTTTCTCCAATAAGATAATCAATGGAAAACCCCCAAAATTTCAGCCCAAAAGGCGGCCAAAGAGTAGAGAAGAAGATTCCCCCCAAAGCCTAATTTTTGGTTGTTATTTTTCAGGAATCGGGGGTTCTTACTTCCGTAAGAGGTCCTTACGGGCTGAGGCTTACGGCCGTAACAGTGACCATAACAGTGCCCATCAATAGTGATTTTCTATAGTGACCGTAATAGTGCCCGTCAACAGTGCCCCATAAGGTTCTAAGGGTGGGGCTTACGCTCGCAACATGCCCGTAAACAATGATTTGCTACAATAATATGAGCAATGCACTGTTACTGTATGTCCGTAATAGCACCCGTTATAAGCTCACCCATAAGTCATTCTAAAAACTCTATTCTTCTTCCGAAAATTAGCTGAAATCGTCTCAAACTTGTTGCTCTTGATCAATATGTCTTCATTCTAGCATTAATATGGAATAAAAGCGAATTAAGCACCAACTCAATCATATATTTAACAATTACATGGAAAGTGCTATAAAAAATAATAATAATAATAATAATAATAATAATAATAATAATAAAATGCATTCATTTAAGCACTTTATCACAAGTATGTCAAAGGATATTATGAAATATGTCATGGCTAGGATGGCTATCAAAAGAGTGTATATTAAGAAATATAGGTGTGCTTTTGGGCCTAGTATAGTCTCCAAAATTGAAAAAGAAAGCAAAAGAGTGCCAAATGACATGTTGAATGATATGGGGATGCATACCATGAGGTGTACTAGGATAATTTGGTACTACATGAAAGAGAAGGGTATGCTGTTGTGCTGGCAAACTAGATGTGCTCATGCGGAAAATGGCAGAAAACTAGTATTCCTTGCCAACATCCATTGGTTGTAATTGCTTTTGTTGGAGCAGATCCACTCAATTGTCTCTGATTGGCTCAAGACGTATAGGTACCTAAAGGCATATAGTTTTGTTCTTAACCCAATGAGAAGTAGATTATTTTGACCCACAAGTGTAGAAGGCCACCTACTATCTCCCATAATTAGAATTATTCTTGGCAGGCCTTCCAAAAAGGAAATAGAAAGAGGGAGCCATTAGATAGCAAAATACAAGAGCAAGGCAAAATTATCTAAGAAAAGAAGGGCATTCAAGTGCAACATATGCCACACAGAAGGCCACAACAAGTTGAATTGTCCAAAAAAGGGCTTCATTCTTGATGAGATTTCTTTATTCCTATAAGGTTAATAATTTGTTTATATGAAAATTAAATTTTCTTGCTTGTAATAAAAAAAATCTGTTTCGTGTAGATTAACAATGATAACAACTATTATGAACCAAATTCAACAACAGAATCTGCTAGTATTAGTTCAGGTGGGTAGCTAAGTCAATCAGGGAAAGATGTTGATGCAGGAAAATCAAAGGAGAAAAAGAAGAGGAAAAAGATGCACGGTTGCTTCATCCAAAGGGAAAAACACGGCACCTACATCTAGTCATAGTCCATTCCAATTTTTTAGGGTATGCACTAGTTTAATTATTGTGATTTTGTATAATTTTGCTACAGTTCTTGCTTATAGAATTCTAAAATTTATTTTTTCATGAGTTGTAGGGTGCCCACATTAGTGGAATTATTATTGGAAGAGAAGCTCCCAATTCCACTGCATTCATACTACTAGTATACTTGTATGATTTTTCCAATGTTTGAACTCAGCTTAAGCTATTTATGTTTCCTTCTTCTTTGGTGTTAACATGTGCTACTTGTTGGTTGTAATGATCAGAGGATGAGGAATAGAGGGGCCATTCAAGACAAACAACAAAAGCAAAATGAAGAACCAAGTTAGCAGACCACTACAAAATTTAATGCTTTAGGATTGTCAACACAACAAAGCATTAAAGCTGTTGCAGCTAATGAAAAATTCTGAATTCTGAAGAAATAAAAATATTGTTTATGTTTGTTGTTGTTGTTAACATGGGTCTATCTTTTGTGCAAGTAATCACACAATCTTCTGTTTTGTTTATTGTGTGCAACATTTATCCCAGTCAAATACTGCTCTTATAATTTGTATACGAGCAATGAATTTATAGCTCACCAGTTATTGTAATAGAACATGTTCTTAATACTTCTTGTTCATGTGAGTTATTTCCTACAAGATTTTGTTGTTCTTCATCAATTTTTGTACACATTAACTTAATGCAATGCAATTATTACAAATAGAAATACTCATAATTTTAAGTTGTAAACTTAATGCAATTATTGCCATTGTTGATGCTTGTTCTATCAAAATGTTTGTTTTCCTATTTTGTTTTCCTCTTATGGGTTGAAGAGAGTAAAGCTTGGCACTCATTTTGTCTATGTAAGAATTGATTACATTATTGTTTGGATTACAACAATATAATAGATGTTGTAGGTTGGTTTATTTAAAATGTGATTCAGAAGCTAATGATTGGATTATATTATATTATCCTACTAACCAGTAAAAGAAAAGGTGTATTTCATTTATATAAAAATATTGAATTTCCCATACATAGCATCATGTTCATTAAGGAATGACCTTGATCAACCATCCATGATACAAACTCAAACTCTAATTGATAAAGTAAAAATAAAATAAAATAAAAAACAAAAACATAAAGATAGCACAATTCCTGGTTCTATGGCCTCTTGAGTTAAGATTGAAAGGTAGGGTAGACTAGCCCAAATCCTTTATGCCACCTCCATCATCCATTTCCATCATACTCAAATTTGCTTTACTGGCCCTCAATTATACCTTCAATAATTGTATGGCCAGTATTACTGCGACTGAGCCTATGTTGGGATAAATGAGGTTGGTGGTGATATTCCGGTGGTCGTAGGGTAGAAGGTGGTGCTAGGCTTGTTGGCCACTTGGCTGGGGTTGTGAGTGAGGGATTTGGGTGTGCAGGATGGAGAAGAGGGATAAAGGAGAAAGCATGAGGAAGAAAAGGATTTAGTTAATTTTTCAAGTCTAAGATCCAATTTGAATCTAGATCTGAAAAATTAATTACTTATTAGTTATGTACTTAACTACTTTTGGGGTTTTTAAAATTTATTCAATAATATTTTAATTTGGGAAAAGTCACGTCAGTAACTTTTGCCTGACGAAAAAATTAACGTATGTTATCTTGTAGGTTGAAATTTATCATTTGAGATAATAGAGGGACTTTGAAAGTCAAATTAAAATAAAAGGACTAAAAGAGCATATTGACCTACTTAAAGAGACTAATAAGGGGATTAAACACTTTTTTAAACATATACAATGGTATATCTTAAAACTATTTGAAAATATTTATGGCATCAAATCAAATCTATTAAAAATATGCCCTTTGAATTATAGACATAGCATTTTCCCAACATAAATATTTGGGCCATCACTTTGTCTCAAACAAACATTGATGTTTCCATTTTCTTCAGCATCCATCCGTCAAAATAGAACAAGAGTTATTGATTTGGCTGGTTTCTCATGTTCTTGTGGTCCATTGCTCCATTTCAATCTCAAAAGAACTGACAATCTTGTTCTTCATATGCTCCCTAAAATTAGAGCAAGAGCCAAAAATCTTATCCTTATTTGTTTTTTTAGTCGAAAATTACATATGTATAAAAAAATAAATAATGGATTTGAAAGTATACCATAAAAAAATATCTTTTTGTGTGTGTGTGTGTTTTTCCATTTATATAATTTAAAAAAACAGAAGTTGTTATGAATCTTATGATTACAAATATATCCACATTGGGTTTACACATAGAGATGTGTTGGAAATAACTCAAATAACCCAACGTAGCCTGCAGAGTGAGAGAGAGAGAGAGAGAGAAGATGGTGAAATAGGCTAACTTAGGGTTTTTATGCCATTTAGCCTATTAGGATTAATTAAGGAACTTATTTGCATGTTGGTTGACACCTTATTAAGGCGCTAATATTAGGGTTTAAAAAGTATTTTTAGGTTATATTAGCTCATTTTAGTGCATTAATAGGGTTCATATATTTTAAGAAACAGAGCCTGAAAGAGTGAATAAGTTGGAGATTTAAGCTTGAACAAGCTCTGTTGGGCCTATTTTAGTCCAATTGGATTAAACCTGTTCAATTGAACTAGCTTAAGTTGGTTGAACTCAAATTGAGTTTGGTTAACCTCAAGTTGAGTTGATTTAAGCTAGATCAAACCGGTGTAAGTAGGGTTTAAACATATTTGAATTAAATTGAAGTTGGTTTTAAATTGAATGTTCTCATAAATATAATTATTTTTCAGAATGTTATGTCATGAAATTTATTTGGAAGCACTTTAAACTTTTTTTATATAATTTATTCATAAAACTTAATTTGGGAAGCACTTTATAGTATTAAATTTTGTATCATTAATTTATTTGTGTATTTAGCTTATAGTGTTTGATAACATAATTTCATGACTATACACAATGAACTAATTTAATTTTATTGTTGACTGTTAACTTGGTCCGTTGGTTTTTGATTGATTGGGAATATACTTTTATATTAAAAGAATTTATTTCAAATGAGTATTTTTATTTATTATTATCTATTGATTATAAACTTAGTATTTTCTATTACATCTCCAAATATGCTTAAATTATGTTTTTCTATTAATAGAGGTAAGCACTGACTATATAAACACATATTATATTTGTGTCTAGAAATTAGTTTTGCTGCCATTTTGTTAGTACTAGAACAACGATTTCTGGGATAACAACTCACTTAAAGTTATGAACAAATCTAAATCTAGCCCATATCACTTGTAATAATACTGACTGTAAAATACTTGACAACTTTAGCCTACTTTGAATACTAAAATAATATATATATATATATATATATATTTATATATTACCTTGGTTTCTATTTTAAAAATATTTGCGGAAACCTAATGGCTTACAAAAGCTTATTCAAACATTATTTTTTATTGGATTCTGTCGTAACTATTTTCAGCATTTTGCATTTTTTTTCTTTTGGTATTTATTAGTTAAATTGTCTTAATTTACATGGCTGTTTACTAAAGTTTCACATGTATAAGTTCTGTTGTTCTCCCTTTCAAATCGTGATGTGTAGGTAGTAGCTTGGAAGATGGGAAGTGGGCTACCATTTTAGCTAGATCTTTTTATGTTTTTATTTAATGTATTTTTATGCACATTGGTTTGTAGCATCTGGGACTTTTCCTTACTTTTACCTAAAATATTTGTATATATATATATATATCCTTCACGAGCATGGTCACGTCCCTCATTATGAGCTTGTACACACACGCTATTAGTCAAAAGACAGACATGTATAAAAGGTATAGTAATTATGATGGCCTACAGATCTTTTAAAAAAATAAAATCTTTCTTGTCATGCAATTTAATTTGCAGGGAAAAGAAAATGTTCTTCATACTGACCTCTCATAGATAGGTATTGCAGAATTATAGTTTAATTCCTTACTTTGTATAACTTTTCTGTTAGTGTATTTTATTTATATTTTCATTGTATTTCATGTTGCATGTTGATCCCAATGTTTGAGGCCTTAATATGTATAGTGGGGCTAATTATTTTCATATGTATGGGACTTGGTGTTGAGAATGTGATTGAAGGTGAGCTGTCGGCAGGAGGCATGAAGATGTAGTGCAAGTAGCAGCACAGTATGGATGGAGGTATGGCTGTGAGTGCTTGCAGGCGTTGGAGTGGTGAAGAAGGGAAGAGCAATGGTGTAAGCATGGCAATGCATCAGCTGATATGGTGGTGTCAGCGTATGCTGAGATGGGGTGCATGTTCTCAGTACTTTAGGGTGGTTATGTTAGTTGATAAGTTTTGAGAGAAAGTAATATTATATGTATTAAATCGCTTGAGTTCAGTGACTAGCCAGTGCTAAAGCAGGTTAAGATTAGGTGATGACCAATGGGATGAGTCAGTAAGTTATCAACCAATGGGTGTTGTGTTTTGTGTCTCTCTGTCAGTCTGTAACTTTTTTAATATAAATATAACGTTAGTGGTATGATGTGGTTGGCTGGCTTCAGATCTTTTACTAGTCCACTAAAGTCCACTTTGCTCTAACTATCTTTGATTGAACTTGACTATGAGAAAATACCCAGGCATTTCATCAAACACATGGGTATTCTCAGAATCGATCTTCACTCTCTCTCATCTTCTTCGTCTCAACTTGAGATCCGTCCTCAACAATATGGTATTAGAGTCCCGTTGATGGTGACGAGCAGCTCGATGGTAGCAACCAGCACTCCAGTATCCCTCTCTCAGCCGTCAGTCCCTGTGTTCACGGGCGAGGAGTACGGCAGATGGAGCTTGCGGATGAAGACCGTCTTCAGGTCCCAGGAACTGTGGGACTTTGTGGAGAAGGGCATGATGGAGTCGAAGGACGAGGTTGTTGAAAGAGAGAACTGGAAGCGAGACGCAAAGGCACTGTGCCTGATCCAATAAGCGGTGGATGGCCCAAACTTGGTCCGCATCGCAGACGCTAAATCAGCTCATGAGGCATGGGAAATCCTGAAGAAGTATTGCCAAGGAATGTCCAAGGTGATGACCGTAAGAATCCAAGCTCTCCAGTTTTGAGACATTGCAAATGGGGGATGACGAAGGAGTTCAGGAGTACATTTCTTGGGTTATTACAATTACCAAGCAGATTAAGGCTCTCGGGGACAAGCTTAAGGACCTTGAAGTTGTGTCTAAGGTGCTTCGGAGCCTAGCACCGAAGTTCGATTAGGTTGCAGTTGCAATTGAGGAGTCGAAGGAGATCTCGAAGCTCACTTTGAACGATCTCTGTGGTACAATACAAGCTCACGAGGTGAGAGTGAATCGTGCAGCGGGGAAGACTGTTGAAAAAGCCCTCCATGTCAAGAGCGAGCATCCTATCACTAATCATAGCAAAGGTGGAGGTGCTAGGAGCTCATGGGGTGATGGCAGAGGTCACGGGAGGTCGTTTGTTCGCGGGAGAGGATAATCTAGAGGTGGTCGTGGAAGAGGTTTTGATAACAGGAGTCATTTCCAGTGTTTTTAATGTAAGAAATTTGGGCATATGAAAGCTGAATGCAAAGCAAAAGTGAAGCAACCAGAAAAGGGGGCCAACCTTGCAGAAGAAGAGAACAACGCTGAGAATCTCTTCATGGCGAGCAGTTCCACCGGTGATCAACCCAGCTCAGTTTGGTTGATTGACTTCAGGTGTTCAAAACACATGACCGGGAATAGGTTGCTGTTTAGTAACCTTGATGAATCAGTGAAGGTCACTGTGAGGCTCGGAGATGATAAAGAAATGAAGGTGTGTGGAGTAAGGACAATGAATGTCAAGACAAAATCAGGAACTGAGAAGAGGTTGCATGGAGTTCAGTATGTGCCGGGACTAGCACATAACCTTTTGAGTGTGGGGGTAATTGCTCATCAAGGGATACTCAGTGATGTTTGAGAAGGATCAATGCATCATTAATGATAATCAAGAGGAGAATCGTGTCATTGCTGTCTTAAGATCGAGCAATAACATGTTTCTCCTGGACATTGTAAAGATGGAAAGTCTTGCAATGGTTGTGAAGAATCTAACACCAGACGAATTATGGCATCTAAGGCTGGGGCACCTAAATTACAAGAGTCTACAGACTATGGAAAGTAAGAAGATGGTGAGAGGGGTACCTGAATTAAAGCAGAAGACACAATGTGAGGAGTGTGTACTGGAAAACCAAGCAAGGAGTTCATTTCCTATTGGAGAAGCACAAAGAGCAAGTTCATGCCTTGAACTTGTACACATGGACCTTTGTGGTCCTATGAGAGAAGACTCATTTGGGAGGAAACATGTATTTCTTCTTACTTGTTGATGATTACAACAGGTGGTGCTCAGTGTTCTTCATTAGAAACAAGTCTGAAGCCTTCACAAAGTTTCAACTCTTTCATACACTTGTGGAGAGGCAAACGGGCATGAAATTAAAGGCCTTGAGGAATGATCGAGGTGGGGAATTTTCCTCAAATGAATTCCAAGAGTATTGTGACAAGTTTGGAATTAAAAGGGAGTTCACAACTCCTTACACTCCACAACAAAACGGGGTTGTGGAGTGCAAGAATAGAACTGTAGTAGAGATTGCTAGAGGGCTTCTCAAGACTGGAGAACTGCCTATCAAGTTCTGGGGAGAGGCAGTGGCTACTCCAGTGTATCTCATAAACAGATCTTCAACAAGTGTACTGCGATATAAGACTCCATATGAAGCTTGGTATGGAGCTAAACCCACTGTAAGTTATCTTCGAGTATTTGGATGCATTGCTTTTGTATTAATTCCATTACATAAGTTGCAAAAGCTTAACTATAAGTTTGAGAAATGTGTATTCATTGGCTACTATTCAGAAGCCAAATCATACAAGTTGTATAACCCCATTACTTGTAAGATCATTGTGAGTAGGGAGGTGGTGTTCCATAAGGGGTCTCGGTGGAATTGGGAACCAAGTAGGCATGAAAAGCCAGAAATCTTGATTGAAGAAACAATTGATGATTCAAGTGATGTAGTGATTGACAAGGTTGCAGATGAAGGTTCATCCTTGCAAAGACAAAGCTCACAGGGTGCTCAGACTGATGATGCACCTCCAAGAAAGACACGCTTAGTATCTGACATCTATAGCACTTGTACATTTGCTTTATGTGCAAGTGATCCAGTAAATTACAATGAAGCAGTGAAGTACAAGGAGTGGCAAGAGGCAATGGATGTAGAAATGGCATGAATTGAGAGAAATAACACCTGGGAGCTGTGTTAGTTACCTTTGGGTAAACATACAGTGGGACTAAAGTGGATCTACAAATCAAAGATGAATGCACAGAGCTTAGTGATGAAGTTGAAGGCCAGATTGGTGGCCAAGGGGTATTCACAGCAGTACGGTGTGGACTATGAGGAAGTCTTCTCACTAGTTGCCCAATTAGAGACAGTGAGGCTAGTGTTAGCATTAGCAGCTCACGCAGGATGGTCGGTGTATCATTTTGATGTCAAGTCGGCATTCTTGAATGGAGACATTGAAGAGAAGGTGCTTGTGATGCAACTAGAGGGCTGCACAACTATTAAGAGTGAAGGTCTAGTCTACAGATTGAGAAAAGCTCTCTATGGCCTGAAACAGGTGCCTCGAGCACGGTATAGCAAAATTGATCAACATTTCCGAGAGCAAGGATTCATAAGAAGTGAATGCGAGCACACGTTGTACGTAAAGGAGGAGGAAAATGGAGAGAGATCCTATTGCTGAGTTTATATGTGGATGATATTGTGTATACGAGCTCATCTACTGCCTTCATCGATCAATTCAAATCAGAAATGATGAAAACCTTTGAAATGTCGGATTTGGGTGAATTAAACTACTTCCTCGGACTCGAGGTTAAGCAAGAATCAAATGGCATATTTATTAAACAAAAGAGTTACATTGAAGGCTTATTACATCAACTTAACATGAAGAATTGCAAGCTAGTTATGACACCAATGGGAGTAAACAATAGATCACAAGGAAGCACTGAAGTTGAATTTGCTGATCCAAGAGTGTATAGAAGTCTCATTGGGAAGCTTCTGTATCTCACCCACACTCGGCCTGATATCTGTTATTCAGTAAGCTATCTATCCAAGTATATGAATTGTTTGAGCGTTAATCATTTCACTGCAGCAAAACGGGTGATGAGGAATCTTGCTGGGACCAAGGAGCTTGGGTTGTGGTACTCTTGAGGTGATGAAGGAATACTAGAGGCATTCTCAGACAGTGATTGGGGAGGTTCCCTGATTGATCTAAAGAGCACAACAGGGATACTTCTTTGTCTAGGCCGAAGTGCTGTGTCCTGGAGCTCAAGGAAGCAAGAAATTGTAGCCTTATCAACTACGGAGCCAGAGTACATCGCAGCAACATCAACAGCATGCCAAGTTGTTTGGTTTAGGAAGATTTTGCCGGAATGTGGACATAAACTCAGCAACTCAACTCTGTTGTGGTGTGACAATCAATCGGCCATTGTTGTAGCCAAGAACCTCGCACACCATGGGAGGGCAAAGCACATCGATGTACGCTATAATTTCATTAGGGGACTGGTTACAGACAATGTAATTGCTCTTCACCATTGTTCCACTGACATTCAACTGGCGGATCTATTCACTAAGCCACTATCGCCAGAGAAGCATGTAGCTATGAGAAGCTTGATCGGGATGCACACACTTCAAATTAAGGGGTGGTGTTGAGAATGTGATTGAAGGTGAGCTGTCGGCAGGAGGCATGGAGATGCAGTGCAAGTAGCAGCACAGTATGGATGGGGGTATGGCTGTGAGTGCTTATAGGCGTTGGAGTGGTGAAGAAGGGAAGAGCAGTGGTGTAAGCATGGCAATGCATCAGCTGAGATGGTGGTGTCAGCGTATGCTGAGATGAGGTGCATGTTCTCAATACTTTAGGGTGGTTATGTTAGTTGATAAGTTTTGAGAGAAAGTAATATTATATGTATTAAATCTCTTGAGTTCAGTGACTAGCCAGTGCTGAAGTAGGTTAAGATTAGGTGATGACCAATGAGATGAGTCAGTAAGTTATCAACCAATGGGTGTTGTGTTTTGTGTCTCTTTGTCTGTCTGTAACTTTTTGAATATAAATATAATGTTAGTGTTGTGCTGTGGTTGGCTGGCTTCAGATCTTTTACTAGTCCACTAAAGTCCACTTTGCTCTAACTATCTTTCATTGAACTTGACTATGAGATAATACCCAGGCATTTCATCAAACACCTGGGTATTCTCAGAACCGATCGTCACTCTCTCTCATCTTCTTTGTCTCAACTTGAGATCCGTCCTCAACACTTGGTTGTCAATATTTTAAAAATTAAATTTGAAAATAATTATTATCATTAGTACATAGATTAAAAATATTTTTATCAGAATCGATATACAAAATTTAAAACCATAAACGAACTCTAAAACTTTGGATGATTATTCACTTTTAATCCTTAGTAAAATTGTTCGATTTAACTTCCAAACCACACAATTTTACATTTAACATCTTCATTTGCAAAAGACTAGTTACTCTAATAAAGACAAAAGGAAACAAATTACTATACAATTACAACCCCACAAAATGCCTAAATGAGAACACACTTGAACTCTTCCTTCACAACTTGAATTTTCTCTAGTGCAACATTATGTCTTCTTCTCCTCCACAAACAAACAGGCCTTGTACCAAGAGGTTTCACCACCACCGGCAACGGTGGATCCAACTCCTCAACAAGAAACACCTTCACTACCAAATCACTTTCATCTCCAACCTTCCAACTCCCTCCAAAATTATTCCCTCTCACCAAAAAGTAAGAGTCCTCTCCGGTGCTTTTTGAGCTTTGAGAAGATGATGAAGTTGATGAAGTTTTCTCTCTTTTAACACTCCCCATGCAGCTCACCTTTGGTGAGCATGGTTCAAAATGATTAATGTTTCTTGTGACTGTAGCTGTTCTTGAGTGGAAAGAAGAGTAAGAAGATGATTGTGGTGATGAAGAAGAGTTATTCCTTTTTGAGTATTGTTTGGTTTGAGAAGGTTTGGACTTGAAGCAGTTTGTAGGGTTGAAGAACCCTATTTTGTACATGTATTGTTGGCCCATGTCATTGGGATGAGAAGGACAAAAAAGAGTGTAAGAGTGAGAAGATATATATAGCGTGGTGGAGTTAGGGTTAATTAAGTGATTAAGGGCTTCTTTTTCCTTGGTCAGCAGAGAGTGTTTGAAGGGTTAAGTTCACTAGTGTTTACCTGGAAACAATGATAGTTTGTCTTACATATCTATATCTTTGACAAGTATTAGAGTGTGCCTTTATTTTATCAGTTGGGAAAATAACACATATAAATTAGAAATTGAGTTAATAATTCTAGTACAATGTAGTTGTTATAAAATAATGAAATAATAATGCCTTATTAATTATCAAAAATAAGAAAACATTATCTATATTTAAGTCCCTAAACTGTCATTAAAAGTTTTTAAAGCACACTTATTTCATATGATGCATATACCTTTTGCCACTAATCCTTGGCGGGAGTGCATATTAATGAGAAATATACTCCACAACAGCCAGACTAATTTAAAATAATTATATATATATATATATATATATATATAACCCTAGCCCATCAATTAATGGTGACCAAGAGGAGTAAACTTTATTCTAAGATGTTCCATGAATGAACCCTAATTTTCATTAGAGCCAGAATCAGTCTTCTTTGAAGAAATCAAAGTAAAAGTGGCCACATGGAATTTCTTCAAGTGCTGCCAATTCACTTGACTTGAAGTCTGTGAGAGAGATAGCTTGCCTTTATCCTTGTTTTTTCAATTTCTTGCCACTCGATCACTTGTTTATGAACATGTCCATTTTACATATGTAATTATAGTTAAAAACCAAGGGTTAAATAGAGAAACAAGTTGCGGTTGGAGATAATTTAGAGCCAAAGTTAAATATTGGATCTCTAATTGATTTAATAAAAATTAAATTTTATTTAAATATGTTAGGGCCAATCCTTATATAAAATGTTTGTTAACACTTTTACAGGCTAGTAGAACCTATCAACACTTATAATAAATGAGTATATTTTAAGTTTGTGCTCAAGAACTCAAGAACGAATTAAGTTCAAAAAGGGTTAAAAAAAAAATGAAAATTCTTCATTTATAATAAAAAAATAAAAGTGAGATTAATTAGTATTGGAAGAAATTATTCACTACAACCCAAATAGGCATATGGTGCCATATATTAGCCTTAAAAATTTACTTATTTGCCTTTAAATAATTTTAGGTAGTTAAAATATCTGTCTTAGATGCTCCAATTGCTAAACATATTTAGCGGCATATTAGCTAGAGGCGTCTCATTGTATAAATGTGGGTATTCAGATATGGTCTTTAACAACCATTTATTTGCTTCTATTCAACCCTTTAAAACTAAATATATTTGTTTTTAATTATCACTTATATATATATATATATATATATATATTGCATAAATTGAAGCAAACAGATATATTCTGTCTTTAATTATTACTCCCTCCGTTCCTTTTTATCTGTCATAAAACCATGTTCCTTTTTATCTGTCATTTCTTAATAAGAAGAAGCATTTATTTTTTTTTTCCAAAATTACTCTGACACTCTATTCAATTCCCTTCTTGAAATTTAATATGAGAGAGAAATGTGAAGATATAAATTCGGGGTAATTTTAGAAAAATAACTAATTTTTATTAAATTATGTAAAATAACCAACTTTCTTAGTATGTGAGATTCGGTTATTCACGACAAATAAAAAGGAACGGAGGGAGTACTTTTAAGTGATATTTGGTTGGCAATAAATTACTTTTAAAATGTGGACTAGGTAATCTTGCATTATCTTGTTACGTTGTTTAAAGTGGGAATGTCATATATCCCACTTAGTCAAACTAAAAACTAAATATGGTATTAGAGGGGGAAATATTTGCCAATAATTTAAAACAACAATAAATTTAATTCAAAAAAAAATGAAGACTTTTAAATATACATTATAGACGCTTTTAAATTTACCCAAAAAATATTAATTTTGTTTTCTGATATCTTAATTTCATTATATAAAAGGTATATTAAATTACACATACATCATAGAAAAATTGAATAGGAATAAAATAAAATTAATAACCAAATGAAAATATTATTTTTTTCTCCACTTACTAATATTACAAAAGAAAATTAAAAGAAGAGCAGTTTAATTTTATAATCTACACCAATCGATCTTAAAATAAAAGTTTAATATGAAAAAATAATCATAAAACAAAATTTAAATGGGAATATCCAAATGTTATTCTCCAAATTAAAATATCTCCATATTAGATAACATGACTATTCTTTGTTTAAAATACTTCTGTTGTATGTAAATATTTTTTTACTTCCGTCTACCTATTTATTAGAGCATAAGTTGGTTAAATAAAATTAAGTCATAATATATTTAAATGGTTAACAATTAAATTGTCAATTAATAGACAATACCATCAAACTAATTTTGTTATATATAATTTCTCAACATAAATTAAGCAATTAACCTAATATATTTTATAGCTTAGCAAACAAGAAGACCACACAATAGGTCTTCCAATGATATCTTTAATAGTTTTTTAACTTCCATACCATCTTATTAAAGGTTCATCCTTCTAAATAGCTACCTCTTCAAAGAGATCAAGTCCTAATTCTTGAGCGTCCACATTTATATGAATATTCTTGCTAATTAGCTAGTGTCGTTGCAGCTACATGAATGGCGTGATCTTTAATTAATAATTTTTTAACGCAATAGATAATATGTCTTGAATTATTGTACGTGCCAATCGCGTAATAAAGTGTGCGTACAAGTAAAGTTTCGGTTCAGTAGGGAAGAAAATGAATACTAGTAGTAACCCTAAACCCGAAAATAGCCTAAGTAATCGAATGTTGTGTGTGTCAACAAAAACAAGCAAAGATAGGAAAATATGAAAAATAATAGGAGAGAAGTCAAGGAAGAAAGCGATGTCCGGGCATATCATCCCTCTAGGATTATAAATGCAGGACTAAGGTTGTTTATGCGTGCAGCCCTATTTGAACCAAGAAGTTTTCAGAATTATACTAGACTCCAATTTCTCAGACGAAGAGTAACTAAATAGGTGCAGAGCTGATACAGACATCCACACAATCACATTAACACTCTATAAAACCTTACTGAGCTAATGACAATCTCTTAAAGTAGATAATTTTCCATGTAGAAAGAGATTATCCCTAATCCGAATACAAAGTAAATATGCGATTTTTGTTAAAATCCACTCCACATGATTGCAAATTAAAGAGCATGGAGATTATCACTAAACTACTCGGAAGGATTGTTGAAGACGAAGTCTCCAAAGTACCTTAATCAGAGGTGTACTCATTATCCTCTCGAATTGCGGCAAGTCTATGCTAGGTGGGGATTTTTTCTCGTCAGATAGCATACCAAACATGATAGCTAGGGCTTTCACCTCATTAGCAACCAATCATTCAAACAGACAATTAGATTCAAATAAAAATGATTACAATTAAGAAAACAATTAAAACATCAAAGATCCAACAACCAATGTCAAAAGTATAAACCCTAGAGTTCAACTATACCAAACATTTACAAATTAGACCTCCATTAATGTAGGGCAAGCATCCAAGATACAAATATTAAAAGCATACATGAAAGCTACCAAAATCCCTTCTCAATCGTGCCGATGAAGGATCACCGAAAAAAGCCCTAGGAAAGCTTCCACGCATGCCACCAAGATAGACTTGACGGTTACGATCTTCAATCCCCTTAAATGTTGATTTGAATCCCCCTTGAAATCACCCCATAAGTGCTGGAGATTCATTTCTTATCTTCCCTAACTTCGCCTCCAAAAAACGGGCAAAAGAAAAATGTTCAATCCCCTAAAAATCGTCATTAGTTCTATTTATACCCGATTGTTTAATGGTTGTTTATGGGCGTAAGAGTGTTACCATAAGGGAGCTAGAGAAGATAGTAGCGAGCCTTATGGGAATACTTACGGTCGTTAGTCACGTCCGTAAGGTTTTCTGTTTGTATTACGATCCAGCTTACGGTCGTAAGCGCTGGACCGTAAACTTCACTGTGATGCTTCTTGCAATTATCTTTACGGGATGTATGCTGTGGTTGTAAACTTCTCTAGATAGTCATGACGGGCATCCTTACAGGTATAAGAATTGCCTGTAAGGTTCTCTGATTTGTCTCTTAATCACTCTTACGGGCATAAGTATGCTCTCAAGGTTCTCTAGAATCACCTTACGGCTGTAAGGTTGGCCGTAAGTGCCTGTAAGCTACCCAGTTTGCCTTGTCCTTGTTCAAATGACGCTGAGAGAGCTCCGATTTTCATCGTTGAGGTTTAAAATGCTTATTCTCTCTCTCTCTCTCTCTCTCTCTCATCTTAATATACTGCCCTAAGCCTGAGAATGCGAAATACACTCGATTTAGCATCGAATTTCACAATATGATTCTAATACATGCCGAATGAGTGTACAAAGTGATATAAAATAAAATCATATTGTATACTAATCAGATTCCCACACACTTAAGTTTTTTCTTGTCCTCAAGCAAAAAATAAAACATTACAAACCAAGTGGAGAAAGTGCAAGACCTTAGGTACTCATGAATTGGGGAGTATCACAAGTAGTTCACATTGGCCAATTCTTGACAGTTAACAATATTCACCCCTCAAGGATCAACAACAATCAAATCACCATAATTCGTATTCAAACACTTCAAGGATCAATAACAATCAAATCACCATAATTCGCATTCAAACACTTAGTGTTTGAATGCGAATTATGGTGATTTGATTGTTGTTGATCCTTGAGAGATAAATAGTTTTGACTGATAGGAATTGTTCATTGTGTGTTTGAGACCCCAGCTCCCCAACAATTGGCATCAGAGCTTTGTTCACATATTTGTCATGGAAGGTGACACAGGATCCATGATGAAGTTAACGGCATCAAATTACTCAATTTGGAAGCCAATGATGGAGGATCATCTGTATTGCAAGAATTTGTTTAATCCTGTACTGGGTGATTCAGCAAAGCCTAAGGATATGTCTGATGATGATTAGAAAAAGTTAGACAAGAAGGCTTTGGGAACAATTAGGAAGTGTGTGGATATCAGTGTATTTCATCATGTAGCCAAAGAGACAAATACACATGTTGCATGGTATGCTAGCCGCCCTTTATGAGAGGAAGACTGCAATAAACAAGGTGTTTGCAGTCAAGAAGCTCTCTAACTTGAAATACAAGGATGGGAGATCCATCGCTGAGCACTTGAGAGATTTTCATGACTTGTTGAATTAGTTGACGACTATTGGTTTTAATTTCATTAATGAAATTAATGCATTATTTCTTATTGGTTCATTGCCAGATAGTTGGGATACCTTGGTTGTGACAGTGATGAATTCTGCTCCAAATGATGAGGTAACTATACAGATGGTAAAAGATAGTTTCCTAAATGAAGAAACAAGGAGAAGAATGATAGAACATGGGTTTAATCTAGCACTTGTTATAGAGAACAGAGGAAGATCCAACAATAGAGAACAAAGTATCTCAAGATGTTACAGGTCCAATAATCAGTCTAAGTACAGAGGACCGATAAAGTGTTATCACTGTGGAAAAACCGATCATATCAAGAGAAATTATAGATTGTTGAAGCAAAAAAAGGAAAGAATAAAACAGAAGGTGACAATGTGACAATGTGAAAACAGTTGTTTCTGATGAGGAGGTAGTGTCATTATTGTGTGGACATGGTGATTGTAAACATGTAGGTGATCTATCTGTTGAATGGATTGCTGATACAGGTGCGGTATACCATTGTATTCCCAGGAGGGAGTTGTTTACAACTTACAGAGGTGGTAACTTAGTGACACCAAGATGGAAAACAATAGTGTGTTGCAAATTATAGCCATTGGTGACATTGTGCTTCAGACCAACATGGGTTGTACATTGACTCTGAAGGATGTGAGACACATCCCAGATTTGAGGATGAGTTTGCTTGCTATTAATGTCCTTAACAAGGATGGGTATGACAATAGGTAGAAATATGGGCAACGGAAGCTTTTCCAATCGTCTATACTATTAGCAACAGGGAAGTTGTGTTGTACTATGTATAATACTTGGTTAAAGCATTGTTCTAATCATATCAATACTGTTGAAGAAGATGCTTTACCAAACTTGTGGTATAAGAGGTTGGCACACGAGTCAGAAAGGACTACAGTTACTGGCAAAACAGTCATTCATTCCGATTCTCTCAGGAAAGGTATTACTATGAACTCTTGTGATCATTATTTGTTTAGTAAGCATCGCAAAGTTTCCTTCTTTATACCTGCTAAGAGGAAGGAAACCAGATTGGAGTTGGTCCATTCTGATATTTGTGGTCCCATTGAGGTGGAGTCTTTGTGTGGCAACAGGTATTTTGTTACTTTTATTGATGATGCTTCACTGAAGACTTGGGTTTATTGTTTGAGATATAAAAGTCAGGTTCTGGAGACTTTTCAAAAGTTTCATGCCATGGTAGAGAGACAGACAAGAGTGTAGTTGAAGTGTATTCGCACAGATAATGGTGGGGAATACACCTCTAATGAGTTTCATGCTTATTGCTTCAAGTATGGAATCTGGCCTGAGTTGACAAAACTAGGTGCTCCTCGGCATAATGGTGTTGCATAAAGGATGAATCACAGCCTTGTTGAGAGAGTCAAATGTATGCTGAGAATGACAAAGTTGCCTAAGGTATTTTGGGGTGAAGCAGTTAGGGTTGCCAGTTATTTGTTAAAAAGATCTCCATCAGTTTCATTAGGATTTTATCTAATAGAGAAGGTGTGGTCAAGTAAAGACCCTTGTTACTACATTTGAAGGTCTTTTGGTGCAGGGCCTTCATGCATATACCTAAGGAGCATAGGTCAAAGCTAGACAACAAAGCTACTCCTTATATTTTCGTGGGCTATGGCGATGAGGAGTTTGGCTATAGGCTATGGGATATAGATAAGAAGAAGCTTGTTAGAAGCACGGATGTTGTGTTTCATGAGCAGGAACCAATAGTAGATTGTGACAAGACAGAGAAGCATGCCCATGTTATTGTTGACGATAAATGCTCTACATCAACAATTATTCCATTGAGAAGAGCCACAGGGGATGAAGGTGAACAAGAGACAAAACATGGTACATATGAGCCAGGTATAGTTACTGATCAGTTGGATGGTGATGATACTACACAGCCAGAGGTAGTGGGTGTTAAGCAGAGGGAGCTACCTCAATAGCTTGAGACTATAGAGCTCTAGGTTAAGAGATCTACTAAGGAGGGAGTACCATCCATGAGGTATCCTAGTTCTGAATATGTATTGCTTGCTGAAGAGGGGGAGCCAAAGATCTATGAAGAAGTATAATCCTCTTTAGACAGGGAGTGTTGGTTGGAAGCCATTCAAGAGGAGATGAATTACTTGCAGAAGAAGGGCACCTATGATTTGGTTGAGCTTCCAAAAGGTAAAAGATCACTTAAGAATAAGTGGGTCTTTAAACTAAAAAAAGATGGTGACAAGATAGTCAGGTATAAAGCCTGGTTGGTAGTCAAAGGGTTTGCTCAGAGAAGGGGGCCTTGAGTTTGATGAAGTTTTCTCTCCAGTAGTAAAGCTAAGCTCTATACGGGTGGTACTTGGCGTAGAAGCAATATTGATCCTTGAGATAGAACAACTTGATATAAAGACAGGATTCTTGCATTGCAAGAAGAGATTTACATGACCCAGGTAGAGGGCTTTGAGGCCATGGGAAAGGAGAACATGGTCTGCAAATTGAAAAAGAGCTTGTATGGCTTGAAGCAAGCTCTGGTCCAAGGCATTGGTACAAGTAATTTGACTTTTTCATGGTGAATCATTTTTCAGGAGAATATAGGCAGATCCATGTGTCTATTTCAAATCATGTGGAGATGATTTCATTATTTTCTTGTTGTATGTTGATGATATGTTGATAGTTGGAAGAGATGTACATTTGCAAGTTGAAGGGTGATTTGTCCAAGTCTTTTGATATAAAAGACTTAGGTCCAACAAGACAAATCTTAGGGATGAGCATTATCCGAGATAGGAAGATTGGAAAGCTCTGGTTGTCACAGGAGAAGTATGTTAAAAGAATTCTGAAAATATTCAACATGCAGAATGCTAAGTCTGTTAGCATGCCACTTGCCAATCACTTCAAGCTAAAAAAGATTTCTTCAAAGAGTCAACAAGAGAAGGAAGGAGTTTCAACTGTTCTTTACTCCTCTACAATTGGTTTATTGATGTATCTCATGGTTTGTACACGACCTGATATTGCTCTCGCTGTTGGTGTTATGAGCAGATTTCTTTCTGATCTAGGAAAGGAGCACTAGGATGTGGTGAAGTGGATTTTTAGATATCTAAGGTGCACCACAAATATGTGTTTGCTCTTTGGGTCTTCAAAGCCCGTTCTTGAAGGGTTCATTGATGCAAGGATGGCAGGTGATTTTGATGGTAGGAAGTCTACTTCATGATGTGTTTACTTTTGCAAAGCAAGCTATTTCATAGCAGTCTAAATTTTAGAAGTGTGTAGCCTTGCCGACTATAGAAGCTGAGTATATTATAGCTACTGAAGCTAGCAAGGAGATGCTATGGATGAAGGTTTTCTTCTTAAATCGGGAGTGAAGCAAAAAGACTATGTATTGTTTTGTGATAGACAAAGTGCTCTTAATTTGAGTAAGAACACTATGTACCATGCACGAACCAAACATATTGATGTCCAGTGCCATGGTTGCGGATGGCAATTAAGGATCAAGAATTGCAATTGAACAAGATTCACACTGAAGTTAACACCGCCGATATGTTGACAAAGGTAACTTGTAAGGAAAAGTTACAATTGTGCCAAAGCTTGGCCAGGATGCATTTCCTGACCAAGATGAATGACTTATGAGTAGGTTGTGTGATGCATCTCCTTCGTAGTAGGGCTGAAGGAGGAGATTGTAAGGTCTCCAACCCTTGTTTAAAGCCTAGAACAAGTGTATATAACTCAAAATGGAGTTGTGCAGAAATTACTATAGCAGTCATGCGGGTATACGAGCCGCAAGATGCCCGTATGAAGTTTCCCTAGAGCAGTTATATGAAGTGGTACCGTAGAAAGTTATTGTACCAAGTTTTGCGAAAAGTCATGAGGTGGCATACGGCCCGCATGGAACCTGTATGGGTACTGTAGCAACACGAGAGACTTAACTCTTCATTTTCTCTTTGATGTACAGTGCATTCGAGAGAGTTTTTGAGAGAGAAAAGAAAGGAGAAGAGGGTTGCAAACTAGATCTTCAAGATCCATCAAATTAAGGGGAAGGCTTAGAGACATTCTAGAGCTTCGAATCTAAGCTTGAGAGCTCTAAGAAGAAGAAGAGAAGGTACATTTGTGCTCTTCTTCTTCATTCTTGTAAACTTAAGCTAGGGCTTGTAAGAAAGTGGGAAGTTGGCTAGGCCAAGTTGATTCTTCTTCTTGTTGTGTGTTCTTCATTGCTCAAAGGAAGGCATGTTGTTGATTGTATCAAGGATTTAAAAACCGGACCGGACCGGCCGGTTTAACCGGTTCAACCGGGAACCGGCCTCTAGTCCGGTTCAGCCATATATATTGAACCGGCTCTTGATTGAACTGGGTATGAACCGATTTAGACCGGGAACCGGTGAACCGGTTAGACCGGACCGGGTTTAAAAAAAAATAAAAAATTCAATGTGGGCCGGCAAATGGTCTCTGACTCTCACTCACGGGCCTGACTTCTCTTCTCACTCCCTTTTGACCTTTTCAGTTTTGAGTCTTGAGTCTTTCTTGCTTTCTTTGTGGAGAAAATAGTAATATAGTATAGCTTGAGGTCCTTAACAGTCAACACAGAGAAGAAGAAGAACGACGGCGAGAACGGAGAATCAAAATCCACGGGCTTTGTAGCTTGTAATATCTCTCTTTCCTTTTTTTTTCCCTGGTCTTGATGTTTGTTTTTTGTTCAAAGTATATGATCCATGATTTATTTGGTTCTAATGATGAAAGCTGTGATCTTTTTCTTCAAAGTATATGATCTAATGTATGCTTAGAGGTGATCAAGTTTTTGTCTTTATAGATCTGATTGTTGTTGATTTAATCTCTTAATATTTAATGCCAAAGCTTGTAAATTGTTTTGATGTTCTTGTTTCAACTCAAAACTCAAAAGCAAGTTGCTGTCCATGTTGTTCTGTTTTAACTTTTGAGATGATGATGATGATGATGTATCTCCTGAGTCCTGCGTTGACTACTTGACTGTGATTGTTGAATACTTGAATTCCTTCCTTCTTCCTAATTATTAATTACTGATTTTTAATATGCAAGTGTTATACAAAACATTTGGAATTAATTAATTAACCGATCAATCACCAACCAAACCAATAATATTGTTTCCTAATTTGAAGTCTCACAATTGATATTATTATATAAATTGTTTAGCATTGTTAGTGCAAAAGGGTCCATATCAATTCATTGATTGTCTGGTAAAGTATCTAGTGTGAATCTTCTCCTTGTTGGTGCCAAAGTGAAAAAAATGAGAAGCATGAATGACCAAGTTAATATATATACATATAGATAAGATCAATGACACAATATGGTTGCTAAATCAAATTAAGAAAAAAAAAGAAGATTCCTAAATATTAATAATATTAATAAATAGCCAAGTTGAGCATCTTGAATGAATATCATATCAATAAGTCATTAATGGGGTGTATCATTCACAACCCTTTCACTTAACCACTCTCCTACTTTCATTGACTAATCCCTTCAATTATTTCTAGATATTTCATCACTATTTTCATGGCACTCTCTTTATTGATTAATGTAATAAATAAAATAGAAAAGATGATATATTATTCTATTATTAAGACTTAGAATTGAATCATATATATACACAGATCTTATAAGTTAGTGTATCAAATTTTGCTAGTTTCATGAATTATGTAACTTGATAGTTTTTTCCCTTTTATTATGTATTGTTATCCAACAGATTATTTGGTTTGGTAATGGTAGAAGGCGGCTCAAACCCAGCAAACACAACACCATCGTCAACATCCACTCCACCTAGTTAATCTTCATTTGAGCAATCTTCAAGATCTGTCCGTTCAAAATCAGATTTAGCATGGAGTTATATCAGTGAATCAAGAAGCAATGATGGGAAAAAAATGTTCATTTGTAATTTTTGCTCTAAAGTGGTGAAAGGTGGAGGCATTCATAGAATGAAATTGCATCTTGCCGGCCAAAGGGGTGATGTAGGACCATGTAAAAAAGTTCCTGCAGATGTTCATTATAGATTGCAAGAAAATTTAAGGGAATTTTACAAACAAAAAAAAATGCTAATGAGCGGGATCCGGTGAATCCATTCGGGCGTAGTATGCATCCATTTGAAGGTGACATGAATGAAGACTCAGATAATGCAAGTCTCCAAGATAGTGGGCCTAGTGATTTATCAAGAAAAAGAAAAAAAAAACGGGCATTGCGTCTTATTTTCCAAGTGGTAACAAACTAGGAACACAACCAACTATTAAAGCGGCATTGCAAAGCAAAGAAAGATGGCATGAAGTGGATTTGGCTATTGCCCGATTTTTCTATGATGCTTGTATCCCAATGAATGCTTCAAATTCATTTTATTTTCAACCAATGATAGATGCTATAGCATGTATTGGTTTGGGATACAAAGGTCCTACTTATCATGCTTTGCGAACCAACTTGTTAGAGGAGTCAAAGAAAGAATTGCAATTGCTTGTTGACACTTATCGCAGTAGTTGGGAAGATTGTGGATGCACAATAATGGCCGATGGTTGGAAGGATGTTCGTCAAAGGTCTTTGATCAACTTTCTTGTGTATTCTCCAAAAGGAACATCTTTCATCAAATCTGTTGATGCCTCGGACATGATTTCGGATTCTTCCACCCTTTGTAATTTATTTGCAGAGATTGTGGAGATTATTGGGTGGAAAAATGTGGTTCATGTTGTGACAGATAATGCCGCCAATTACAAAGCGGCGGGAAGATTGCTTAATGATAAGTATCCCAGTATTTTGTGGACACCATGTGCAGCTCATTGTTTGAATTTGATGCTCAAGGATATTGCCAAAATTCCTCACATAGATACTTTGGCGCATCGTGCCTCTTCAATTACTGTTTTTGTGTATAATCACAAGTGGACTTTGAGTTGGCTAAGAAACATAAAAGGTTGGACAGAAATTCTTCGACCTGGTGATACTCGATTTGCAACAACTTTCATTGCTTTGAAGAGTCTTTATGATCATAAATCTGACTTGCAAGCTATGGTTAATTCTAGAGACTTTCTTGGTTGGAATGGGTCTAAGACAAAAAAAGCAAAAGATGTTTGCAATATTGTCTTGGATAATCAATTTTGGAATGATTGCTTGGTAGTAGTCAAAATAGCCTCTCCACTTGTGAGATTGTTACGCATTGTTGATTCTGATGAAAGACCTTCTTTGGGTTACATTTATGAAGGAATGATTAGAGCAAGCAAAGCTATAAAAGAGACATTTAAATATGTAAGGAGATTGTACCAACCTTACATCTCAATTTTGGAGGAAAGATGGGAGCACCAAATGAGTCAAGATATTCATGCGGCCGCATTTTGGTTAAATCCAACATTTCAATATGATAAAGACACTGTTGGGATTTGCCAATCGCCGAATGTTATGGATGGGTTTATAACTATAATTAGCAACCCTAATATTGCTCCGAACCATAACAAAATGACAGTTGAATCTTCTATCTTTCGAGAGCGAATGGGATAGCTTTGGAAATAGCTTGACCCAATCTTCTAGCAAAAATACAAGGCCAGGTATGATAATTGATAAATAACTTCTATTTGTTAACTAGAGTTTTACATATTCAATTATTCATCAAATATGTAAATGTTTTTTTTTCTTTAGAACGAATGGTGGAGGTTCTTTGGGCATAGTGCTCCTAATTTACAAAAGCTAGCTATCAGAATTCTTAGTCAAACATCTTCTTCCTCGGGTTGTGAAAGAAATTGGAGTGCATTCGAAAGGATACACACAAAACGGAGAAATAGGTTGGAGCATCAAAGGTTAAACGATCTTGTCTATATACATTACAATCTTCGTTTGAAGAATAGGTATGTGATTTGTTCATTTATTTAAGTAATGTGAGACTTTATCTATTATAAATTTTGATAAATTGTTTTCCATTTGTAGGAACTTCAACAAGAGCAACAATCTAGATCCGATCGATTACGAGTGTATTGACAAAATTGACACTTGGGTCGTTGAGAATGAGCCTCCACGGGAACCCGAACTTAATCTTGAGGATTTGGAAAATATAATTGCTCATGTAGAAGGAGAAGGACAAGAACAAAGAGAAGGAGGGCAAAATGAATTTATCCATAATATTCATGGTTAGTACTAAGTTACTAACAAATAAGTGACTAGTATATATGATTGCAAGTTAAAGTTTATATTCTATTTAACATTAATTACTTATAATTTACAAAATACTCTTTTTTATAGATTCAACAAATTATGATGATGATAATATTTTGGCGGTTCAAGAGGAGGATGTTTTGATTGTTCAAGATGGAATTAATTTCTCATCCTTTGATGTCAACCAAGGGAACGAAGAAGATGAAATTCGTGGAAATGATGGTAATGATTAATGAATCATGAATGAGACAAGATGAAAAACTTGAGTTTTACTCTTTTTTTGTGATGGTGTTATATTTTGTGACTTGTATCTTATTCCTTATGATTTTGGACTTGTTTGAATTTGAATGTTGTATTTTGAAACAATGAATTTTATTATGTAGGAGTTTGAATTCCTAATGCTTGTGAATTTATTTGGTGGTTCATGGTTGTATTAATATTGAAAATGTTGAATTTTATTTTGTAGAAGTTGTGAATTGAATCAATTGATGCTTGTGAACTTGTTTGATACTTTGTTGTTTGTACTTTGTAGACTTGTGGTATACTTGTATATAACTATGTTTGTTGACTTTGTTCATGTTGAGAAATTAAATTTTATGTAGAAGTGGAAGTTGAATTCTCTTCAAGCTTGTGTCTTGTGGTTGTGAATCTTGTGATGGACTTGTTTGTTGGTCTTGGTTTTTAATGTAGTCTTGTGACTCTTGTCTTGAGTTTTGACTATTGAGTCATATAGACTTGTAGACTTGTAGTTGTATATTTGTATTTTAAAAATAAAATTTGTTTCTTGTAGGAATTGTGACTTGTGGGCTAGTAAAAAGTAATAAAAATTTTTAATTATATAGTTATATTTATTAAATTTCTATTTTTTTCCCCATTTTTTTAATTTTTTTCTAGATTTTTTTATAATTTTTATGAATTTTTCTTCTTTTTCTTTTGAAATTTTTATATATTTAAAAATAAAATAAAAAAATAAAAAAAAGCTGATTGAACCAGTTGGACTTGGTTGGACCGGTTGGCCAACCGGTCCGGTTTTTAAATCCTTGGATTGTATGCATCAAGGGGCGGAAGAGGGGGATATGTTTATATTTAATATAATCTTGGATATCATGTGGACTTATTTTTTAGATTCTATAGCAACAAGCTACTTCACCTAATTAAAAATTTACTCTAATGATTTTTCTATATAAAATCTTCAAATTTTAAAAAACAACTTTATAATCAGTTTTGATTTTGTTGAATGCCATAATTTTACGAGTCTTATTATTGAACTAGTTAAAACTAGATTGTATTTGGTCGAATGATTCAATTTTTACTTAGTAATGATAGTTGTTAGTTGTATATATATTTTATATTTTTTAAAATATACTATTATTATTATTATTATTTAGTTTGAATTAATATAAAAAAATTTCATATTTAAATTGAAACTAGATTGGATTTGACCGAATAATTAAATTCTTATCTCATAGTGATATAATCGTGATATTTTTTTGAAATATTAATTATTATAATTTTAAGTTTAAAGTAATATAATTTTTTTTAAATTAAAGTTAGCACCCCTTTGATTTTGGCCCTAGTTCTGCCCCTGTATGCATCAATTTTCTAGATTAAGCTAGTTTGTAGCTTAAGAGAGAAGAAGAACACTACAACTACTTCTCATACAACTTGAATACTCTAGGTTCTTGTGCTTTTCTCTTTGTAGTGAAGAGTTTTTCCACAAGAATTCTTGTTCCTAAAAATTGTACATTAGTGTTTGAATGAAAATATTGATGTTTTGATTGTTGTTGATCCTTGAGGGGTAAATAGTATTAACTGCCATGAATTGTCCGCTGTTTGTTTTTTGAAATGTCTTTTACACAAATTGAATGTTGCAGACTTTTATGTTCTAATTCGAAAAAAAGCACACGTGGTGAGAAATAATGTAACCGATTCTTAGAAGTAAACAACTAGCTGTTCTTATATAAAAAATACATGCTGAACATGTAACTTACATTTTTTTAGAAACATTTTCAAGACCATGATATTTAAGTACCTCAAATCTCAAAATAAAAATAAAATTATGAAGAATATAATATATATGATCTCTAATAAAATATTGGATAAAAACAATTCATGAAAATACATCTTTAAAATGAGGAATGTTCACAATGAGTGGGTTGACATCTAATTTAATAAGGCTAACAAGAATGAGGAAGAGTAGTAAGTGCTCGTCTCTTTCAACAAAGTATAAGGATTAGCTATTTGAATGGTTTATTGGTTCTTCAAAGGATTGAAGGGATTGAAGCAAATGCAAATGGTGGGATAACTTTGCAGGGCCCATTGACTTCCACTTCATCTTTGCTTGGTTGTCTTTAAAAGGTCAACTAAAAAAGTGAGATTGAAGTCAACTAAAAAACAGTAAAAATGATTTAATGAACTTATCAAGTGAGAGGGAATATAGGTTTATCAATCACCAATGGCCGCTGGACCGTTTGAGTCGATGTTTAGTTGTAATTGTTTTTGGCATATATTATTATAAATAAAAATAAAAATTTTGGAATTTTAATTTGTATTCGAAAACCAAAGGTCCTTAGGTGCAACGAGAGCTTTCATTGCGCAAGGATTAAAATGCATGCCGAACACAAAGGCGCCAAAAACGATCTTTGGTTGTGAAAACGGACTTACAGATTAACCCCTTGTCTTCTGGGTGAGCGCACCAACAGGACAACCAATTTCTCCTGGTAGGCACACCTTTGACACATACTTGCCTACTTTATTCAAAGGAAAGATATTTTATAAAAACTTCCATTATCTAAGACTTGAAATATAAATCAGATGTAGAGATATCAAAAATCATCTCCAGCTGTGAGAACGTGTTCGTAACCCAATACTCATATTTGCAAGATGTGTGCACATCAACCGGACCACTTATTTTTCTTGATGGATATGATTTTAAAACATGACTTGTCCATTTTGTTTAAAAAAAATTAAAAATGGTGAAATTTACATTTTCAATTTTGCACTTTTGTAAATTTGCACAAGTTTTTAAAGTTTCAAATGTCTTTTTTCAATTTCATGTATTTTTTTTTTGGTCATATGGTTAGTAAGTGCTAATTATCTCGTAGTCAATGAGACAGAATTGAGGGTAAAATTATTTAAAAAAATTATCAACTAATTTAACTATCTTTTAATAATATTTTAATCATTAATGAATACTTTGAGAAGTAAATAAAAATAAATGTGTAAATTTCGATTCAAGATTAATACGTTCTATTAATAGTTAATACAAATTATTAATGAATTATTTAATTAATACTAATTAATAGTTGTGTATATTAGTGGAATAACTAAATTTTGTAAAGAGATTATTCATATTCCAGGCTACTTTGTTTTGGTGGATAAGTTAAGATAACCAATGGGCATATAATTTTTAGCTTCTTAATTTAAAAATATATGAAATTATTATATAGTTTCATTTATCAATTCATAATTATAGGAATATCTCTAGTTCTCTTTTGCAGGGATTACATAGTGAGGGGTTTATTTATAAAAAAAGTTAGTCAAACCATCGTAACTGATACACTTCTATATCCGTTTATCTTTTGCTTTGTCGCTTACCGATTTTGTTAAAAAAAAACGACAAATTCGTCTGATTATTTTCATTCTTTCCATTACGAGTGTTAGGACTCACAAGTATATTCAGAATTTTATTAAAATATTAAAAATATGTAATTATTATTAAAAATATAAAAAAAAAATTATATGATCAGAATGAAAAAAATACAGAGTTTTTAGTAATTTACCCTGTCAAAATACTGCTCGTTCGTGATATGCTAAATTTATTGAATGACTCTATTCCACTATATATATATATATATATACACATATCCCAACAATTTAACCAATAATTTCACAAGTGGATTTTAAGTAGTTTTTAACGAAAATAAAATAAAAAAATAAAATATATATTTATTATTTATATTGGTATTGAAGCATTAAAATTCATCCTGGTACTGTTCATCCAATAGTGTAATACAGCTTTCAAAAATATCATGGAGTCAACTCAATCAAGATTTGCTTCAACACTGCTCCCCACAAAATGTATATTGCCACTAACACGCTAATTATTCAACAACAATAACACTTTCATAGTGGCCAAATCATTGATTCCTGTTTTGCTTTTTAATAAAAAATTTTGCACAATTTGTGACCCCATATTCAAAAACGGTGAAATGATTTTAAAGTTGAAACAAGTCCATAAACATGAATATGAGCCATCCATGTTGTTAAACACAAAGGAAGCTACTAGCAAGATATGTGGCTATGAAAAAAATTTTAGGATTGATTAGGATACTAATATTTAACCCCCCCCAACCGGTACCCTTAAAAGAGTGTCATTTTTAATAACCTCTTAAGGATTTATCGTGTAAGGCGAGCTAACACCCAAAGCAATTAGGGTCTACTACATGCATCTAATATCATATATCAATGACCACAACTCACATGAGTAAATCTCCTTTGTTTTGCAATTTTGAAATGGTGGAGAATACTACTCCTTCCAAAAATGACTCAGGTCAACAATGTGTGAATAATACCAATACAATATTACTACAATATATTTGCACAATATTATAGCACAAGGGATTTGACCTTCCATCACTCATATATGGTGACTTACTAGGCTATCTAATGATTGTCAATATTGAACTTGTCACTATCGTCGTAATCCTAGAACTTATTTTTTTAAAACAAATAAATAAATAAATAAATAATAATAATAATAATAAATTGATTATCTCTTAATGTTATGAATTACCATTTTTGTTACACTCAAAATTTAGAAAACAAATAATTAATATATATATTATAAATATATAACTTTTTTCTTTATATTTTATAATCTATTTTTTAATAGATTGAATTTTATTATTTAATTTTACAAGTAATTGTATTTTAAAGTTTCAATTACATAAAATATACTTAAACCTATAGTCCCTTGTTTTTTTTAATAGGTCTAGTACCAATTTGTTCAAGTTTTTTGCAGTTGACTTTACATGCTTTAATTACAATTTTTTATTGTCACCAGATTGTCAAGAGTATACTATATCATTAACTCTCATTTTGCTCATTTATCTATCCTATTGAGAAATTATAGATCGAAATGCTCTTAATTTTTGCATAATGAATATTTATGATTTTGTATTTTCATGCATCAAACATAACACAAAATGTTCGGAAGATAACACCTTATTTTCTTTATTTTTAGAAATTCACAATAGTAAAAATTAATCTCTTATATTAGTAAACTTACAAACAATCAAAGTAGGAATATATTTTTAATGTATAATTTTGATTAGTATTTTATAATATATGGGTTAGTAGTAGTATATACTTTTAGCTTCTATAGCAGTGCCTTAACTTATATATGAAAAATTAAAAGTCCGACTTTTTTTTAAAATATGATTTAGAATTTAGTGTACGGTTAGCTTGTTTGCATCTATAAAAAAAACTAAAAAAAATCAATAAAGAGAAATATTCCAACTAAGCAAGTCATACTATACTTTTGACACGGAATTAGTTCAACACTGAGTTGACCAAGTCCAGATGGTAGGTTAAGTTTTATTCTCACTTTATTTCAACAATGATAATTAGATTAACTCATATCCATATTAACAACTTAAAAAAATAATTATTAAAAAAAAAAAAACAACCATTAACCTCCTCCTATAAAGCCTGTCCATTTCCCAACATTTTGTAATCAACTCAATTTGAGCTCTTTCTTACATACATAATTATATATACAAGAAAAGAATTAAGAAGATGAAGAAAGGCTGTGTAGCAGTGAGAGTGGGCTTAGAAGAGGATGAAGGAGAGTTCAAGAGGTTTCTCATTCCTATTTCATATCTCCACCATCCACTCTTCAAAGATCTTTTAGATAAGTCTCAAGAAATATATGGTTTCGACTCATCGGGTCCTCTAACTCTTCCTTGCTCCGTCGATGAGTTCCTTCGTCTCCGATGGCATATTGAGCATGAATCGAAACCATCTCATCATCGGCAAAACCATCGTCATCATGCTTCTTTCTCTTGCCCTACTCCTTGCTTAGATCTCTCTCATTTGTAAGAGGCATCATGTGACTTATTGTTTTGCAAATGTAGCATGATATGTTTAAGAATTATTGTTCATGAAAGGAAATATAAAAAAGAATACATGCATGTTGAGGATTTCTTTTTTCTCAACTTTAATTGTTGCATCACCGGGAGTTTCTTAAATTTTGTAAGAGTTGGTTTTGTTAGTATTTTTATTCAAAGGTTTAACTGTTTTTGTTGTGATTAATGTTTGAAAAGGGAAAAGAACAAGTGAAATGAGGAATAAGATTCAACGGTTGTGTTGTAATTAGCTTGTTGATATCAATTATTCTTTTTTGAAATAAAGATATTAATAATATTTTTGCCGCATATTAATTAATGTATCAAACATGGAGGATTTGTCAATCCCTAACTCTACCAGCTCGGAGATGGCCTATTAAGATTTTGCTAATTCATAGAAAAGATTGGGAGGTATTATTATTCATGAAAAAAATTTAAGAAAAATCTGTATTTAAGTTTGTTCTTTCTCGACTTTTGTATTACTGGAGTTCAATAAATTTTATAAGAAATATTATTGCTAGTATATTCATTCAAAAGTCTAAATGTTTTTGTTGTAGTTTGCCTTGGGGAAGGAAATGGAATAAGGAATGGGATCCAACCATTTTTTTAATTTACTTATTGATATTAAATTATTTTAATTTTAGTTATTAGTTTATTTATGTAATAAAGGCCAACACGCTATTGATTTTTTGTTTTATTGACACCGATTTTTTACATAGGATGTTCGTCTTTTTGTCAAATTAAAGAGATGAGTTTTAACTTCAGCTAAAACTAGATAAAAGCATATGTGAGTGAAAATATGAACTCTTTATTTATGCGAGTTCTTCACATGATATATTCATATAAAAAAACCTCCACACAACCAATTAAGTCATTTTATATCATAACTCATTAATAAAATTGAATTAAATTTATTTAAATATAAGGTGAGAATGAGTTATCCAAATATTAACTAAAACGAAAGAGAGAGAAACTATATAATTTTTGTTTTTGAAAATTCTAGAGCATGTCAATATATTGATTTGGATTTTTTAATTGTTAAAAATATGAATAAATTTTCTCTATCATCCATTTATCATGTCGAAAAATAAAATAAAATAAATTGGGCAAGATTAGACGGAGTTAGTGATGTACCATGTAAAGAACAACATGAAAAATGAGTCCCATCTTTGGAAAGCAAAAATGGATACATCAATCTTTTAGATTCCATATCCTACCTGCACTCTTATTGCAGCTTTCTACAATTCTACTATTTTATTTATTATATATGAATATATCTATGTTTTTAATTTCCATATCCTACCTACACAATTATTGGAGCTTTGTAAACTTATTTTATTTAGTTTATTATTATATCTACAACATAGGCGTTCTTGGATGACTCATCAAAACAGGAACATGGACCTTTCAAAACAATTGATTCTTAATTTATGTTTAATTCTGAAATAAAGAAACATTTTTGGTGAAGGGCATTGACCCACTATATAAGACTATATTTGAGGGACTTTCAATACCTGCGTTCAAATGATGGAAGCATTAACGTTAAAAGGTCCTTATATGAGGGAGGGTCTATAATTCAATCCTTGTATCACTATAAGAGAAAGTAGATTGACAAATAATTTTAAGTTGTACATATGCCCTTAAACATATACGAATTTATCGTATTTGTAATCTAGCTTCAATAAATTATTTATTGGTTCATACCTATATGTTGTTAGTAATATAAATCAAAACTTTTTCTAAAGAATATTTTTAAGTAATACTCTATTTTCACTCAGATACATCTGCTTTGCAATTTACCTGTGGGTTCACGGACCACTATGGCCCAATACTCACATGCAAGAAATCATGATTCAAACTTCTAAGTAGATATATATATGGAGTGTCCACATTGTCGAAAAAGACCCTAAAATTGGCTTTGGCGCCTGGTGGTGTTGGAGAACCTGGACATGGAATATATATATATTCCTATTGCTCCAAGAAAGTATGTTGGTGAGTTTTTTTCTACGGCTCACAATTTTCTCAACATAATATAATTTAAATTACTATTAAATTTTAAGATCCTTCTAGTTTTCAATTTGCTTTTAAAATCACTATTTTTTTCTTTTGATGTTTATTAAAGTTATTGTATGTTATTAATTATTAGCGTATTTTTTAAATTTATTTAATTATTTATATATTTTTATTTCTATAAATTTATTAAAGGCAAAATGATCATCAAAAACTGACTAGTCTATCCCAATACCAATTTATCTTTAAAAATAAAAATTATAAAAATTCTAACGTAAGTTAGCAAATTTTCAAGAATTATCTAATATATAATGTAGTTAAGCACAAAGGAAGCTAGTTGCAAGATATGTGGCTATAAAAAGGATTAATTTGGATACCACTCCCTCCGTAAATACATGTTGTTTTAAGAAAAAAAAATTATTCTAAAATAGTTGTCGTTTTATAATATAAAGGCAATATTTATTCTTTTTTTTTTTCCAATTTTACCCATCTTCAATTTTTTAAGTTATATAAATAAAGAGAGTAATATTTATAGTCCCAAGAAAAATACATGATTTCAAGAGAGGGATAGGTTAGTAATTTCGTTGTTTTTTATATGAAATTTAGATAATTTAATGTTATCCTTAATTTTTGTGCAACATCCTTAAACAATATGTATTTAGGAACGGAGGGAGTAATAATAAATTGATCATTTCTTAGGGGACGTTTGGTTCGTGGTAATGACATATTATCACGTAATAAGATTATTATGGTAATAAGGATGAGAATGTTATATGGTTGGGAATATTGTGATAATATGATATAACCATGTTTGGTTGGGAACTCTTATTACTGGGAATAGTTCATTACCGTGTTAGAGATTACCACATATTTGGTAATTCAAGATAAACACCAAATTTGGTGATAATAGAATTATCAACTTTTTTTGTAATGTTTTCAAGTTGGTAATGTGATATTACTATCCAGATTATCACCATTGCAATGCCAAATGTTGTAATATTTTTAGACTACCACGTAACATGTGGAATTCTTTCTACATTACCGCGAATCAAATGACCCCTTAATGTCATACATAACCATTTTTATTACACTCAAAATTTACGAAACAAATAATTAATATATATATATATATTATCAAATATATAACTTTTTCCTTAATTATTTAAAAATTATTTTAAAATAGATTGAATTTTATTAAGATTTTTAGTTGCGATGTACGTGGATAAAAACACACATTTTCATTTAATTTTATAAATAATTATATTTTAAAGTTACAAGTACATAAAATATACTTAAACCTATAGTCCTTTGGTTTATTAGTGGTATAGTATACTTGATGGGATCGAGGTATCAATTTGTACAAGGTTTTTGCAGTTGACTTTACCCGCTTTAATTAATAATTACTGTTTTTTTCTTGTGTTTAATTTGTCAAGAATATACTATATTATTGAATCGATCTCATCTTGCGCATTCATCTATCCTATTAAGAAATTATAGATTGAAATATTTTTAATTTTTGCATGATTTTGTATTTTCATGCATCAAACATAACACAAAATGTTCTGAAAATAACACCTCAGTTTCTATATTTTTGGAGATTCATAATAATAAAAATAAATCTTATATATATATATATATATATATGTTAGTAAAATTATAAGCAATCAAATTGAGAACATGTTTTTAATGTATAATAATTCTAATTAACACTTCAGTTCTACATGCAAAAACTTGAACGTAGAACTTCTGCATACTCTATTCGAGTAGGGACATACAGAGAATTAAACAGATTCCTCTGTCACTTCGAGACATAGCTAATGATCATGGCTAGCAGTACACCTCTTTAGGAACTTTCACAGTTAAAAGCTGCTACCATAAGACAAGAGAAACGCAAGCTCTGGAATTACCCCCAAGGTCTCAAGTCTAGCAAGACTGTTGAGCCATCATCGCACCTCCAAAATCAAGCTATGGCGTTTCTTTTACAGTGGCAAGCTGCACAACCAAACAACACGACGACACCAATGATTTGGGATCAAATAAAATGGTCTAAACCTATAGGTGGACGGTTGAAATGCAATGCCAATGCGCCCATCAATGAGCAATCTCCTCCTGACTTCTTTTGGTGCGGTGGTACTTAATGAAGATGGAAGTTTTTTACGGTCAGTCATGGTTCTATCACATTCACCGTTGACTCCAATCTAGCTGAGGTTTTAGCCCTCAAAGAGTCACTCTTATGGTTACTACACCAAGGGTGGGATCGTTTGGAAGTGGAAATGGATTCTCTCACATTAGTTACGAAGTTTAATGCCAACACTTTCACACATGGATCTTTGTGAGCAATTATACTAGATGACTATGTTGGGCTCAAACGCACCTTCATTGACATCCAATTTATCTTCGTGAGGAGAGCGACCAACCATGTGGCACACAAACTAGCAAAGTTTGTCTCACACTGTAATGTGGGCTCGAGAAGAACGAGTCTTATCTCATCATCCTTTTATAATTTTTGTATTAAGGGATGATTTGGTTTAATTTAAAACCTCTTTTATTTAAAAAAAAAAAAATTCTGATTATCATTACCATAATATATAAGTAAGAAGTGGTGTTTTTAATTTTATAAGAATGATCAAGAGTTTGAGTGGTGAGTGGTAGTTCTTTAACTCCTATATAGAAAGTCGAAAATTCGACTCTCTTCCAAAATATTATTAAAATTTTAATGGTTGTGAGGTTGGCTCATCCTCATCTCAAAATAAAAAGATTTAATAAAGACAAATATTCCAAGAAAGCAAGTCATACTAGACTTTTGACACGGAATTAGTTCAACACTGAGTTGACCCAAGTCCAAATGGTAGGTTAAGGTTTATTCTCTCTTTATTTCAACAAAGATAATTAGATAAATTCATATCCATAACACAACTTAAAAAAATAATAAACAACAACAACCAACCTCCCCCTATAAAGCCTGCTCATTTTCAACACTTTGTAATCAACTCAATTTGAGCTCTTTCTTATATACATAATTATATACAAGAAAAGAATTAAGAAGATGAAGAAAGGCAGCGTAGCAGTGAGAGTGGGCTTAGAAGAGGATGAAGGAGAGTTCAAGAGGTTTCTCATCCCTATTTCATATCTCCACCATCCACTCTTCAAAGATCTTTTAGACAAGTCTCAAGAAGTATACGGTTTCTACTCGTCGGGTCCCCAAACTCTTCCTTGCTCCGTCGATGAGTTCATTCTTCTCCGACGGCATATTGAGCATGAATCGAAGCCATCTCATCATCAGCAAAACCATCTTCATCTTGCTTCTTTCTCTTGCCCTACTCCTTGCTTAGATCTCTCTCATATGTAAGAGACATCATGTGACTTATTGTTTTGCAAATGCAGCATGATGTTTAAGAATTATTGTTTATGAAAGGAAATATAAAAAAGAATACATGTTGAGAATTTCTTTTTTCTCAACTTTAATTGTTGCATCACCGGGAGTTTCTTAAATTTCGTAAGAGTTGTTTTTGTTAATATTTTTATTCAAAGGTTTAAATGTTTTTGTTGTGATTAGTGTTTGAAAAGGGAAAAGAAAAAGTGAAATGAGGAATAATTAAGATTCAACGATTGTATTATTAGCTTGTTGATATTAATTATTCTTTTTTTGAAATAAAGATATTACTAATATTTTTGGTGCGTAATAATGTATTAAACATGGAGGATTTGTCAATCCCTAACTCTTCCTGCCTGGAGATAGCATATTGAGATTTTACTAATTCATAGAAGAACGTGTAAGGTATTATTCATGAAAAATTTTTAAGAAAATCATTATTTAAGTTTGCTCTTTCTCGACCTTTATTGTTCTATATATCACTGGAGTTCAATAAATTTTATAAGAATTGGTTTTGCTAGTATATTTATTTAAATGTCTAAATGTGTTATTCAAAGGTCTAAATGTTTTTGTTGTTTTTAGAGTTGGGGAAGAAAATGAAATAAGGAATAGGATCCAAACATTTTTTTTTTGAATAAAGTGGATAAACCACTGCACAAATTTATTAAAATAAGAAGAGTACGGAGAAATACAGCGGTCTGAGACAACAAGAAGAACTAGAAATAAAAATGGTATGAAATCCTCACAGAGATGAAGAGAACACCGAACAGAACAATAAAAAAGTAGAGAGGGACAACAAGAGTAAGGTAATAGGCCGGATCGGCGAAGGCTACCGTCTGGAGGCATAGGCCTGCCCAGCAGCAAATAGAGAAGAACTACTCCGGATCAGTAATGTGCGCTGAATCGCCGATATGATCTGTATGTCTAGTGCCCAGGAAGTTGAGGGAGCGCTTGATTCTCTGGGAGTCCTCTGAAGTTTCCTGCTGATGAGACCCGATATCTGTTGAAAGCCAAGAGAGCAGCATATTAGCAGACTTGCAAATTATAGAGAAGACAGGCGAACAATTATGATTAAAGATGCGATTGTTTCTTTCCAGCTAAATAGTCCAGATGATGGCTCTAGAACAAAGATACCACAGGTTCCTAAAAGAAGAAGGTAAAGTGGGGATCCAATTGGACCAGATATTGAAAACTGAGGGTGGAGAGGAATCAATATCAAGGATTTGTCTGAAAAAGACCAAATATGCTCCGAGAATTTACACTCCAGGAAGAGGTGTTCTACTGTTTCTGAGTTATTGTGACATAGAATGCATGTGTTAGTGGCGTTTGGATTGCAGCCTTTTTTAAATAAATTTTCAAGAGTAAGAATTTTGTTTTCCCTGACCAGCCAACAGAATAAAGTTACTTTACTTGGAGTTTTGAGTTTCCAAAAATGAGAATATAGCTGACTACGAAGTCCTCCATCGATTAAGAAATTGTAGAATGATTTAACAGTGAAAATACCATTTTTCTCGAGGCCAAGAATATGTGTTCTCTTGGTAACTAATGCATGATCGAAAAGAAGGTAGAATGATGTTAATCCCTGCCCAAAAGAAGGATTTATTTCTTGGTGGATTTTGAAATAATAATCTAGGAAACTCACTAATAGAATAGTTTGTGTTGATAATCTTGGACCAACAGGAATTCGATATAGTAGTGATCTTCCACCACCATTTTCCAAGTAAAGCTTTGTTGAATTCCTAAAGATCAAGAATTCCCCAACCACCCATATTACGGGGATGGCAAATCCTTTTCCATGCAACCAATCTGATACCCTTTGGTCCAAGATCTGGCCCTTTTCACAAAAAATCTCTCTAGATCTTATCAATCTCATGAATGACCCAAGCTGGCAGTTTAAATACTGACATCCAGTAAACTGGAAGGGTCGAAAGAACGGAGTTAATGAGGGTTAGATGTTCTCCTAGTGAAAGATACATAGTTTTCCAGAGAGAGAGTCTGGATCAGACATAATCAATAAGCTTTGTCCAATCATGTCATCTGGGCCATCTTCCCGAAAGGGGTACCCCAAGTATGTGATAGGAAGACAATCCCTTTTGCAGTTAAGAATTCTTTCCGAGGAAAGGTGTGGTTGAAAACCATAATTTGTGGAAAACAAACAACTCTTTGAGTAATTAATTTAGAGACCAGAGCAACCTTCAAAGAGATAAAGTATTAATTTGATGATTTGGAGATCTTCGTGTCCTCCAGCAGAGGTTCCTAGGCGGTGCTCGCGAGCCGTTAGATGGCGCTCGTCAACCTCACGGCGGAGCTCACGACGGCACTCGGCAATCCTTCGGCAGACCTCGCAGCGGAGCCCGACCAACACACTATGGATATCGCAGATATCCCAGATCTCTTACTTCCCTTCATCATTCTGTTAACAATTCATCTTCTAACCCTCATCCCCAGCCTCAGGAAGCAAGACCATCATCAAACAAAAACTTCCCAGTGAAGGATGGGGTCTCTTTTGCTGAAGTGGTCCGTCATTCTCCACCACCAGAGAGCTCTCTTCCTTCTCAAACGATGTTGGCTGTTGGTCCTTCTCCCTCTCTGAAATGTCGCCGTTCACCAGAGAATGAGGAAGTTTGCAAGAGATGTTTAAGATCAGGCCATAAGGTTGATGATTGTCATCATCAACTAACCTGTCGTCGATGCTCCGGCGTTGGGTATTTTGTAGCGAGATGCCCTTTGAAATACTCCATCTCTGATTCCTTACCAGAGAGAGAGAGAGAGAGAGATTGAAGAAGCCTCCGACAACCGTTAGACCTCTTCTCCATGTCCCAGTCTCCCGTAACAACCAAGAGCCTCCTTCTCTTAGGGTCTCTCTCCCCATTTCCGAGGCCATTATACAATCAAAAGAAGATCTTAAGAGAAGGGTGATCATCAAGGTGCTTTCTGGCAACGCGAGTGTTCGTTCTCTTCATGATGCTTTGCCGGCTCATCTGAACACCGACCAATGTGAGAATATCACACCTTATGATGATGATTTTATTCTCACCCTGTTCTCTACTAGTGCAGCAATTACTATAGTGAAGAAGGGCCGATTAACTCTCAACACCATTCATGGCCCTTGCACCGTTAGCCTCTTTCACTGGTCGCCAGAATTTGGTTCAAACGCCGTAGCTGCAGGTAACTATAACTGGGTGAGAATTTCAAACCTCCCTTTTCACTACTGGAACTGGGATTCTATTGTTGAGGTATTGAAGCCTTTGGGGGATCTTATTTTCATTAAAAAAAAGAAGATATCTCATTGGAACACATGAGAGCATTAGTGAGATTAAAATCACCCACTGTTTTTCCCTTGGAGATGATTGTTGATGTAGGTGTAAGAAGATTCAAAGTCTGGCTTGAAGACGATGGAGCCCAGGTTATTCGCTCCAAGATTGTTTAAGGTTGAAGAAGTTGGATACTCCCTCTTCTTCTTCAGCATTGAAGTTGCACCTTAAACCAGATCTTAAAGCCTCCCATGTAGTCACCAACAGCCCGTGTGATCCTCAAGTTAAACCCCAATCTACAGCCATGAACTCAGACAACCATCCCTTCGCGAGGGGAACGGAACTCCGATGATCAGCAAACAGTGGTCTCCCAGATTCCTCCAGTTTCTCGAGTGAGAAACGAGGAAGGGGACACACTGCTCATGCACAGCGGCAACATGAGAATCAATCACGCAACAGCCATCCATGTGCATCGTGATCATACTTCCTCGGATCATCTTGGATCCATGTAGATGTCTGGCTTGCCTCGAGATTGAGATTCTTCCAATTCTCTCAATTATTCAAACAAGACCCCATCTTGTGATATTCTAATTAATTCAAATAATTCACAGGATAAGGTTGCATCTTGGGATTTGATTTCTACTAATTCAAATAATTCACTGGATAAGATTGCATCTAGGGATTTGAATTCCACTGTGATCTCATCTCATTCTCCTGCTGATGAGAACCTGCCTCGAGATATGATCTTATTAAAATCCTCACAAGCTAATGCTGCTAAACCAAACCCACTTCAAATGGACCCATTTAATAATTTACTTGATTCCACTCAACCGAATCCACTTCAAACGGATTCACTTAATAACAAGCCTGATCTGATTAAGGATCCAATCCCAGCCATTGATCAAGACTCTACCTTTTTAGATTCTTTTCTAGAATCTAATGGCAAGGAGATTTTAATTTCAAAGAATACTGTTAATCCTGAAATTGTTGAATTACCTTCCCACTTAAAAACATTACCTCCGATAATTTCTATACCTCCGATAATTTCTATACCTGAGGGTTATAAATGGATTTTTATTCATGGTGGTTGGACCTTGGTCCCAATTATTAATTCAGACAAATTCTATTCACAGGACCCCTTTCCTCCGACTGTTCCTTTTGATGATGAGCTTGCTGATTGGGGTGACGATGATGATTATCCTTTCGATGAGATAGCAGATGATAATCAAATCCTCAATGAGGAGAATTTATCGCACTTAGATTCTGATCTTCACATGGAAGACCTGAATGCTGATCATTTGACTGATCCTGGGAATTCTCTTATTAGTGGAAAGGAAATTTCAATTGACCCCGGTATCGAGACTGCTTCCACCATATCATTACCTGATAAACAAATTACTGATCAATCTTCACATTGCCACGTTCAGAGGCAAATTAGAAGAAGCGATAGACCCAAGAAACCCTCAGGTCGTTGGAATGAAGAAGGTGGGTTTATTCCTCACCCACCCAGATCAACTAAGAAAAAAGTTCCTGATGATCCAAGAGACGGTGCGCCTAACCTTATTAAATCTATTTTTTCTTCTTGGTGTGATGCTCAATTCTTTAATTATAGCAATGTTTGTGGTGTTAAATTCAGGATCTCCTAATCATAAGTTTAAATGTTTGGATAAAATTCGAAATCTAGAATCTGCTAGAGCTGAACTTCTTCAAATTCTACTAGATCTCATTCGAGATCTGACAGCTAGACCCTTAACTTTCCTGATGTTAGTTCTGTGTTAGAATGTTCGTGGTCTTGGCAGACCCTCTAAACGCCACCTTGTTAAAGATATTATTCTTACTTCCCGAGCAGATATTGTCTGCTTACAAGAAACAAAACTTCAAGATATTCATTGTTCAACTTGGAGATCAATTGGTGGTCCGCGTCTGAACACCTTTGATTTTCTTCCAGCTTTAGGAACTATGGGTGGTATCATTATTGCTTGGGACAGTTCTAAGGTTATAGGTACCCTAATTCACAAAGGTACCTTCTCTATTACTATAGAATTCACAAACCACTATCGGAAACCTTCATGCATTACCCTGGGTAATTTGTGGAGATTTCAATACTTTATTTACTCTAGATGATAAAAATAAAGGAAACTTTAATCCTAGAGACATAGCTAATTCACAAAAGCTCCTAGGTGATCTCGATCTAATCGACCCTCCTTTACAAAGGCGCAATTTTACTTGGATGAATGGACAATCTAATCCAATCTGGGTTCGACTGGATAGATTTTTTTATTCACATGATTGGCCCTTGTTATACCCCACAACTCTCCAAAGTGTTTTACCAAGAATTGGATCTGATCATTCTCCAATATTTCTGGAATTTGGAAATCATCAATCTCGATCTCGAATTTTTCAGATTTGAAAAATCTTGGTACACCAATGAAAACTTAGAGAATTTAATTCAAGGATGGTGGTCTGATCTCAACTTCGAAGGTTGTGGTGCCTTTATTATTTCCAAAAAATTCGCAAACTTAAAAACTAAACTACGCATTTGGGCGAAAGAGACTTATGGAGCTTCCGATATTTATAAGAAAAATTTGCTCTCTGAAATGAATTCTCTTTATTCCTTAAACAAAAGCAGGCCACTCACTAAGAATGAATCTATTCGATTATCTTTAATCTGATCTGAGCTTGTTTCTATTCTTAAACAAGAAGAAGTTTACTGGAAACAACGATCCTGGATTACTTGGCTCATAGAGGGTGATTCTAATACAAAATTTTTTCATTTACTAGCAAATGGTAGAAAGAATAAAAACTTCATACCACGCATTCGTAGTAATGGGCATTGGTTTGAAGGAAATCATGATATTGGGAAAGTTTTTGCTGATTATTTTTAAATCTTGCTTGGTACTCCAATTTCTCATAGATTCTTACTCATCTGGTATCATTCATTTGATTACAAGAATAGATTTGATCTCTCTCATCTCGAAATCCCTTTCACTATTGAGGAGATTAAACATGCCGTGTTTGGTTTAAATGTGGATAGGGCCCCAGGTCCAGATAGCTTCCCAATATTCTTTTTTCAAAAACATTGGAACGTCATCAAGGAGGATCTTATTAAACTTTGTGGTGATTTCTACAATGGTTCAATCAACTATGAACGCCTAAATTGGGTTCACATCACTCTTATTGCTAAAACAAGAGCTCCAATTGAGGTTTCAGAATTTAGACCCATCAGTCTCATCAATTCAACTTGCAAAATCATTTCCAAGATTCTCGCTTCTAGATTGAGTCAAGTGATTAATTTTCTAGTCGATGACTCTCAATCTGGATTCATTAAGGGCAGATGCATTGCAGATAACATTATTGCTACCCAGGAAGTGATTTTTAATCTTCAAAAAAAGAAACTCATCGGTTTTGCATTTAAAGTTGATTTTGCAAAAGCCTTTGATTCACTAGACTGGAATTTTCTCCTTGAAATTCTAGCAGCTAGAGGCTTTGGCAATCGTTGGATTAATTGGATACATACCATTCTCAAAACTGCAAAAACACAAATTCTCGTTAATCGAACTTCCCAAGGATATATCCGCTACAAAAGGGGCTTAAGACAAAGTGATCATTTTTCACCTCTTCTTTTTGCTTTAGCAGCAAATACACTCAGTGCTATGTTCAATCATGCTATTAATCCCAAAGTGCTAGTTGGAGTTCAGCTCAATCAATCGATTAACATCTATCATTTGCAATATGTGGACGATCTAATCATTTCCAAACATTTTTTTAATTTACTTATTGATATTAAATTATTTTATTTTAATTATTAGTTTATCTTGTAATTACTAATTAAGACCAATCCACTAACGATTTCTTGCTTTATCAGTATCGAATTTCCTATGCAATGCGCTCATCTCCTTATCGAAGAGGCAAGTCATTTTATTTTAGTGAACTTGAATTAAGTTTATTTAAACAATGGTGAAAGAGTGAGTTATCCAAATTTTTAAAAAGGGAGAGAAAATACAAGACCAAACTTTATAAATTTTTTTTTTGGAAAATTTTAGAGAATCTCAAAATATTTATTTGAATTTTTGAATCGTTAAAAATATGAATAAATTTTTTATCATCCACGCATTATGTTAAAAAAAACACAAAATAAATTGGACAAGATTAGATGGAGTTAGTGACGCACCCCATAAAAAGAACTACATAAAAACTGAATCTCATCTTTGAAAAGCTAAAGTAAATACATGTATCTTTTTATTTTCCGTGTCCTGCCTGCACTCTTATTGGATCTTTGTACAGTTCTATTATTTAAGTTGTTATATATGAATATATTTATCTTTTTAGTTTCGAGATGATAATTACATTTTTAAGGAGTGTTTTATTGAATATATTTGAAAATACAATGGATTTATATTTATAAATTTTTGTATTTGAAAATTCAGAAGAGTCAAATCCAGTGTTTGGTTGGATGTATTTATAATGCTAGATCATATAATTTTATGTTTGGTTGGAGGAATTTATAAATTTAGATTTGAAAAACATGTATTTGGTTTGATGTATTTTTGACTGAATTACATGTTATGAGCACCTATGGTAAGATTACCCCACCCTGATATTATAAATAAATAATATATATTATAAAATATACATTTTATTTTATGTAAATATGAATTCAAATTTTTAAATATTATGAGTAATTAATATATATTTAATTTATTATAATAAAATATAAATATATTAATTATTTATTAAAATAATTAATATAATAGAATATAATATATCAATTATATATTATATTATTAATATTAATTAAGCAATAATTATATTTTATAAAATATATATACAACATAGCCACACAGGCGATTCAAAAGATCTTTGATGGCTAATGACCATTTGATCTATTAGCATCGGGTCCCTTGCATAGGGTGTTCGCCTCGAGTGTCAAGCGTGGCTCCCCGAGTTCGATTCCCATCTCGCGCAAGGTGAGAGCACGGTTCGGTAGTGAGCGCTGCTCCCCCACGTGTTTGTCTCTGGATTCCGGCACTGGTTGCCTTTCTACAAAAAAAAAAAATCTTGGATGACTCATGAGAGCATGAAACAAGGACTTTTCAAAAAAATGATTCCTAATTTATTTTCAATCCTGAAAAAAAAAGATGTTAGTAAAAATATAGTTTGTAAAAATTTTATTATCTTGGTTCAAAATATATTAAATACAGTCATACCAAAAGGTCCTCAATGTTAGAGAGAACTTGTAATTTAATCTTTGTACCACTGAGTAAGTGTGCATGGCTTAACTATTGATTCGTGGTTGTGCACATGGTCCGGATTGTATATATACTCGTCGTATTTGTCATAAAAAAAAAAATCTACCTCCAATAACTTGTCTTATTAATTCAAACCTTATATTAATTTTAGTAAAATGGATCAATTTTTTTTTTTTTTTAAAGAATGTTTTCGACTTAACATCTTCTTTTCACTTGGAAACTCCTTTTTTATAATTTAACTGAGGTTTAAGACTACTATTGTTATGACTGAGAAGTTAAAGTTATTTGGCTTATATATATATATATATATATTTATATAAGAGGTTGAGTATCCAATCTTCAAAGTAGATGTATATGTGCCATCTTGTCGAAAATAAAAAATAAAAAATTTAGTTTTCTTTTATTTTTTATTTTATTTGGTGGAGATCCTAGATAAGGAATATATATATATATATTATCATATTTTGGCAAGAAAGTATGTCGGTGAGTCATTCTCTACGGCTCACAATTTTCTCAACATAATATAATTTAAATTACTATTAATTTTTAGATCATTCTAGTTTTCAATTTGCTTTTAAGATCACTATTTTTATATGTATATTATCATGTTGTGCCAAGAATGTATGTTGGTGAGTCATTCTCTACGGCTCACAATTTTCTCAACATAATATTATTTAAATTGCTATTAATTTTTAGATCATTCTAGTTTTCAATTTGTTTTTAAGATCAATATTATTTTTTCTTGATGTTTATTAACGTTATTATATGTTCTTAATTATTAGTGTATTTTCTGAAGTTATTTAATTATTTGTATATTTTTATCTCCATAAATCTATTAAGGGCAAAATCATCAATCACTTTTTAAACATATTCACTACATCATTAGCTTTCTCTATTATTACTATCTACATAAGCCAATATACTTATAGGTACCCTATGTACTTATCTAGCTACCTTTCTAACGCAATTCCTTAATGAATTCCGCATGCTATTTGTATCAGATTCTAAGTTTCAAAGCACGATCTCTTGAACTATATATGCTATATATAAAAAATAAATTTCAATCTAAGTTTTTTTTTTTTTTTTTCAATTTCTCCATTTCTTCATTTCACTAGTGAAAAATTTCAGATTTTTAAACATTTTGACTAAAATATTGGTAATAAAAGCATATTTATTACCTTGTATCCTGTGTATAGACATAAAAGCCTATTTTTTTTTAGGAAAAATTCTTACGTAATCCCCTAATCGTTTGGATCACGGAATAGGAATGGTAATGGGAAAAGTAACAGTAATGGTAATGAGAAAAGTAATGATAATGGCAATGAAAAAGGTGTTTGGTTGAAAAAATAAATAAATATTGGGAATGGGAAAGGTGGGATTGAGAATTGTATGTAAATTACTTTAATGACCTTAATATAAGTAATGATATGTTGATATATAAAATAATTACATATAAATAAATATCTAGTATTTGTTATTGTTATAATTAAATATTTAGAATAAATAATTTCTTCTTACCATTAACTAATTAAATAATTTACTTTAATTATCCTCTTTAATTAATTTGGAAGATAGAAAATTTGTTTTAATTATTTAAATTAATGATTTTATTTAATTAAATATCTACTGGGTAAAATTGTCATTTCACTTTAATTACTATAATTAAATACTTTTATTAATTATTTTATTTAATTAAATCTAAGTAGGGGTAAAAATAATATTTCACTTTAATTATTATAATGTAAAATGTATATTAAACAATAATTGTTAATTATTATTTATTTTAATTATTATAATATTTGAATGACTCAATTTATTTTCAATATAATTTACTTTACTTATTATAACTAGTTATTTAAATTAATGATTATTATTTAATTAAATCTCAACTAGGGGTAAAATTGTCATTTCACTATCAATAATTTATTCAATTAAATATCTACCTGCTAAAAGTGTAATTTCACTTTAATTACCATAATGCAATACTTTTATTAACTATTTTATTTAAAATAAATCTACATAAGGGCAAAATTATCATTTCACTTTAATTATTATAATGTAATATGTCTATTAATAATTCTGGTTAGTTATTATTTATTTAATTATTATAATATTTAAAATGACTCAATTTATGTTTGTTATAATTTACTTTAATTGTTTAGTTAATTATTTAAATTAATTATTATTATTTAATTAAATCTTAACTAGGGGCAAAAATATCAATTCATTGTCAATAGTATTTATTCCCCTCTATGCCCCCTAATTTTGGGGGTAATGAAATGCCTTTACTATGCATAATGATATTACCTACAGTTAATGAGGACATCACTCCCATGCTAACTATACCATCTATGGATGGTAATACTTCAGCTGGTATAGAAGAGGAAGCATATCAAGGACCATTTACACGAAACCGTGCTAAACAAATCCAAAACCAGGTGAAGGTTAACTTAAGATTATTCTTAAATTATATTGAAATGGTGGTGTTTCCAATTTCTTCTACCTTAATTATACTTAGGTGTACCGGAATTGAGGACATAATTCCAGACTTAGTCAAATAAGAGGATAACAAGAGAGAAGCATTTGGAGTTACGCTACATGTGGGCCTCACACTCACGCGCACATCGAAGAAGGAAATTGTGCCTGTCTTCGCTGACCCCAAGAAAAAAAAGGGAGATGTGGTTTCTTTTTATGGCATATCAGCCCAAAATATCTCTTTCTTAAACCAACCCAATTTTTGGAAGGAAACAAAATCAAATCCTAATCAACCGGGAAATCAAATATTCCAAGATTAAGAGTGGAGAGATTATCCTGCCATCTTCACGTGCTACAGTACCTGTGGGATACTATTCCCATATTTAGATTGATTTTCTAGCCAATTTTATTTTCTTATTTTTAGATTGTTTTCCTATCAAATTTTTATTTTCTATTTTTAGATTGATTCCCTAGCCAATTTTAATAAGATAGTTTTCTTGTATCCCAAGTTTAAGTTGGCTATAAATGACCTTCTACCTTCTCTTTTGAAGGACAGAACTTTGATTATTATTCACGAAATACGAGTCGCCTTACTATCATTATTCTTGTGAGTTCTCCCGGATTCACGAGAGGAAAGTTTCGGCTTTCTCCTAATTCGTTCTCTATGTTTTCGAGCGTTTTGTATGGATTAGTTTCTGGTTTGTGGTTCTGCGATTGTTTCGACAGCGGGTTGGAGTTCTTTAAGCTTCAGATTGTCTCTCCCCAACATACGGGTTGCATCCATCTCCAGCTATTCATGGCTAGTTATCCCTCAACCTAGATCCTACGCCGTGAAGATCGGGCTATCATCTAAACCTCATTCTTCTTCACCAAGTTGGAGCCCATCATTTGGTACCAGAGCTTTCGTTGACACGGTAGGATACGGTATTCCTACATTAACCTTTTGATTTAAGCTCAATTGTTTCATAATTTTTTTTCAGTCCCATAGTTCACAAACCTAAAAATAACCAAAAATTACCTAACCTTTGCATTAGTACTATTATTTGAGTATGGTATTTCAGGTTTATAATCTGTTCATATTCCTCTAGTTGCTGGTCACAAAAAAAAAGAAGAAGAAGAAAGAAAGAAAGTTCAAGAAAGGCCATTACAAAAAAAAAAAAAATTGGATTAGAGTTTGCAGCAATCTAGATACTATATCTCACCAGATTATTACTTGTTTTGCACTTACTAGATTTTAGTACTATTACCTTTTAGTTCTTTCGACACCTTCTGTTCAATCGTTTAATTACATACGGAAAACTACCACTTGGCACAACCATGATCCGACGAGAAGGCATAAGAGATTTGGTAAGTGAAAGGTGAGATTTGTGTGATGATAACCATGTTGGTTCATACTTATTTGTTTTCTTCAAATCTACTTACATGGTAGGTTCAGAAGCTAGTTTTCATGATGATAACCCTGTTGGTTCATGCTACAAGATAGATGCACTGGTTACACGGGCAGAGTATGATGCATTTGTCAGTTACTTTCAGCATTAGTTGCGAGTATCAATTATGTTAGTACAGGAGGAGATGCAGAAGGTCATGCAAGATACCCTGACTGAGACTATTGACTAGGCCCTCGTCAAGTGTGTTCCAACCCTAGGTGGGCTTGACGACCATCATGACCCTGGTCATGTTGGTTATGGGCATCGGCAATTTCCAAGCTGTGACAATGATGAAGACCTTCCCCGCGATTGACGAGATAGAGAAGATCCTGATAGTATGGCGAAGATCAAGATGAGCATACCACCATTTAGCAGCAAAGCAGATCCCCAAGTTTACTTGGAGTGGGAGGCGAGGTGTGATCAAATTTTCAAGATCCATGGTTTTTCCGATGAAAAAGGGTAAACCTAGCATCTCTTGAATTTACCGATTATGCACTAACATGGTGGAACCAGTTATAGGAAGACAGCCTATTTGCGGGTAATTTCTATATTTGCACATGGGATGCTATAAAGAGGGCTATGCGACACCACTTTGTTCCACCACACTTCTAGAGAGATCTATATAACAGGCTACAACGGCTTGTTCAAGGTACAAGAACTGTTGATGAATATTATAACGAGATGGAAGTCCTGATAATCCGTACCAACATGTGAGAAAGTGCTGAGGTGAACATGTTGAGGTTCTTGAGCGGTCTCAATCGTGAGATTGTTGATCAAGTGAAGATGTTCCCCTACAGCACTCTAAAGGAGCTCGTACATCAAGCAACGAAGATGGAGCAACAACAACAGTGTGGTAGTCGAGGACGCACCATACCCAATCGTTCCACTGGCCCTACTTGCCGCCACCCTCAGGACGCTATAGGAGGTGGCGCTACTCTTAGGGCGACGGTGGCCATTTCTGCCGCACCCCTTGGCCGCATGTCGACCATGTCAGCATCTTCACTGGGCTCTGGACATAGTGATCAACACCCCACTTCTTCAAAAACCGCATCTTCTTCTACATCTACTATGGCATCTTCTCGGAGCTGCGACATAGAGTGCTTCAAGTGCAAAGGGAGAGGGAACATTGCTTCCAAGTGCCCCAGTAGGAGGACCTTACTTATTAATGAACAGGGCGAGTAGGAGTCTGAGAATGACTCTAAAGATGATGGTGATGCACATGATGAGCCAACAGATGAAGTTGATTGTGGCATTCAAGCTGATTTGGGAGATTGCTTTATTTCTAGCCGTGTGCTTAGTGTCAACGTTGTTGAAGAGGAGAAGGGACAATGGCATAACATATTTCACACTCACGGCACTATTAAGAACAAGGTATGCAGGATTATTGTTGATAATGGTAGCTGTGATAACATTGCTATTTTGGACTTGGTACAGAGATTGGGGTTGAAGCAACGGTGTCACCCTAGTCCATACAGGATACAGTGGCTCAATGATTGTGGATCGTTGCGTGTTAGCAACATTGTAACGGTTCAGTTCTCCATTGGGAAGTATAATGATCAGGTGGAGTGTGATGTTGTTCCAATGTAAGCATGCCAATTACTATGGGGATGCCCTTGGTTGTTTGATTATGATGTCCATATTAGTAGTCGTGTTAACCGACTCACTTTCATGTACAAAGGGGAGCACATTTCTTTGCTTCCCATGACTTCGGAGGACATATTGATGGATGATCTAAAAAGAGAGAGACACGTCAAGAAAAACAACAATTATCTTGGGACAATTCTCTAGCTAAAATTGTAAAATCCTTGGGTAATATTTATTAGCAAGGGCTTTCCCAGAGATTAACATCCCTAGGTAATAGCCTCGTGGGTAATAATTTTCCCACGGGTTTTATACTCTCTTGCTAAATAGCAAGGAATTATTCCGTAGGTAAATAATAAATTCCCTGGGTAATTAATGTTAATCAATTCATCAAAGACAAGGAATTTGCTTTGAAATATTTTCCAGGCAATCTCTGGGTAATTTAAGTTAGTTCATTCATCATAGATAAGGAATTTGCTTCGAAACCTTTCCTAGGAAATCCCTAGGTATGTTTAGTAAGGTATTTTTCATAGGCAATCCGTTGCTAAATTTTCAAAAATTGAAATGTTAAGTCCCTGGGTAATCCCTGGGTAATATTTACTAGAGATTGTTTCCTGGGTAATTTGTTAGTATTTGAATGGAGCAGTAATGAATCATATCCTTGGTAATCCCTTGCTAAGTATACTTAGGGATTATTAATTTCCTGGGTAATTCTTGGGTAATAAAATTTGAAAAAAAAAAAATTATTCCCTGGGTAATCCCTTGCTAATATAAAACAAAGTTTTAATTATTTATTTAAAAATTATATTACAAATTATAATACAAAAACCTATATTAAATCATTCATTTAGAATAATCAGTAAATTTTACTACAATATGCTAAAAATAACAATTGCAATCGATCATAACCAAGTATGAAAGATTATGTTAAACATTTCCAAAGACATTAAAAAACAACACAATTCATATTCAAAATAAGTGCAAGCACTAATAGCTAACATAAGTGGCAAGTACTAAAACTCAAAAGTATCACAAGCAAGCAACAAATACTAGAAATAAGTCACAAGATAAGAACAATAACTACTAAGTTGGTGAAGTAGGATCAACATCTTCATCATGACCTAATTAATTTATTTGAGAAGGTGCTTGATTTTGAGATATAAGTAATTGTAGCATCCTCCTCATTTCAGTCACCTCTTGCCAAGTTTCTTGAAGCTCATGTTGAGTTTCTTGACGCTCTTGTTGATGCCGCTTTTCTTGGATTTGTAGTTGATTACGGACATATGCTAACTCATTTTGTAAATCTTTATTTTTTTGCATAGTAAATGTTGCAATTGAGTTATTGACATTTGAATTAGAGCATCCATAATAGGAAGATGCTTGAGAACCAAGACCATAGACTCTTCTTTTCTTCTCTCTACCAACAGCTTCAATATAAAGGGTCAATTCATCTATTGGAGTAGGTCCTGAGTTTGTTGATGCAGATTCTGTAGAAATTGCATATTGTTTCAAGGTCAACATCTTATCCTATATTGAAAAAAATGTTAATAATACAAATTTAGAAGAAAAAAAATTAACAACTTGCATTAAAATGTCATTGGTCTTAGAAATGCGTACATTGATTGTCTTTGACTTGAGATCTACAAAAGTTTCCCCATCATGTTTTTTAGTATGAGTATGCAAAAAAAGCTCATGTGGTGTGGCTTTTTGACTCAATTTAGATTCCTATAGCAATAAGAAATATTAAAATTTCTTAACAACATGTAATAAATGAATTTGCAAAATAAAATAAAATAAACACATTTCAGTATATTTAAAATCTTATATTTATACTTACAAGCTTCTTCCCATTCTCAACATTAGATATTGACACTCCTATATGGCATGATGCCCAGCAATAATACTATGTCGATTTTTAGAATTCATCTCTTGTTTCTTCATAAATGTAGGTTTATCCCAGATAGCTTTCTAATGCTTGTACTCCTCCTCACTTAGATACTCTGGCTTTGTTGTTACATCCCTTATATCCCTCAAAATATCACTTTATTGCTGTGAGGCTTTCAAAATCCAAGCTTCCTTTACTTGTGCCTCTAATGAGGAATCCCAAATAAAGTGCTTCTACATAAGATAAAAAATATTTCAATGTTCAAAACAAGTAAAAATAAAACAAAAAAATCAATAAATTAGAAATGATAATGAATAACACCCAAAATTCTTCAAAATAAAAGTCTCTTATAGCTTGTGACACTGTCTTCCATGTGTATCCTTCAAAGTCAACTTTTTCCTTAAACTTTTTTGTGATTATCCTTGCATATTTGCAAGATGGCTCTAACCTGCCATAGTTTAAGTAAAAAATAAGCAATAAATAGTGCACATAAAAAATATTATGATTGTGAAATTGTGGATGCTTATAATTCATTCACAACTGTGATACGTAACCTCCCAACAATGGTTAAGCATCTTGTGTGCTACCATAGTTTGCTTGAGTATCACTAACAGCTACAACATTTTGATTGGGTTGTTGAGATCCAATACCATTCACTGTTTCCTCAACACTTGGAATATTGGCATTTCAAAATGGTACACTATCAGCATTGCTTGATACGTCAATGTTTTAATGAGCATGAGAAGTGCAACCTCCACTCCTTCCACCTCTTAATCTAGTCCTTTCTTTACCTCTAGCCATATCTATAAAATTATAAAAAAATGTAATTAGTTGATAAGAAAATAAGTCAACATATGTAAATAATATATGATATAAATAAACTAAAACAATGTCTTTTGAAAAAAGAAATATAACTTAGCGAAAGAAAACTGACAATGCACAATAATCATAACTTCAAAAAAATTGCAAATCAACTACTACAATAAATAAAATGTATTGCATTTGTTCACCAATCTAACAAGAAAACTAATAATTACAACTCATTATCATCCGAAATGTATTCATCTTCATCATTTTCTGATTTGTCTTCAATTTCATAATTTGTTTCAATTTCATCTTCCAGTATATCATTATGACTATAATCAACCTCCATGGAACCTCTATTTGAATCATTTAGAGGTCTCGGTACATCATCGATATTGTCAATGGAGTACTCTTTGATTTCATCTTCTTGGAATGCCAAATTTGCAAGTGGAGCATCAATAATTTGTCTTGGCTTAATTTTGCATATAGCCCATCAATTATCCTTGTCATGTTTCATGCTTAGATAAGATGTATAATATACTTATGTCACTTGTGTAGATAAAATGAAGAGTTCATCCTTGTTAAACCTTCTTTTGTGATTGATATCCACAAGATTGTAATCCTTATGTATCTTCATCCCAACATTTAGAGTTGGATCAAACCAATCACACTTGAACAATGTAGTCCTTTTTATTGGAAGTGTAGGATACTCTAATTGTATAATCTCCCTCAAACGACCATAATAATCATATGATGTTGCACTGTAATTGGAACCCTTTACACAAACTCCACTATTTATTGTCATTCTTCTCACACCATGCCTAGTTGTGTGAAATTTATACCCTTTGATGAAATACCATGAATAAGTCATCACAACTTTTAAAGGCCCAGTTGCGAGATCCTTAATCATTTAATTAGTCACATTATTATTAGGATCCCATGCCTACATAATAAGATGCACAATTAATATTAATAAACAAGAAATCAATATAATAAAATTGATAAATAAGAAGAATATATAAAGCTTAAGACCTACATAAATCTTAAACCAGTTAGCAAATTCATTTTCCAATTTATCATCAACTTGTGCATTAGTTATATTAGGTGTATTTCCCACCACTTCTTCCACAAATATCCTTCAAAAGCGAAACCATTTGGGTTAAAAAAAAAAAGAAACTACAAGTTTTCTTTTTAATTAAATTGAAGTAGAGAAGCATACTTGACATATTGTTGAGCCTCATCACAATTTAGTAAGACCTGAGTTTGAGCTTGATGGTACTTTATATCAGTCAAACGTCTTGATTTTGCTTGCCCATATGGTCGACCAGGAAAACTGAATATTGATAAAATACCTTCAGATGTTTCAACCTCTCCTCCATCATCATTACGAGGTACTTTTCTTATCTTTATGTTCACATGAGGCTCAAAGTAATATGAACAAAAGGTTGATGCTTCTTCAACTAAGTATGCATTACAAATTGAACCTTCAACCTTGCCTTTGTTAGTTACTTTCTTCTTTAAATGATGGAAGAACCTAAATTATAAATAAGAATAGTTATATCAAATTGAAAAAATAGACATTATAAAAAATCATATAGACTGAATTTATATTAAAGTTTACCTCTCAAATGGGTACATCCAACGATCTTGCAATAGCTATGTTATCTTTGCTTCATATGGTAAGTGAATTGGAAGATGTTCCATTGAGTCAAAGAAACCCGAAGGGAATATACGCTCCAATTTGCACAATATTATATGAATTTCTTCGATAAGCCTATTCATGTCTTCCACTCTAATCGTCGAACAAGTAAGGTTTTTTGAAAAATAAGCTTAGCTCTAACAAAGCTTTCCATACCGACAATGGTAATAATTCATGAAAGGCTATAGGGATTAACCTTTGCATGAATACATGGCAATCATGGCTTTTCATTCCATACATCTTATACTTGTACATATCAACACACCTTGCCATATTTGAAACATACCCATCCGAAAACCGAAGTTGACTTACCCATTCACAAACAACTTTTTTTTCCTCCTTACTTAACCTATAACAAGCTTTAGGATATTTCCGTGTTGCTTCATTTTTCTCCAATTCTTTATGCTTGCAATATATTTTCACATCCTCTCTTGCTTTTGCATTATCTTTAGTTTTGTCTTCCACATCCACCACGGTGTCAAACACATTTTCAAAACATTATATGCATGACATCAAGATTATAACGGATGAGATTAGTACTCCAATAAGGCAAATCCCAAAATATGCTACGCTTGTGCCATCCACTTGACTTACAAATAGGAGCATTCCACTGTTCAGCAACAACTTCTGTTATTTTCTTCAACTTTAAGTCTTCGTTTTGTTTCAAAATTTGATGCACAGAAAAATAGATAGAGGTGGTGACTCTTCAATCTTGTTCTTTAGGAAATCATTTCTGTTTCTTCTAAAAGGATGATGTGTAGGTAGGAATTGCCAATGACAATCAAACCACGAAACTTTACCACCATTAACAAGGCTAAAAGACTTTGATTTATCCATACAATATGGGCAAGCTTTTTTGCCTATTGTACTCCATTCTAATAGCATTGCAAAAGCTGAGAAGTCACTAATGGTCCACATGAGTGCAGCTTTCATCTGAAAATTTTGTTTCTTAGACACATCATATTTCTGTACTCCAACATTCCATAAATGTTTTAACTCTGCTATTAATGGTTGCAAGTACACATCTAACTTTTGCTTTGGGTTTTTTGGGCCATGTACAATAGCAGTTAAAAACATATAAGGGTCATTCATACACATCCACGGTGGCAAATTGTATGGTGTGATAATAACAGGCCAACAAGAATATTGCTTGCCTGATTGTCCAAATGGTTGAAACCCATCAGTAGACAGCCTAAGTCTTACATTTCGAGCCTTTGATGCAAAAAGAAGATGTATGAGATCGAATTGCTTCCATGCTTCAGCCTTAGAAGGATGGAAAATCATGCCATCTTTTTTATCATGCTCTTTGTGCCTCCTCATATCCTTCGCCGTCACCTTTGAAGCATACAATCTTTGTAGCCTAAGTTCTAGAGAAAAATAATACATCTTTTGATTCGGTGAATAATTTTTGTGATTCCCTATGCCTCTCTTGCCTCTTTTATATCAAGGATGGTCACAAACCTTGCAACTTCTTCTGTTACTATCCTCACCCCAATATAACATAAATCCATTTATGCAACAATGGATTTTCTCGCATGAAAGACCTAAGCCAGCAACAAACTTCTTCATATTATAGAAGTTATCAACCAACTTATTATTAGCTGGTAATGCCTCTTTCATAAATCGCAATACAACAACATAACACCTCTCTGACATGTGAAACTCAAATTTTATTGTTAATAATCTTGTAACGGCAGATAATTGAGTGTGCGCTTCACATTTAGGCCATAAAGGTTCTTCTGCTATATCAAGCATGTCATACAATTTTTAAGTTGTAGGGTTTGGCATTTCCTCTTCATTTGCATCATAATATGGATCAAAGTTAGGACCAATTGCATCAATAATCATGTCCCTATATGAACTTGATCCTTCCACATCTTGCGATCTCGAAGAGTTGCACTGAGTTTCACTACAATTTGCATATACCAAAGGTTCCCCATGACATACCCACTGATGATAATCTTGAGTAAACCCATTTCTTAGAAGATGCAACTTCACATTATCAACCACTTCATACCTTTGATTTTGACACTTACAATATGGGCATCTTATTTTATTACCATCCATAAATCTCTGTTGGTCACAAGCATACTGGATGAATGACTCTACCCCAACCCTAAATTTAGGGTTAATGAATCTATGTCCATGTGTAAGTCTATTATACATGCACTCCGGATCAGTTCCCATTTATATTCTGATAACATAGAACAATATGATTTTTATAATTAACACATGTCTATAGATTAAAAATATATCCAAAACACATACACCATATATGCTCACATGAATACTATTGAAAATATATATTTTAAGAGTTAAATAAAATTGCAAATTCAAAATAAGTCTACAAATAAATTGAGATAAATTAGATGAACAACGCGTAACTCTATGGGGACAGCTACTGTGTTTTCCTTATGATTGAACATAGTTTATGCTTTGTCCACTATATCTCCTTGTCATAATCCTTAATCATAAAAGTAGTCTTGTAATAGGATCCAACTAATGTAACTATTAGTGATGTATATATACGACAGTGTATTTGTATTTCTACTTAACACAATCTAAATTGATAATTTATCAAACAAATATAATTTTGTTGGAAATGACAATCTAAATTGATAAATATATCATCACATGCAACTTTCACATGGGGAGAGTGATGTGAGAAATATATATATATATATATATATATAGATATATATAATAGGTATAACTTAAGACAATTTATTTTTTTTCCTTTTAATGTTTGGCCTACAAAAATGTTTGGACTACCAATACAAGAACACATTAATTCTTGATAAACATTGTTGATAGTTTACACAATGTACACATAGAACAATCAGTGAATAAACCAACATGAAATAAATTCATTAATCCAACACCCAATTAAAAACACCAAATTTAAATACGTATATATATATATATATATATAGGAAACAAATTCAATAATGGGAGAGAAGACAGAGATGATCCAACCTCTCGAACGCGTGTACTCATGAATTGAGTTTGCGATAGAGGAATGATGACGGATTTCGCCGGTGAGTCAGTAGTCGAGAGGGATGACCCAGTTCCAAATATAATCAGCTACTTAAACTCCTAGAAAGCACATATTCAACAATGGTTAGCCTTTAAATCAAAATTACAAATAATTATTAAAAATATAACATCAAATCAAATATAGTAGGACTCAATATGTTAATTATTCAGATTACAACACAAACAAAAATCTTAATTTGGAACAAAGACAATAGATGCATTAATGCATGCATGTTGTCAGAGATCTTTTGTAAATGCTGAATTAAATGAATATATATATATATATATATATATATATATTCTTTTAAAAAGGCAATTATGTGGCTAGTGCAGACTCTTGGTATAAATTGTTTATTTTGTCTATATATATATTAATTTATTTATATATTTAGTAGTTAAGAAAATTTTTTATTTGGATTGACCAAAATTTGAATTATTTAATACTAAGAAAAATAAATACTTTAACATTAAATTATATTTATAAATAATAATAACCTTTTTTATTTAATACTAATAATTTAAAAAAAAATCTTTGAATATAAATCTTAAAAAGTGTCAAAACTTGAGAATATATATGCAATGTCATCTTTCTTTTTCCATGTATGTGTAAAATATATAAAAAAAAAAATAAAAACAGAATACCCCAGTGAGGGACATTACAGTCATTTAAAAACTTCACCATTTAATTAAAAATTTAAATAAACAAAATAGAAACCAAAACAATTATCAAAAGTAAAATAAAAATTTTATAAATAAATAAAATAAAATAAAATAAAATAAAAATAAATAGAAATAGTCAGTGGGCACATGGGAGCAGCTGCAAGGTAATCTAGAAACACTTCTTGCAGCTGAGCAAGATGTATTTTGGTAATCAAGCAAAGAAAGAAAGAAAAACAGTTTTGGTCATCTAGAAACTGAGCAAGATGATTATAGTTTGAACAGTAGTTTTGGTAATCTAGAAACTGAGCAAGATGATTAGATTTGAATGGGTTCTAAGTGGGCATGGTATTCTTTTAAGAATAGTATTCAGCAAATTCTAAAGAGCATGGCTTTATTTCCAAGTTGGCTTCCTTTTTCTCCAAAAAAGAATCATTATACATCTATTCTCTTAGGTAGTCAACCTTGGCTAAAATGCTAGTACATGTTTGCAAGTGCCATCATCACTGGGTGTTTGAAAATAGAATGTATTATTGTTGTTTGAAAATATAATGTCTTAATGTTCAATGAGATATTTTCTGGTTTTCTAGGTTTTAATTTTCATTCCATTGGCAGCTTACCTATGTTTTATGATTTTTCTTTTTTTCTTTTGAGTGTAGGATGTATTTAATCTACTTCCAAACCTTAATGTGAATGAGCTAATCAAGGCCTTTTCAGGTAATTTCATTTGACTTAGCTATATTGTAAGACAGGAAATGTTCTGACCTCACCGAACTCTATGCTTTGTTGTTATTTGGTATAAAACTATGTTTGCACTGTGCAGTGAAAACCAATGACATGATGTTGGTTATCTACCTATCGTCTCTCATCCGGAGTGTCATTGTACTTCACAATTTGATAAACAACAAAGTAAGCTCGCTCTTATTTGATGTATTATCAAATAATTTATGTGTGGCACCTATATGAGTGTCATTATGCTGGATTTTGACTGGATTTTATATATATTTTGGAAGCTCTCTGATTTTCTCTGAACTTTGATATATGGGAGAGACTAGATGAATGATTACAAATAAGTCATATGGAAACAAATAACATCACAACTACTGTATCACAATTTTCTTTTATAGTATATTTTGAGAAATAAAACAAAAACAAGCAAAGAAAGAAAAGCATGTGGTTAAAGACATCCCTATTAAATAACACAAAGATGAAACTAAGTTTATTTAATATAGACACAGTCACACAAATATATGAAGATAAAGAAAATTAACTAGAAAGAGAAGACAACATCCAAGGCATTGAATGCAAAAGAATAAATCAAAAGGGTCTCGAAAAAGAAAAATAACTATATATGCCAATAACAAACAAACACTCACCTATATCACTTCTTGCCTTGACAAAGGCAAGATATAAAATAGTACAGGTTTCGCTTCTGACTTTTGGAAGTTTTGATGCTAATACCTTCCCTGTTGTTCTCCAACAACTCCCAATTGCACTTTCAGCCTATTTGAAGACTGGTGGGACAATGTCAATCAAGAAAAGATTCAGCTTCATAATTCTATTTCAGCCAAAAGAAAAAAGCTCTCCAAACATAAGCAGCACACTGATTTATATACCTTTTAAGCATACCCTCATCTTTCAGAATTGCATAAAAAAACACAAAGTAATATTTTTCTTGCAAACTTTTTGGTATTAAAAAGAATCACAACAACTTTACCTAAAGACAGGAAAAACAATGAATGAGTGAAACCCAAGCAAAAACAACTCCACAGAGAAAAGTTTTTCAAAGGTATAAAAAATGTTTAGTAACTTGTATCTAAAGCATATGTGATGGAAAATCATACAGAATGAGGAGTGATTGACGGATACGTGCACATTTGAAATGTTTAGCCTACGAAGGAGTGTTCTCTTCGGGCTTCATTGTGAAATCTTCGGTTTGAGAGCAAAAATACACAAGAGAAAAATAGATTCAAACTCTAAAACGAACAAACTACTCTGAATTCTCTTCAGATCTTAGGAAGAAAATAAAAAAAAGGCCAAAGAGTTCACCTCCAATCGTACCACCTTAGATCCGCCAGTTCATGTTGACGCTTCCTTTACCAAAATAGCTTCTATCTCTTTCTCAGATACAGGGGTTGGCTTTGGCAGTAGTGATGCCTGCCCTCCTACAGCTGTATTAGAAGGTGCAGGAGGAATATCTGATTTGAATCTATAACTTGGAGCCCGGCCTGCCGACAATGATGTTTACTCTTTCGATGATGAACCTGTAAATATAAGACAATTTACAGATAAATACCATCACTTGAAATTGAAATTAAGTGTTGCAAAAGTGAGTTGCAAGAAAATAAAATTAGATAGAAAAGATGAAAAAGAGAGGGAAGACTGATCAAATATACACCACAATGACAATGACTATGACTTTCACCATGGAACTCAAATAGAGACTCTAAAATTACCGATCAAATTCAATATTTAGAAGGATAATTCTTCCACTTGGAGAAACACCACTTGTGAAAAAGAAAAAGAAAAAAAAAAGATTACATGTTAGGCTTCCTAGCAAATGGCAATGCCAGTGGTTTTACAGGAAAGATATAATAGACTATGAGTGTTTTCCATATAATAGCCATTCATAACTATCTAACATTGCAACATAGGAGTACAAAGATGGGAGTTGATAGATTCCATAATTATAGGTTTTGTCAAATGCTTAAAAAGTGAATTAGCACCAAATTAATCATGTATCCATTTAACACACTTGATGAAGCAATAGCTAGTAACAAACCATTATACATCCTCTACTTTTAAATGAGATGATCCCTGTCATACACCAAGTATGCTTATTGCGATAAAGTCCATCTCAACTTCCATATGGTTTAAGAAAATTCTTGAATGTTTTTTCTTTTATTTCACAATGAGAACTGAACGATAGTATAAGATCAATGAAATGAAGATTTTCCAAGACCTTTTATCAGATGGAAGATATCAATGGTAGAAAACATATTCAAACCCTAAGAAGAACACATTATTCTGAATCTCCTCTGGATTTTAAAGAAAAGAAACAAGCTAAAGAGCTCACCTCCGATGGTCCCAGTTCCCGATTCTTTCCCTCCTCCGACGAGCTCTTTCAATCAGGATGATAGTGATCTCACTATTAGTAGTCACCGATGTTCCTATTCCTTCCAGATCCTCCAATGGCAACAGAGAGATATATGAAAAATAGATTCAAACCCTAATATGAACACTTCTTCTAAATTCTCCCCAAATCTTTGGAATTTCAAAAAAAAAAAACACACCCTAAAGAACTCACCACCAATCGCATCCGCCCTCGATCCCCCCTTTCACTATCGCTTCTCCTCCTCCTCGTAGCTTGTCCAATGGCGGCCGCGAGAGAGAGAGAGAGGAGCAATGAATAGCGAGATCTAAAAAAAGAAGGAGACGATGCCAATGGTGAGAAAGCTTCAATGGTGGCAGGGGATTAGGGTTGGTGAGCAAGAGAGTCGGGGCTTTAGATGTTTTGAGAAATAAATTTTGTTTTTTTTTGTTTTTTTTCTTTTAATTTCCATAACTAATAAAAATTAATTTATTAAATATTTATTATTATTATTATTAATAACATATTTTTCAAAATAAATATGATTGAAAAAAATTAACTTTTAAAAACAAATTAATAACTTAACATGGGGTCATTTTGATAATTAAAACAAGGTCATATAGGTAAAAAGCCTATAGTCTACGGTCCGAAACCCATTGCAAAGATTTTGGATGAGGACGTGAATCCTGGGTCCCATAACATTAATTTGAACTAATTATATACTTATATTTAATCCTAAACTTAAAAAATATAATATAATATAGTAACTAAGTAGACTTTTTAACAAATACAATAAAAGGTAAATAAATAGTTAATTTATAAAAAAAAGAAGAAGGAAAGATGCCATGCTGACAACTGGACAAGAGATAAAGAAAGTGTTTCATAAATTCAAAGGCAGGTGATGGAGAGAATCAGAGAGCTTGTAAGAGTTGCAAGATTTAAATATGATTATTGGTTAACTTAAAAAATTATCATATTATTATTAATAAATATATATATCTTTATAAGTCTTTATAAAATATGTTGCTCAATTATCTTTTAGAAAACAACTATCAAGATTAAAGCTTGGTATATTATAAAAATAAAAATGTAATCTTTTGTTGGTGATTCATATTTAAATTTGTAATTTTACTTATGTTTTGGTATGCCACGACTATCATGAATATCAAAAAAAAAAAGCATTCTTCCTAGCAATTGTTGGCGTTATTTTAGTTAAATGCTAATTAAAAAGAGCATTTATTTATTTATTTATTTTCTTTTGATTTCAACAAAATCATACTATAAAATTATGTATGTCATAATGAAGTTAATACAATTAACAATAAATTTTTTAAATTCAATAACAAATCTTAAAATAAAAGCAATTTAATACACTTCTAAAATAATCAAGTTAATTTATATTTACCTAGGGATTAGCTTTGAACTAAACATGATGGCTATCGCCCTAGCTAATTCCAGGGTAATGTTTAAGATCAACAATTTTACCTACGGAAACTAATCTCTTGCTAAATAAAAATTCTAAGAAATAAAATACCCAGGGATTAACTACAGACAATTAACAACGACTATTTTTCCAAGCTAATCCCTGAGTAATGTTAAAGCTATTCAGTTTACCCAGGGATTAGCTAGGGACAAATAACAACGAACATTTTACCTAGCTAATCCCTGGGTAATGTTAAAACTATTTAATTTTACCCAGGGATTAGCTAGGGTATAAATGCCAACGGATAATTTTCGATAGTAATTCATTGTTAAATATTGCTTGCGTAATTCCCGCGATATTTAGCAATGGAATAGCTTGGGATAGTTTTGCCCTTGCTAATTCCATAGGTATTGCCCTGTGTAATCCCTAGGTAATGTTTTTAACCTTTGTATCTAATCATTCCATTCTATTCCCTATCTATTCCCTGGCTAAGTAGCCAGGAAAATGTTTCCTAGGTAATTTCCGCTGGTAATTAATAATTTTCTTGTAGTGAGAGAGAGAGAATGCAAAACACTTGAGTGAGAGCCACCATCATAGTGAGTGAGTGAATCCAAAGCCAAATAAAACCCCACAGCTTAAAATAACCAAGCCCCGAGAAAAAGAGGGTTTAGTGGTGATGGCTAGGAAGGGGGACTGAGGGCTTTGAGAGACCCAATTCTATGTTCTTTGTTCTCCTATACAAAGAAAGTTTGTGAACTACTAATGATTTACCCTCTACTTTGCCTAGTTCTATTTTTGATCTTTTGCAGGCATATGAGGACGTGTTCCCTGATGAGGTCCCACCTGGGCTACCACTGAAGCGAGGAATTGAGCATCAAGTTGATTTGATACCAAGAGCACCATTACCTAATCGGCCATCTTACCGCACCAATCCAGAGGAGACAAAAGAAATCCAGCGTCAGGTTGAAGAACTACTCGACAAAGGTTATGTAAGGGAAAGTCTCTCTCCTTGTACAGTCCCGGTTATTTTAGTTCCTATGAAAGATGGTTCTTGGAGAATGTGTGTAGATTGTAGAGTCATTAATAACATAACTGTGAGGTATAGACATCCCATACCTAGACTTGATGATATGCTTGATGAACTTAGTGGATCTTTTATCTTCTCGAAGATAGACTTGCGTAGTGGTTATCACCAAATTAGAATGAAAGAGGACGATGAGTGGAAAACAACATTTAAAACAAAATTTGGATTGTATAAATGGTTAGTCATACCTTTTTGATTTAACAAATGCAGCTAGTACTTTCATGAGATTGATGAATCATGTACTTAGAGCCTTCATCGGAAAATTTGTGATAGTATACTTTGATGATATCTTAATTTTTAGCAAGTCTTTAGATAATCATATTGAACATTTACGTGATGTACTTGCTGTTTTGAGAAAAGAACAATTGTATGCTAACCTTGCAAAGTGCACCTTTCGCACCAACAAAGTTGTGTTTCTTGGCTTTGTGGTTTCATCTCAGGGTGTTGAGGTAGATGAAGACAAGATCAAAGTGGTACATGAGTGGGAAACACCCCAAAACGTGAGCCAAGTGAGAAGCTTTCTAGGACTTGCGGGCTTTTACCATCGGTTCGTGAAGGATTTTAACACCATTGCTACCCCAATCAATGAATTGACAAAGAAAAAAGTTCCATTGAAATGGGGGTAACACAAGAAAGGCATTTCAAAAATTAAAGGACAAATTGACATTTGCACCACTATTAGCACTTCCTGACTTTGGTAAGACTTTCGAAATAGAATGTGATGCAAATGGTGTAGGTATTGGTGAGGTGCTTATGCAAGAAGGTAGGCCTATTGATTATTTTAGTTAGAAGTTAAGTGGTCCAGCTCTCAATTATTTTGTTTATGATAAGGAGTTGTATGTGCTTGTGAGGGCTTTGAAAACTTGACAACATTACTTATGGCCTAAAGAATTTGTGATACATTCTGACCATGAATCATTGAAGCATCTTAAGGGTTAATTAAAACTAAATCGTAGACATGCAAAATGGAGTGAGTTCATCAAGTCTTTTTTTTACATTGTCAAGTACAAGAAAGGGAAGGATAACCTTGTAGATGCATTGTCTAGGTGTCATGCTTTGATGTCCCAACTAGATGCTAAAATTCTAGATTTAGAAAGCATTAAAGGGCTATATACTAAAGATTCATACATTGCTGAACCCTACTCCAAATGTAGTAGAGGAAAAGGTTGGGAAAAGTTTCATTTGCATGATGGTTTCTTGTTTTGAGCTAACAAATTGTGTATAACAGATTGCTCTGTTCTCTTATTTCTCTTGCAGGAAGCTCATGGAGGTGATTTGATGGGCCACTTTGGTGCCAAGAAGACAGAAAATGTGCTGACCAACCACTTCTTTTAGCCAAAAATGAGGCGTGACGTTGAGCGCTACGTGTAGCAATGCGAGACGTGCCACAAAGCTAAGTCTCATTTAAACCCTCATGGATTGTATACTCCCTTACCTATTCCTAGTGTACCGTGTGAAGATATTTCTATGGATTTTGTTTTTGGATTACCACAGACTAAGAGAGGAAGGGATTCTATATTTGTGGTTATTGATAGGTTTTTCAAGATCGTTTATTTTATTCCTTATCATAAGAGCGATGATGCTTCACATGTTGCTGATCTATTTTTCAGGGAAGTGGTGTGACTACATGGTGTACCACGAACCATTGTCTCAGATCATGATACCAAGTTCTTAAGCTATTTTTGGAAAACCTTGTGGAGGAAGCTAGGAACCAAGCTATTATTCTCGACTACGTGTTACCCCCAGACAGATGAGCAAACAAAAGTTGTGAACCACACACTATCCATGATATTAAGAACAATTTTAAATTAGAATTTAAAGATGTGGGAGGAGTGTCTACCGCATCTCAAATTCGCATATAATAGGGTGATACATTCCACCACTAAATTTTGTCCATTCAAAATTGTATATGGTTTTAAACCTACTGCCCCTTTAGATCTTTTACCTTTGCCCTTGCAGGAACAAGCTAATATGGATGCAAGTAAGAGTACTGAATTTGTGAAGAAAATACATGAAAAGACGAAGGATAGCATCGAGAAGATCACTCATCAGTATAAGAAGCGAGCGAACAAAGGAAGAAAGAAGATGTTGGTTGAGCCGGGTGACCTAGTGTGGACATATTACATAAAGAGCATTTCCCGGTGCAGCACTAGTGCAAGTTGCAACCGTGAGGTGATTGACCATTCCGTGTGCCTGAGAAGATCAATGACAATGCGTACAAGATCAAGCTTCCAGGCGAGTATGGTGTTAGTGCTACTTTCAACGTTGCAAACCTTTCACCTTTCTTTGGTTCAATTGAGTCGACGATGACTCCTTTTCAAGTGGGAAAGGATGATGAGGACATCACCCCCATACCAACTACACCACCTATGGATTGTAATACTTCAACTGGTATAGAAGAGAAAGCATATTAAGGATCATTTACACAAAATCGTGCTAAACAAATCCAAAACCAGGTGAATGCTAACTTAAGCTTATTCTTAAATTATATTGAAATGGTGGTGTTTCCAATTTCTTCTACCTTAATTATACTTAGGTATACTGGAAGTGAGGACATAATTCTAGACTTAGTAAAATAAGAGGATAGCAAGAGAGAAGCATTTGGAGCTACGCCACATGTGGGCCTCACACTCACGCGCATGTCCAAAAAGAAAATTGTGCCCATCTTCACTGGCCCCATGCAAACAAAGGGAGATGTGGTTTCTTTTTATGACATATCAGCCCAAAATATCCCTTCCGTAAACCAACCCAATTTTTGGAAGGAAACAAAATCAAATCCCAATCAACCGGAAAATCGCATATTCCAAGATTAAGAGTAGAGAGATTCGCCTGCCATCTTCACGTGCTTCAGTACCCACAGGATACTATTCCCATATTTAGATTGATTTTCTAGCCAATATTATTTTCCTATTTTTAGATTGTTTTCCTAGAAAATTTTTATTTTCTATTTTTAGACTGATTCCCTAGCCAATTTTAATAAGATAGTTTTTTTATATCCTAAGTTTAAGTTGCCTATAAATAGCCTTGTACATTCTCTTTTGAAGGACAGAACTTTCATTATTATTCACGAAATAAGAGTTATCTTATTACCATTGTTCTTATGAGTCTCCAGGATTTGTGCGAGGAAAGTTTCGGTTTTCTCCTAATTCGTGCTCTATGCTTCCGAGCGTTTTGTGTGGATTAGTTTCTGGTTTGTGGTTCTGCAATTATTCAGACATCGGGTCGGAGTTCTTGAAGCTTCGGATCATTTCTCTCCAACGTACAGGTCGCATCCATTCCCAGCTGTTCACCGTTAGTTATCCCTCAATCTGGATCCTACGCCATGAAGATTGAGCCATCATCTAAACCTCCTTCTTCACCAAGTTGGAGCCTATCAACAATACTCATTCCCAAGTTAATAGTAATATAACAAACATGGTTATATATTACTATTTATAATCAATCTAATTCCAACAGTATTTTATCCCTCAATCCAAACGCCTCCTAATAATTTCAAAATAACCATACAAGGCCTATAATTTACAGTAATCAATTGGTCCTTACTTTTACCTATAATTTCTTTGTAGTACCTACACACATCAAATCAATTTTTAGTCTTCATAAAGCCAAAAGTGGCCTTGTGTTTTCTCTTTTTTATTTGAATTAATTTATATTTTATCTCATTCTTCATCATTTTCTATGTCTTAATTTTTTTTAAATATTTTTTTCATCTTATTGTGATCCTTCTTTTTCTTCTTCTTCTTCTTCTTCTTCTTCTTCTTGGATATGTTGTTTATATGTGTGTGTATATATATATTCTTTCCTTTTCTCTTCTTGTATTCATGTATTTCCTTGTCACTTTTGTTATGTGTTTCCTCTTCTTCATTTTACTTACATATCTTGTAGAACTCCGTTAAGAGTTGTTATTATTCTTATATGAGTTACAATAACAAGGAGAAAGAAGGATGAAGAGAAATGGAGTGAGTCTAGAATAGTTAGCGTTGAAAAGGTTAGGAAAGAAGGAAAATAAATAAGATGTTATAATTATAACTAAATGATCATAGTCCAAGCCCAGACATACAAATTTTTGACAAGTGATTATAACTATCTATTTTTTAAACTAGTAAGAGCAACAATTAAACTGTTAAATGTTCTACTAGAACTATCAAATAAGTGTCTAGTCAATGAATTAGTCATCTACTCACCAAAATTATATGAGAGATCGCCATCGATTTAGCAGCTCTAACCATATTGACAAGTTTGTCTAGTCACCAAACTAATAAGAGTTGGCCAATATGTTGGTGTTAGTATATCTAGAACTTTGTAGGCTCAAATATATAAAAATCTAAATTTATAGAAATGAGGTAAATTAGCTTACTAGTTAAGATATTGTGTTTGTAACCAAATTACTATGGTTCAAATCCCCGTCCTCACCATCTATTCACAAAACATGGGTAAGAGTGATTGCTGACCTACTAGTTAGCTATTCTAACTGAACAAATAGGTCTGTCTAAGAGTTAGCTAACTTGTTAGTTTATCTAAAATTTGTGAAAAATATTACTAGGTATCCATTAACAAACTAGTAGGGGAGATTACGGATGGACTATATGTTTAATGAACTAATAGGAGAGATGCCTAGCTTTTTTTAACTAGACCATAACCATTTGTTCACTAAATTAATAAGATCAAGTCACGAAATTAGTAAGAGTTTTTTTTTTTAGAAAAAGAGCTACAATGTAGCTATTTTATTAATTGAAATATAAAGTTCAAAGATACAAAGAAGAACTAAAAAAAAGAGAAAAAGATCAAACACAAACTATAGAAAATTACATACAAAACCCATTCTGTTTGACGCTCTTCATCAACCATCTAGGGAGATCTAAACCCCTCTAGATTAGAGAAGTAATATGAGAGCTTCTACCATGAGCGGCTAATTAATCAGTAATTCTATTCCAACATCTAGGGATGCTAATGGCATGCTTGCTGTCAATGGAGAATCTGCTTTTAGTATTAGCAATTCTCTGCCTGAGCCTCCAATTATTGTCATTACTATCTTCACAAAGCATTTGAGTAAGATTTCTGCAATCTGTGAAGATGAAACGAATGTCTACCCCCCAATCTTCAGCAACTCTGAGTCCAGCCTCCATTACACAAAGCTCGGCTTCAACTATTGAATTTGCTTTTATTCCGATACATCCTGCCATAATAATTTCTTTGTTAACTCTAGTTAAGACAAAACCAGCTCCACCAACAAGATTATCAGGGAGCCAAGAGCATCTAAAAAAAGATAACATGCAGAGGAAAGAGCATTAGAACAATTAAGAAAGAAAATCTCCCTCTGAAGTTGAGTAATCTTAGTATACTCCCTTGTATGATCTAGCACCCGAATCGCAATCCAACTAGGGTCCCATTGAGTGCCTTTGAAGTTAAAGTTGCACCTAGCTTTACAAATTAGCTAAGTCGCAGAAGTGATAATAGAAACTTTCCAAACCCTTTTATATGTTGTAAGATTTTCAATCCAAAGACCATCACAAATATTATTCTACAAATCAAAAGTAAAATGCGACCTTTCTTCAATAATCCTCCTAACCATCAGAGTTTTGGGGCATGTGTGAAAGAGGTGACTGATGTTTTCCCTGCCATTAGCACATTACATACAGGTATCTTCTGTGATTAGGTTAAGAGAATAAAAGAAGCTTCCAATTTTGATTCTTTTGTGAAACAAAAGCAGCATGAAAAATTTAGCTCTAGTAGACTACAAATTACCCCAACCTTTCCATAGATCCAAAGATTCTATGCTAGAATTCAAGGAGGAATACTCTGCAGAGACAATGGTGACATTGCTGAACCTGGCAGCCCAACCTAGTGATTTGAGTTTCCAGGGCTTATATGACCAAGGGTCCTGATAGGGGAATTAACATTGGGGCTCAAGAAATTAGTCAAAGCATTGAAATCCCAATTACCATTTTCCATAAAATTAGCAGCTTGAAGATTGGAAGTCAACAAATCCATATTGATGAAAGTCGGTTTAGAACAAATTGAAATATCAATACACCAAGGATCATTTAAAATAGAAATGCTATTCGGATTAACAGAATTGATTCAAAGATTTGATTTGATCAAATCCATGTTCTTATAGAGAAGTCTAAAAAACCAAGAACATTTAGGGAGGGATTTTTAAATTCCAATGATGAGCATCACCATATTTGTACTTCAAAATATCAGTCCAAAAACCATTTTCAGAGTTTAAGAAATTCAAAACATTTTTTGCCATAAGAGTAGTTCTCACATGCTTCAGGTTTCTAATAGCTAACCCCCCTTCAAACTTGTCTGTAGTAATTTTGTTCCACCCACCAGTGGAAGGCCACTATTATTAATATCTTTATGCCAAAAGAAATTTCTAGCTACTTTAGCAATAGTATCAAGAATTGAATCTGGGATGTGATGATGTTTTTCAGTTTTGGTGACATCTTTAGTAAGCATAACACTATCATACTCAGGGATAGAAGGAAGATCAGAAGGAAGAGCTTGAATTAAGTCTGAATAAGTATAGTGACTAAGTTCTGACCAAAGGCTAGCATAGTGGTTAAGGAAAGTTTCCTCAATACCAGTCCTATCATTTTTCAGGTTGCTATTATGATTAGGGATCTAGAAGATGGAATTTTTATGCTTATTAATGCGGGCACAATTATGGAAGTAAGAAGTGTTTAGATCACCATCGTAAACCCATATTAACCTAGCTCCCTGAGCCCATTTTCAATTATTAATTCTAAAAAAGAGAGTTGTAGGAATTATAGAGATTTCTAAGAGAGTTGAGATTATCAATCCCCTCATCAGCAGAGCCCCCTGAGACTCTGGACAACTCACCTTCTAGACTATTAATATGACTTTCTAAGGTCTTAAGGTCAAAATCAAGTGAATTCAAACCATCCTTTCTCCAATTCAAAATGTTGTATATAGTTCGACTAAGGAGGTGGGAGAAAGCATGCATAGGATTGGAGTGAGGGCTAAAGTCCCAAGCGTTTCTAACAATTTCAAGACATCTAGGATACTCTAACCAGTAATTCCAAAACAAAAGACAAAATTTCTAGTATGAGCCTGAGCTAAAGCATTTAAAAAAAGAGGAGAATGGTTAGAACAAATCCTTGGCAAATGAGTAATAAAATAATTATTATAGAAAGCCAGCCAAATTGCATTGACCAAACATCTATCCAGTCTAGCCCATCTACTAGCAGAACCAGAGCGACCATTAAACCAAGTAAAATCAAAACCTAAGTAATTGATATCAAGCAAAGATTTTTTTGGCGATGAAATCATTGAAAAGTGCAGTTTTACGGGCATAATATTTAAATCTACCACCACTATGCTCAGAAGGAGAACAAATAGAATTAAAATCACCTATAATGATGTAGGGAAAATTAAGAATCGAGAGGTGAGAGAGTTCATTCCAAACACTTCTTTTTTGCTTCAATCGACTATCAATTGTAGCCAATTGACAGTATCCAAGAAACAAGGAAGTGGGAAAAGATTACCAGATGAAGAGTTCATCTCGAAATTACGAGAAGAGTGATAATACCAACCATATGCCTCCACATTACTATTATGCCACTTGAGAAACCTGTGGAAGGGATAGCAACCCAAATCCACCCCTGAACAAATTTGAGACAAAAACGATTAATCCTCTCCTTATCTGCTTGAGTTTTAACCAAGCACATTATGTCTGGACTGCGGGACCTAATAAGATCCTGGATTCGGTTAATCGTTTGTGAGTTACTGATTCCCCTATAATTCCAAGCAATAATTTTTAGAGAAGTCATGAAAACAAAAGTAGTAAAAATAGAAGAAAAAAATAAAGTAAAAGTTCAAGGAAAAATACTCCTAAGAAGATTAAGGGTGAATCACATATGATTTTCCCCATCGATCCTTCCTTTCTTATGTGAATTGCGATGTTCGATAGGGGTTCTTCTATCTAAAGCTCCTTTGCGAGGGTCAACTGGACCCCGATCCAAAGACATAGAGGCATCTGTATCCATCTCTTCTTCAAGTTCGTCTTTTGTTTCAATAATCCCATCAGAAAAGAACGCCCATCTCCAAATCATTCCCCACTGTAGTTGGGGGAGAAGCTCAAAGGGTATCAAAGACTCTTTGAGTGATGGAAGCATGAAGAGAGACTAGTTTTTCACTTGAATAGTTGTGCTGTAGATTTGAGGATTTCAGTAACAAAGGCTCCAGGTCGTGACTTGATATGCCGCCAACCTCTAGCATGATTGCCTTCCCTTTGTCAGTGGTCGTTGCCTCTAGAAATGACCTATATTCATAGAGATCAACTTGGATAGGACCAGTGAACATTTCCGCCATTGGATCTGGCCTACCCTCTGGGAGAAATGAAAGGGTGCCACTCCTCTGATTCTTGAGAATACCTACAGGCCCCTCCTAGTCTTTCGAGGGAGGGTTAATCCAATTTGTCAGGAGAACATATCCCTTTTTTTAGGTGACAACAAATCTTGAGAATGCACAGGAAAAGGGGAACCCTTTTTTCCTCCTCGGCCACTATGCCCTTTCAAGCCACGTGTAGGCTAGAAGGATGCATGTTGCCCAAGTGGCATTACATAGGGGACATGTGGAATGAGCCTCGCTTCTTCATCGCATTGGCTGCTTGGGTTGCTTGCACACGCTCTGCACATGAGGAAGAGACGCTGGCACCACCATGACGCCGCCCATGCAGGCGACAGGAAACAAGCATCCATGGTCCGAACTCCGTGTCTGAGGGCTCATTTAAACCAGTTTTTTTTCCAACAAACCTCCCGAAGGACCCACTTTTATGTTGTCATCAACCTCAGGCATCTCTACCAATGTTAGAAAACCCTAGTCAGCAACTGTCCAAGATTGGAGCTACTAGGATTAGGGACCCCAAACAAGGAGGAATCTTGCTGAGAAACATAAGCGGCTTCCCCATGACATACTAGGCCACAATGGTAGCAAAAAGTTGGGAGTCTTTCATATTGAATGGCAACAAACCCCCTCTGTTCTTCATCACCTATCCAGAACCTCTTTGAAGGGGTCTTGAAAGATCGAATTCAACACATACTCAAGCATACTTTGTTCTGCTCAAATTCACAGTTTGATAATCAATTTTGAGCAACCGTCCAAAATGATTAACAATTGTTTCAAGGACATCTCCTTCCCATAACTCAATTGGAAGATGATGCACAATAGCCAGATTACTATAGTAGAAAGCTGAGCATGAACCGGTTGGAAAATAGCATTACACGGAGAGTGCTAGAGAACTAATCCATTAATGGTCCGAGGACCATTAAACAAGATATTTTGTAGAGCTAATTGAGAATCACAACGGATTAGAAAGTATCCATTAGGAATATCAGCAATGGTAATCTTCCCCCATTCCTTCCATCTATCTAGGAGAACCTTGGTTACAATGTCAAGAGGCAGAGGTCCGCCAAGAAATTTTCCATATAGAGCATTAGCAAAGCGGTCTTGTGCTCTGGACCTGATATCCTCATCAAGGCGAACAAAGTCAGTTACAACAAACTTGAGCTTTTCTGACGCATCTCCCTGGACCATAGAAGTTTCTTCAATATTAATACGAGGTTTTCCAGCGACTTCTGCCTAGCTCCGCCAACCTAGAGGTACGGAAGGGATACCCGTAGGAACTAAGGGCGTGTTGGGGGGAGCTCTTTGTTAGCTGGTGGAACTAAAGTTGTTGAGAGTTGAACCACTTGCCATGCAAGCAAGGCTTGTTAATGTCAAGCTGAATACCAAAGCTTCAGAGCTTCAAAGCTCAATGGCCACCAACTTCAGTGCAACTTAAAAGCCTCCTCTACCACTTCCACCTTCCATCCTCGAGTAATGCTATATAGTACTACTCTGTCACACGAATTGGGCACACTACTCACGTGGCACACTTCATCTCTCTCCTACTCAGCATTTTAATATCATTGAAGAAAAAGTAACATTAGGCCCTAATTAATCTTTTTCTCTGCTTCATCACCATGATCCTCCATCATTGAACCCGTCACTTCTCTGCTTCATCACCGATCCACCATCATCAAACCTGTCGTCGGTCACCCACCTGTCACCACGATCCTTATCTTCACCACATCATCGGACCGTCGCCGATCACCTGCAAGCCTACCGCCTTCATCTTCACAGCCGATCATGTTGGATTTTAGGTTTGAGATCTGATATGTGTGAATGATGTTTGAAATTTGGTTTCTTGAGTTTTATGAACCACAAGCATGTGCTTGTTTCCTTTGTTTATCATGCAAAACTTTGTAGGAACCATGAATTAAGGCTGTGAAGAGTTTTGGTCTCACTGAACTTTTTGCTGAGCAAGTGCTCAGAAAGCAGTATAAAAATCAAAGAGCTATTATTCTTAGCATGCATTATATATAGTTAGTACTAAATTACATGCTGAGTGAGTGATTATAATTGTTGATCTTTGAAAGAAGCTCTTAGGAACTCTTTCCCATTCTTAATGAAAACTAACAACCAAAATTAATTGAAAAGTAAAGGACATGACATAAGATCATTTAATTGATGACAAATGGAAGTCTTCATCATATTTATTAACTGGATACTTGTTCCAAAAGTGAACAATATATGCATCTTTCTGGGAATAGTCACATTACCATTCAATGCTAGCATCTTTCCCTCAATTGAAGCTACATAGATTGGAAATAAAGCAATGTAAAGTGTGAACCCCAGCATCTTCGCAACCGATCCCTCAATTTTAGCTGAATTTTAGGCTAGCCTGCCAGCCATTCAATGCTTCACTATGATTTTCATTTCATTGTAATTTTATTTTTGTTTTTTAAGCAAACACTTAATTGTAATGTTTTGCCTTAATGATCATTGCCATTGCTGAACTTTGTGCGTGAAAGTTGTGTTTGTACTCACTTGTATTTATCTATCATTATAGATTCCAATAAGAAAAATATGGAAGATTTAGAAGTTGGTTATTCTGAACGGGCCATGAACGAGACCATGGCCGGATCTTTTGGTGCAGAAACATTGAACAAAGAGAAAGAGCAATTAACACAACCAGCGGATTTATTTCCTAAGAAGATTGTGCCAACAACCAGTATGGTACTTTATTCCGAACAAGAAGTTTACAACTTCTATATTGAGTATGCTCGGCAAGAAGGGTTTGGTTACAAAAAATCGTACAAGGTAGGGTGATGATGGAAAGTTGAAATATTATACACTTGCATGTATAAAAAGTGGGAAAAGGATATCAACAACAAAAACTCTTTCAATCCAAGGTTATCCTCCAAAACAAATTGTCAAGCCAAGATTAACGTGATTGTTGGCAATGATGGATGCTTTACTATTTCTAGTGTCATTTACGAGCATAATCATGCAGTGAGTCCACATAAATCTCGTTTTTAAAAGTGAAATAAAAAAAAAGATGCAAATGTTAGGAGAAGGCTTGAAGTAAATGATCAAGTAGGCATAACTTTAAGCAAAAAATTTTCATTCTTTAGCTGTTGAAGGTGGGGGATATGAAAATCTGACATACATCGAGAAGGACTGTCGGAACTACATTGCAAAAGTAAGGTAGTTCAGACTAGGAGTTGAGGATGCTGAGGCGCTTGCAAATTATTTCTTGTGCATGCAACAGAGAAATTCAAATTTTTTTCATCTCATTGATATGGATGAGGAAGGTCATTTGAGAAACGTGTTTTGGGCAGATGCAAGGTCTAGAGTTGCTTATGAAGCCTTCGGTGATGTTATCTCCTTTGACACGACATAGTTAACGAATAAGTATGATATGCCTTTTGTTCGATTTGTTGGTGTGAATCACTACGGGCAAACGATCTTGTTTGGATGTGGTTTATCATCGAAGGAATATACTAAAATTTACATATGGTTGTTCAAAACTTGGCTAGAATGCATGTCGGGTAAATCCCCCAAAGGCATCATTACAGATCAATGCATTGCCATCCAAGGAGCAATTAGAGTGGTCTTTCTAAATTCTCATCATCGTCTTTGTCATTGGCACATTATGAAGAAGGTTCCCGAGAAGCTTGGTGGACTGACTGAATATAAAGCAATAAAGAAAATTTTGAAAAGTATCATTTATGAAGCAGTTTATATTCAAGAATTTGAAGATAGTTGGCTGATGATGGTAAAGGACTGCAATGTTGAAAAAAATGAATGGCTAAATTCTTTGTACAAAATTCAGCATCGATGGGCTCCCGTATATGTGAGAGGCATTTTTTGGGCGGCGATGTCAACAACTCAAACAAGTGAAAGCATCAATGCTTTTTTTGATGGGTATGTTGGTCCAACAACATCATTGAAACAATTTGTGGAGCAATATGATAATGCGTTGAAAAGTAAGATTGAAAAAGAAACAAAGGCTGATTTTGCACCTTTTAACTCAAGTTTTCTAATGCTAACTGATTGTTAGTTTGAGAAGCAACTACAAGAAGCCTATACAAATGAAATCTTTAAGTTGTTTGAAGATGAGTTGCGGGGAATTTTGTATTGTAATCTTACACTTATCAGTCAGATGGGTAAATATGTACATTCCAAGTGACAGACATTTTTCAGGGGAAAAGAAGGCAAAGTCAGAAGGCAAGTGGTATTCAATGTGTAACACAATGAAGCAGAACTTGATATTAAATGCTCATGTAATTTATTTGAGTTTAGAGGAATTATTTGCAGACACATTTGCAAGGTTTTGATTGAGAAGAATGTGAAAGAAATCCCACACCGATATATATTACCCCGGTGGAGAAAGGATATAAAACAAAGGCATACATGTGTGGTGAATTGCTATGATAACCCTCTAACTAGTGAGGAAAATGTACGATACAATATATTATGTTCTCATTTTTCTAAAGCTGCTGAAATTGAGGCCACCTCTATGGAGAGATATAATTTTCTGATGAAATACTTGGATGAAGCAATTATTAAAGTTGATGGACAATGCACATTATTATGGGAGTCATTCTAATGAAGTTCTACATCCAATGGCTTTAGAAGAAGATAATGAGCAACGCCAAAGCACAAGTTCAAGTGTAAAATTTTGAAGTCCTCTAAAAGTACGGAGCAAAGGCCGACCACCATCAAAGAGGAAGAAGTCTAAAGTAGAAGAAATGATCATTATAAATAAGAAAAAGGTAGTTATATTCTATAAGAATTTTTCTTAATATCACAATTATTGTTTTCCTTAACATTACTATTAATTCTTTCAGAAGGCTCAATCAAAGGAAAATACTCAAGCTCAACATGAAAAACAAGCCGAAATTTGCACACAAGAAAGCATGGTAATGACTAGATATTTGAAATTTATATTTGGTATTGTGTTTTATATATATATTTTTTTAACATATTGGAGTATACTTTTCCTGTTTAGGTAAATTCAAACTCTCTTTCAACTTTCGATAGCTTCATTTCGCTAAATTCGGGCATTCAGTCATTCACACAAGAATCCAATGTCTTATTTATGGTATTCCAATTATTCCTTTCTATTGATTTATTTAACTATGACATAAATTTTTTTTTATCAAGTTGATTGTCTAATTCTTATAAATTTATCAACAGGGGAATATAGACCTAAGGTGACCAGAGCTCAACAATGTGTTCTATGTTTGATGGATGAGTTCTATGTTTTGTCAACCTTAATGGATAAGTTCTACGTAGGTGTTGTATGGTTTTGTCAAGCTTAATGGATGACTTTTATGTAGGTTTTGTATGTTTTTGTGAAGCTTAATAAATGACTTTTATGTGGGTGATGTGTGGTTTTGTTAACTTAAAGTTTGTTGTTATAATGCATATTTATGTTTTGATGGTGGTAATATGCCTTCCAATGTTAAGTTTGTTGTTGCTAGCTATGAAGTTGATGCTCAGTTAGCTTATCTATCTACTATTGATGCTGATGAAGTTGGTGTTGATGTTGTGAAAACAGAGGCAGTGATCTTTCCTTCAATTCTGTTTCTAATGAACTTTCCTTCAAGAATTTTGATAAAAATTTGTTTATAGGTGAAACACTTATGTGGAAGACAATGTTTATATGAAATGGAAAACACTTTTCTTGATAATTTCAAGCATATATATATATATATATATATATATATTCCATGAGTCTTGTTCTCAAATTTTGCATCCCTCATCCTCTGAAAACATATCACAATTCAGGCTGCAAGGAATTATTTTCCATAGTGAGAAATGTTTACTGTTTCTTTCATTTTATTTGTACTAATGCATATATCAAAGGTTTAAAGATTAGGCACCCATTGCCGGAATAAAATCTCAATCCTCTGAAAAATATTGTCTACCATGCTTTAACAAGTACAAAAGCCCTAACAGCAATTCCATACATAGAAATTGTTCTCTCTTGTGTTTCAACCTATAAAAGGAACTACAGATACATGGGAATGACTGGTGTTAGCCGGAGAACCTATAAAAGACTGGTGGTGGCCAGAGAACCTCATGGGCCTCGCACATCTCTTCTTCTTTTGTAGTGTTGGTCATATTTGAAGCAGGCTAGAACGAGAGAGGCACGGGCAAGAATGTTGGATAAAATACAGGAACCATCGGTATCAGTATTGACATAATTTTGTATTGAGGGGCATTTTCTTGAGGTTCTGCAAGTGTGTCTTGTGATGAGGTTTATTTCGGTTCGTGTTCTTGATCCATAGAGATATGTAAAGATGGTGATTTGCTTTGTGTCTCAAGTTCATTGGGAGGGGATTGAAGCATGAACTATTCTTCCAAAACTGGCAGTTCATCCATTGGCTGTAGATCAGGAAAACAAAACACTTGTAAAACTTACAACAATATAATGAAAAACACCAAGACACATGTTCAATCAGAAACATGCATTACCAGATGACAAAAACAAAGATAATTCCTTGTGATTATGCCTGCAAATAAAGTAGAAAGTAAATTGAAGACGAACCATTTCAGGGACCATATTAAACAAGCTTGAGCGTCTCTTCCTTCTTGTTACATTGGTTTGTTGAATGAAGTACTTCTGAGCATGACTGGCCACTTGCGTTGGTGTTCTTGATACAACAAAGTTATGAGCTATCCCATGCCAGTCACCCTTCCCCAATTTCTGTAAGCCCAGTAGGAACATACGATGCTCTTCTTCAGTCCACGGGATGCCTGAATACAATTAAGATGACAATTAGTGCACTATAATCTGAGTTTGATATGGACTTGAACATTAAATCATTTTCAGAAAAGCAAAATCAAGTTTCTTAGGAAATCAAAAAGAAAACCTTTTTAGGCTTAACATGACAATGTTCTTTGCCAAACTACACTATAAATCAGATCATTTTTCATAAAAGCAAAACTCTACAGATGTCTCTTGAAGAAGGACAAGTAGAAATAAATTTGTTCCTCAGCTAGATTTCTTGTGGTCTGCAATTTGAGTTTCAAAATTAAAAGAAGTAATATTTTAAAGGAACTAAAAAAGGTATCTATAGTTCCTTTTATATTTAATAGAAGCTAAAAAAGTTCATCTTCGATCCCGGAGTGGAAGATGTCGAGACCCTAGAACACCTTAGAGATTCAAGAGAACCAGCATGAGAGGAATCCAAGAATCAAGATCCAAATCGAAACCAAGATGACGACTACAAACCCTAGAATCATCAAAGAAGAAGACAAAGATCGTTTCCTTCTTCGAAGAAAAAGAAGGCGGCAGGCTTGCGGGTGACGGGCGGGCGGCCGGTGACGGGTTCGATGATGCGGCGAAGATGAGGATCATGGTGACGGGCGGGTGACCGGCTGATAAGTGCTTGAGTAGACATATTTTTTATATATGTTTTACATGCATTGAGCATCATTTTTACTGTGGTTTATGTCTCATATTGTGTATTTGGTGTTCTTTTATGCATATAGGTTGTGAATGCTTTAAAGAGTAAAAAAAGGAAGCAAAGATAGGCTATAAAGACACAATGTTGGGAGTTCTTGTTCAATTCAAGGATCAAGACACGAGAGCGCTCATAAACGTGGAGATGTGTGCCAACTTCTAAGAAGATTCAAGTCAATTCACTATTTGGAAGGGGCACAAAAGGCAGCCACATCTTCATATTCCTTCTCTTTGTGAAGATTGCAAGACCTCTCAAAGATACGTCGATGAAGAAAAAGTTTTATAGCCTACCACATGGACGTGTGCCCGGACATGTGGCCTTAGGAGAAGAGTGTTCGGATCGCGCTTTTGTGAAAAAGCACTCGTAGCAAAAGTTCATCGCTCACGCCGGCGTGGAAATTCCCGCGGGCGCGTGGAAAAATCCACACGGCGCGTGAGGGCACGTGACGACGCGATCTAAGGCCTATAAATAGCCGCTTTTGCCCTATTCTTTCTCATCTTTTGTGCGGCTCTTGAGGGGTGAGACGGCTAGGGGTTTTGGAGAGGAGGTCTTTGCGGCTTTGGAGGCGCTCGTCACCAACTTTGATCGATTCCTCCTCCGTCATAGCATAAAGGAAGCCACCCAGATGAACCTAGCTTCGGAGTGGGTCCTTCAAGACGTCAAGCTCTCCATCAAGGCCATCGGCTCATATATAAGGGGTTTATTTCTATGGTTTTTAATGTACTTTCATTCATTGATGGTGTGTTTTTGTATGTTGCTCCATGGAGAGCTAAAAACCCTAGAGGGTATTTGGGCTTGTGAACCCTAGGATTCTCATCTTTTGTGGATTTGCTTAGTGTTTTTTTATTTAATCCGAGTTTGATTAAGTTTTTAATCTTGTTTTTCTCATTGCTTGCTTGTTTAATTAATCCTTGTGGTTGATTGGATTTGCATGATTTGTTGCCTTGGTGGGAGAGAGATCTCCATTAGGGTTAGAACCTCAAGATTGAAGAGGGTTGAGAGGGTGAATCATGAGATAGTGAAGTATCCCCTTTCCCTCCGATTGGTGTATTCTATCTCCATTCCCTAAGCTCTATGCAACCATATTTGGTGGGAGGCGTGAGATTGCTCGATTTCTCTCTGGGACCTTGTAGGGGGTTAGGATCCTTCACGGGAATTAGGGTTGGATCAATCTTTAGGAATTGGATACACAATTTGGAATCCCTAGAGTGCTTTTGATGGGTCATATGTGGTGTGAGGTGTTGAGATTGATTGATTTCTCCACCGGACCTCGTAGGGGACTAGTATCGGTGATCTAGAGATAGACCCGATTATGTTTGGACTTCCACGACTTAACTTACTCATCATAGAAACACTTTTACTTATCCGGTACCTAATACCGAATCCTAGGGGGAGCATTGCCCGAATACCCCACTTTTCTATCGATTGAGATTCTCCTTCCATTTTACCCTTGCATATTCGTCTCCCGTGTTCATCTCTTCGTACATTAGATCACCACACTATCCCATTATCATTAGGCTAGATAGCAGAGAAGAAGTTAGTACTAGTAGCCCTGTTCCCTGTGGATTCGACTACCCGACTCACCGGGTATTTATTACTTCGACACCCGTGCACTTGCGGTACACACACGCATATTCGGACGTGTCACCGGCGACAGGTTCGATGATGGTGCGAAGATGAGGATCGTGGTGATGGGTAGGTGACGGGTGACGGGTTCGATGATGGTGGATCTGTGATGAAGCAGAGAAGCGATGGGTTCGATGATGGAGGATCGTGGTGATGAAGCAGAGAAAAAGAGGAATTAGGGCCTAATGTTACTTTTTCTTCAATGATACTAAAATGCTGAGTATGAGAGAGATGAAGTGGGCCACGTGAGTAGTGTGGCCAATTCGTGTGGCAGAGTAGTGCTATATAGCATTACTCTCCATCGGAAAACTTTGAATTGGAATAAAATGTTAAAAATAAATTTTTGTAAATTTGCACATCACCATCATGTAAAAAAAAATTAGGAGAAGAAAGCCAGAAAAGGTCTAGAGAAGAAGAAAATGATGGCTGACTTGTTAATTAATGTGGATGTTGATCCAAAACCTCATAGATTCAATATATATAAAAAATTTAAATTTATAATAAAACTATGTAGATTAAATATATTCAAAATCTGAAATTAAATAGACATAGTTTAAATATATACAATATCTGAAATTAAATAGATAAGATAAATTTGCCCCATGGGGTTTGTAAGCATGACTTCAAATTCTTTTTCCTTCAACCTCTTTTTCCTACTCGTCTCACACAAGGTCAAGATGAATACTATTGTGCCTTAATATTAAACATATTTTACTTTTCAATCATTAATTTGTGCATACCCCTTCCACATAATTTGTATCAAAACAATTATCTATATTTATAAATTATTATTTTTTTAAAACCCATTTTAAAAATATAGATTTTGAGGTCACTTACAAAGTTGGAGACACCATGATCAACAACTTTTGTGGTGGTATTATAAGTTTTTATTTGGTTTTTATCGGATTTTAATATGTTCTAACATCTAACTTTATACTTAGTTCTCATTACTAAATTTAATATCAAATAAACCAGAAAATTTTAAAAATTAAATATAACTACATTTGAAATATTTTCTAATTTTCTTGAATTTGAATAAAAATCATATTTAAATCCAATTACGAATTAAACATATTTAAATCCACTTATTATTCCAGAATCAATCCACTTACAATCTCGAGGCATTAGGGATAAGCTAGATTCCCATCCATCGCCAAGGATAACCGTTAGATCAGTTTTGGGCGGCTGTGATTCATTAAGATCTTACCTAAAATAAGAGTTCATTACATTAAGCAAAGAGATATCAAGGCATCAGAAAGAACGAGAGCACAAAGCGAGCAAAGCCCTCGTTCCGCCTCCAGCTCTCTTGCGCTCGTTCTGGTACTCCTTTCTCTCGATCCTATGCTTGTTAATCCCCGAATTCTTCATGATCTGATGCTTAGGCTCTGGTTCTTCGTTTCTAGATCTTGTTTTTCATGGATTTTTATTTGTATTTTTGGTCTTTTTTGCGGTTTCTGATTGAGATATTGGGTTTGATCATTTAGGTTTTAGAGATTCGATCTATAATTGAGTTTTTAGTGTGGATCTGATTCGTGATTGTTTGATTTGGCCTGATTGGCATCTTTTGATTATGCTGGTGGTGGCGGTGGCTAAGATTTTATTAGTTTGATTTTTTTTTTTTTATTCAGGGAGTTGCTTGATTTTCTTTTAGGTGATTTGGGATTTATGTTTTGTGAATCAAAATCTAATTGTGGTTTTTTAATTGAGATCTATTGGCTGTATGTTATAGCTGTTGATTTATTAGGTTTTATTTGTTTGTTTATTTTGCTATTGTGGTGATAGGAGATGTTAGTCTTATTGATGGGATTTCTAGACCGGTTCCAAGACTGTGATTTAGGTTTTTGCTGTTGTGAATTGAAATTTTACGTTAGTGATGGTCTTTTAATGTTCTTGTGGATTTATAGATTTCGGTATATTTATAGGGATTGTTCATGTGATGTATTGATGTGGCTTTGGCAGTTGATACTTTCTATGCATTGATTTATGCGCTTACTTTAGCATGGATTTCTTTTTTTTTCTTTTTTCGTTTTTTCTCATTTTTAGGTTTCTCCCGGCTGAGGATTTATGGGATTGTTTTCTTTTTTTTTTCTTAGAGTAACAGATGGTTTTGTTTTTGTGGAATAATTTGGCTTTTGATAATTAAAAAAAAGCCTTGCTTTTTAATCAAAGATAAATATTTGTACTGCTTTGTTGGTAACGGAATTGTTACTATGTCTGTGGGTGTAATGGTCATGTGAAATTTTGGTGAAAATTGTTTATAAGAGGTTGGTAGGTTTTATTGTCCATATTACTGTTAAAAACAGCTTCTGATAAAAGCCTAATGCTGCAATATTGCTCTACAACAATGTTGCTTTGAAATTTTCCCTTATTTGCTTATTATAGTTGATTTCCGGGGGAATTAATGTACACTTTGTGTGTGCTAGATGCCTTTTGATGTAGCTTGTCTTAAATGGCTCCTTATCCATTGTTATGAATAGATTTGAATGTGGCTGTTAAGCATATGATGGGTTCCTGGTATCTTTTTTCTTGTAGTTTGGATAGAATGTTGGTAGGCATGCCAACTCAAACAAAGAGTATATTCATAATGAGTTTAGCGGAGAGAAAGAAATGCTTAGATGGTCTTATGAATTTATAACCAAGTTATTTATAGCCGACTACATATAAGTTTCAACTGTTGTTATATTGAAGGATCTTGCATGCTTAGGGGGCGTTCATTTTACTGTAAGTGAGGGGAAGCTAGGAAGTGAGGGAAGTGCCATTCCCTGGAATGGGGGAAGTGATATCACTTCCAGGACTTCTGTGTCCATATGGGGTCCTCCGCCTTTCTTCCGTGTCATTTTTGTACTCATTTGTTTCACACGCTTCATTGACTTTTTTATGTATTTCTTATTCGAGAAATTGCAAACAAGTTCATGAGGTTTTCAGAACACTTTGGTCTTTGCAGAGTTTGTTTGATTCAGTTATTAGATTTACATTGCAAAATGTGGTGATGCTTAAATTGTGATTTCAATATTTGAAGTTCCTACAACTTGAAACTTTTATTCATTGCATATCTGTTGTCAATGGTTATTTTGATTCTGCCATTTACATGGCTCTGTCTATACACAGAGTTAGTTGACATAGTTCCTATCTCGAACATGATTATCCTTTTATATGGTTAAAAATTTGGTTCTCACGGCTTATTGTCCTCGATTTCTTGATTTTTCCTGTCTGATTTTTCGTTTTGGTTTATTTATTTGACCTTTATCCTCTGAGGTTCAAATGGTTCTTATGAAGTGTTTTATGCAGATATATCCGTCTTCCTTTCTCGTGTGTCTTAAGCCTTCTTAAAATGGCTGATGGTCATGAAACTGACAAGAACATTGAGATATGGAAGGTTAAGAAGCTTATCAAGGCCTTGGAATCTGCCAGAGGTAATGGCACAAGCATGATCTCCCTGATTATGCCACCACGGGATCAAATCTCTCGAGTCACTAAGATGTTGGGTGATGAGTATGGAACTGCTTCAAATATCAAGAGTAGAGTGAATCGGCAGTCTGTGCTTGGTGCTATCACTTCTGCTCAGCAACGATTGAAGCTTTATAACAAGGTTCCTCCAAATGGACTGGTTTTGTATACTGGAACCATTGTTACAGAGGATGGGAAAGAAAAGAAGGTGACCATAGATTTTGAGCCTTTCAAACCCATCAATGCTTCACTCTATCTTTGTGACAACAAGTTCCACACTGAAGCATTAAATGAGCTTCTTGAATCGGATGACAAGTTTGGCTTCATAGTTATGGATGGTAATGGTACTCTTTTTGGAACTTTAAGCGGCAACACAAGGGAGGTGCTTCACAAATTCACAGTTGATCTTCCAAAGAAGCATGGAAGAGGAGGACAGTCAGCTCTACGTTTTGCTCGTCTGCGGATGGAAAAGCGTCACAATTATGTTCGCAAAACCGCGGAGCTTGCTACACAATTTTTCATTAATCCTGCTACAAGTCAGCCTAATGTAGCTGGCTTAATTCTTGCTGGTTCTGCTGATTTCAAGACAGAGTTAAGCCAATCCGACATGTTTGATCCCCGGCTGCAAGCTAAAATACTGAATGTGGTTGATGTTTCTTATGGAGGAGAGAATGGTTTCAATCAGGCCATTGAGTTATCATCAGAGATTTTATCTAATGTGAAATTTATACAAGAAAAGCGTCTGATAGGAAAATACTTCGAGGAAATAAGTCAAGATACTGGAAAATATGTTTTTGGTGTGGATGACACACTGAAGGCTCTTGAAATGGGTGCTGTGGAGATTTTAATTGTCTGGGAAAATTTGGACATTAACAGGTATGTGTTGAAGAACAGTGCCACTGCAGAGATCCTTATAAAACACTTTACCAAGGACCAGGAAGCCGATCAGAATAGCTTCCGTGATCCAGCAACTAATGCTGAACTTGAGGTGCAGGAGAAAATGTCATTACTTGAATGGTTCGCCAATGAATACAAGCGTTTTGGTTGCACCCTTGAGTTTGTCACAAATAAATCACAGGAGGGTTCACAGTTCTGCAGGGGTTTTGGTGGCATCGGGGGTATCCTTCGCTATCAACTTGATATAAGGGCTTTGGATGAGCCATCTGATGATGAAGGCGCGTACGAAGATTCTGATTAGCAATCAAGAAATCAGTTCCTGGAGCTGATCCAGGGGCAGCAGCTTGGGCTGGCGGAACCATCTCACTGCCCCGTGGAGCTCCCACTTAAGCCAGTCAATTATTCCGAATGCCAGTAAAGGTTTGTCCATTGCTTTTATGGTCTTTTATACCATGTTTACTCTGCTCCATTTATATAGATCACTAGCACTGTCATTATTTTAGGTCTTATGACATTGTTCGATCATCACATTCTTTCGTAGTTTCAGTATTTTGTGTTTTTATGGGCAGGTAAGTGGTTGAAGTGAGTTATGTGGCAGGCGTTCTTGCTGTTGGGTTATTAAAAGAACAAATCAATTCTGGCAATGATGTTTGGATTATAGACATCAGCATACTGCATTTTTATGTGGCAACTTCTGTTACTATTAATATTTAGAAAGTCATAATCATATTGGTATGATAGACTATGTCCAGACCACGCAATACTGTTATGTGAGTTGTTTCCTCTGTTTTTTTTTTTTCTGCCTTATACTCATGTGCTTAGTTGGAACTGCTTGTGGTAACTATTAAACACCAATTTTGGTGGTTCAATATGGTATTGTATTTTGCTTCTATTGATGATGGTTATTCTGTTTTTTTTTTCAAGGTTTTCATTGCTTTGATTGTGGCTAAGAGTCAAATTGCCTATTGGGTTTTCATTTTTTGGCTTTCTTTGGGCTGTGTTTGTAGAGTCAAATGCTTTCACAAAATTTCAAAAATATTGATTATATATATGTGTGTGTGTATATATGAAAAAATTATCAAAGTTTTGCTCCCATTAAATTAGAAAAATAGGGTTCAAATTTAAAAATTATAGGATGGGTTGTGTTTGTGATTGGTTACTGAGTGGTTTTTAATTATCCAAGTAATTAAGGGCGCCCTCAAGGCTCCAACTAATTTTAAAGTTGCGGAAAATTCTTTTATGATAGGGTTTTTGTTTTTTTCTTTTTCTTTTTTTGTCTCTCCTAAACTGAGTAAGTTTTTTATTAGGGTTTTTTTTTTCATCGCAATTTTTTGAAATTTTATAAGTACTCATTTTTCCTTGGTTTTCAATAATTTTTAAAATTACTTTTAAACCCAGTGTGCATCGACAATGCTTTTTAACTGTGATATTAATATAAAAAAAAATAGCAAATTGTGAAAATTAGCAAATTCTGACAGCTACGATTTAAGATAAGAGGTTTTGGATCTTAATCTGGTTTCTAATTTTTTATTGTTTTTTTTAATAAAATTTTCATCGAACGTAGTTTGTTTTTGACCAATAATGAAATATTAAAAGATGTTATTTTTCTAAAAATAAACTCATATAAAACTTATCCAAAGACTAGAACTTTAAATTAAGTGATCAAACTGAATTTGTTTAAGTTAAAATAAAATTAGAAATACATGCATCTGGCTTTTCTCTTCCTTCTTCTAGTGTATATAGGACAAGTGCATGATTATCAGGTATATCCTTATTATCAAGATAGGCAGAATTTTTTTCCCCAGATTTAAAAGATAAAAAATAAAACAAAACCAAAAATAAAGAATCTAACGTTTGTTTTGGCACTTTTGATTTTTTTTTAATTTATAATAATCCCCTTAAATTTTTATTTTTATCAACCAAGCCTAGAATCACTTTTGAATTTTGTTTTATTTATAATAATCCACATAATTTTTATTTTTATCAACCTAAACTATTCTACTCTTATCTCAAATAGAATTCCTATTAAAACATGACTCACTGAAAGATTTCAAGTAGAACTAGGACAAAAATTCTCCCGTCACTTCATATATATATATATATATATATATATACATGCACTTGTCATTAGATTCATCATCATAGACAATAATTATTCAAATAATATATAGAATAAGATCTGATAATTGATTATGGAAGAAGACCATGAATATATTGTTTTACTGGAAGATATGCAATATGCTCTACAAGAGGTTCGGGGATTCAATTTCTACAGAAGACTTGTCAGTCAAATTCAAGAAAGACCTACTACAATGCCTGATATTTTCAGAAACGTTACAAATTCCTGTACCATCCCTATAGTGATATACGGAATAGGTAGAATCCAATATAGTTACGCTGCCAGATTCCAACTAGCCCTTGCATTACTACTAAGAGAAGTTCCAGGGTTGGAGATTTATGAAGAGATTACAATTTGTTGTGACGATCTCACTTTGAATCATGTTGAAGAAAGAGCTATGAAAGCCCATGGTTGCAAAGTTATCCGTATGTTCGGTGGTCGTTTTCGATGGATAGTTGATGAGCTCACTTTGTTTTTCTTACCATTCACTAGGCCTGAAGTTTTAGGAGATCTACTACAAATGAATTGGTGCTCATCACAACTTGAGAAGATGATAATCTTAGGAAATAACTTGACTTCCATGGCTACTACTTTGGATGAGATGATATCCACATGTGATAATGAAGAAAGGCCTCCGAACATGACAATCAACAAATTAACATATGTGAGTGATAGATTGAGATACATATGGGCCATTTGTAAGCACACATGGGTGTTTGATATCAATGATGTATCATCATCGATTGATCAATCTGAAGACTATAGTCCGGAGCAACTATTTGAAGATATGTGTTGGCATGGATTCGATTTTGATGGAATTGATATTAATGAAAAAGACATGAACAATTTTTTGCCAAGTAAGTTTTTAATGATACAATTTTTTTATATATTTATTTTTTTTATTCTGATTGTGTGTACCAAATATATATATATATAAGTTATTCTTATTTTAATTAATAAATTTATTTATTTATTGAATTTATTATTTTTATTTGAAGGTACGGACTCTTGTTACAAGTGGGTGGATGATGAGGCAAGGTATGGACAAGTAGCTTTAATTAATACATTTAAAGTATTATTAATATTATTATTAAAACATTTATTAACTCTTTTTTAACCAAATCTGACTGCCGAATATAATATAATAAAACGATAGCTTAAGAACAACAATGTCGGAGTTATATACATATAAGATAGGCATATTTAGATACTATTGTTAAAAATGAAATATAAATAGATTTACAATGGAAGATATAGCAATAACTAACATTTGCATATTTTATTTTTCTTATATATAATATGCTTCCCAGTGTCAAAACCATACTATTCTACATTGTTTAATCATCCAACCCTTTTATTTCCTCATCTCCCACAGATTGACAAAGTTTGAGATATGATTAAATTGATTAGAAAGTTATGTTAAAAAAAAAAAAACATTATTACCATAGTCATTGCTTCTCTTTAATTCATTCATGATTTCCTCATCTTTTTACTATATGTATGTATATATATATATATATATATATACAATTATTGGTATTAGTTGTAGATATTATTCTAATTCTTAATTTTTATACTAAAAGAGATGAGAGTGGGTATAATGAGTGTTAGATCATGCAAACTCATATCAATTTAAATATAATCTCATAAAAGTTTTCTAAATATTTTATATATTATTTTTGTTTATTTAATACCCCATCTTACATATGGCTGCATACAAATCTAGTTCTTTACATCATTTATGTTTTTTATGTACTTTTATTTTTTATTAGAATTATAATAAATAATTAATTGTACTAAAAACATTCTAAACTTCCTGTACAATATCCATCTTACAATCTCGCAGAACTTTTTAATTTGGTAAATATTAGTTTATTTACCTCCTGTTTTTTATTTTAATTTATCTCAATATACATTTTTTAAGGCATTCAAAATTTTTTGTGAAACAAGTTTTTAAGTTTTCTTGCTTTGTTATTAACTTATAAATGATATATTAATTATATCCACAATTTTTTTTTTATAATTTTCTAAAGTATTTGATATATTTCTTACTAGTTACCCTTATCGCATGGATGAAGATGACTATGAAGAACTGCCAAGGCTCCAACATGAGATAAAGATTACTGTTATGGAACTAAAAGAATCAGAATATTATATTAAGTTTCGAGATCAGTTACATAACAACTACTTCTTGAAAAATGAAATATCACGTCGCGTGAGCTCAACACAACAAGTGCAAATGGTAATATATGCCTTAGGCAGTTTGGAACACTTTTATGATTCTCATTATCAGCTTGCCTTAGCTCTGTTATTGAAAGAAGAAACAGAAATACTAAAAATTGGGGAGATTCAAGTATTTGATCCTGTTATAACTCCAGTGGATGCTGCTCTCATTCGGTCACTTGGATGCACCGTACTTACCGTTAATGAATATGCTCGCCGAAAAGTGGAGAAGCCAACACTATTCTTCTTACCATTTGCATGGTACGAGCTTGTAGCTAACCTATTAGAAACAAACTGGTCACCTTCTGGATTGGAGAATTTAATGATTTTAGGGACATCTATGCATGAGTTTGATGACGCATGTGACCAACCAGTCAATGAGATATTTAAACAAACTGAGATAGAGAGCTTATTGCAAATAGATCGGTGTAGATATATGAAAACTATAAAGAATTGGAGTGTTGATTTCATCGTTGATAAAGAAGATATTGAGTTGCCACTTAATCAGTTTTGTTGGGTGTTCTTTAATCTTCAACAAGAGATTGATATCAATTCCATTTTACCAAGTAAGTCTCTCTCTTTCTCTCTCTTTATATGTAACTTTTTAAATCTCATTATTTTTTTCAATTGGCAGGCTTCCCAACCCTTAGTAAAATTCAAGTTGACCATGATAGTGCAATAGCTGATAATAATGATGAGATCAGGTAATATATTAAATTGATAAATATCCTAATTATATTGCATATTTTTTTATAATCACTAATTGTTAATATCAAATTAATGTTTTACTAACTCATAATAATAATGGTGGCATAATGACAGTGAGCTACGAACCCGTATGGAAAATTGCTACTTTCAAAGATTCAAACCCGACTATAAGCGGAAGAATAACTTCTTTCTTTGTCATAAAGACTTGCGTGGCCTAAGTAAATATCGAAAAACATGGACGCCACCTCAACCAAGTTGGATCAAGCTTAACTTTGATGGTTATAGCAATGGACTTTATGGTTATGGTGGTTTTTTTTGCAATGATAAAGGAGAGAGATTGCTTTCATATGCCGGGCCCATGAGTGATACTAATGTTGAGCTTGGTGATGTCAAAAACCAAATAAAAGCTCAAGTGAAAGGTATGAAAGAAGGTATCCGATGTTTCAAGCAACTGATACCTAATTATTGTCAAGATTGTAATTTGATCATTGAGGGCAGTGCGCTTAGTGTGATTAGGTGGGCTAACGACTTATTACCACCGCCTCATAAATTTCTAGATGATTTTAAAGAGATGTCGGTAATGTTGGAAGAAATTAACTGCATTGTGCAGTATATTTATGAAGAAGCAAACATTAAAGCCAATGAATTAGCTAAATTAGGTACAACACTCTCACAATTTAGTTCATGGTGAAAAACTAACTACGATTGTAATAAAATAAATGGAACTTTGTTTTTATTTTGTTTTAATTTCATTCCTCTTACGTTTCTTTTTGTATTGTTCCTTACTAGTGGTACTTTTTGGGTTTAATCAAATCTATTTTTTTCCTTGCGCTCTCACTCAATTTCTCTCTTATCTCTGAATTTAATTCTAGTTATTCATGACTTGAGATAAAAGTAAGAAAATGTTCACTTGGTTGGCAATGAATTATTCTTCTAAATCTTACAAAGATAGATTTTATTATGCCAGTACATATGGATTTCAATTTTCAAATTTTTTACTTTTACTGCCTTTTTTCCTTTTTTTTAAATATTTTCATTTTAAATTGCTTTTTGAAAACCATGCTAAATGCATACGACATATTTTTAAAGTAAAATAATAATAAAAATAAAATAAAATTAATAGATTGAATCTAAATATGTTTTTTTTAAATAGATAATGAAAACTAAAAAAATTGTATAGAATCGAAGAGTTTTGACATTAATTTGGTCTTTACTATTAATTATCCTTTTAACTTTATTGAGCAGTATATTTGACAATTATAAATTTATTAAAATAGAAGAGTTTTACTTAGCCATAGTTGATTTTAATCCTAAAGTTGAAAAATATTTTCACTAATTTTATTTTAATGTGTGATCTCATAAACAAATAAAACTAATACATTATACAATAAAATCATGGAAATTTTCAAATTTCACCAGACGAACCACCGCTACAATTTTACCATGTAATCACAGGACCATTTTAAACTATTAGGATTTTTTGTTCTTGAACACTTGAAAGTCATCTAATTGCATAAATACTTTTTAATAAAATCAAATGTCGTCTATATTTCTTAAACTTCAATATTTCATTGTATATATACGCCTCTATCCCACATAAACTATTAAAATATATTGTAATTATAAAAATACTGATTTTTTTATAATAATAAAATAAAATTTTGTCTAAATTCATTAACTAACTTTAATAATAATGATTTGTATTTAGATGTAATGAATAGATGTAGCTTAATTATTTTAGGGTTATATATGCAAAAATATTAACTTAATCACGATTAAACATTTTTAGAATTTTAATGTAATGAATAAAATAATATCCGAAATATAAATTTAAGGACTATTAAAATTTTTTAAGAGTTTATTTGGTCATTTAACATGAAAGGGTATATACACAGCCAAATTATATTTTAAGTGGTGTACAAAACATTTGGTTTTATTGAAAGTGTATAAATAATTTGGCGAATCTTCAAATGTTTCACTCACGCTGCAAAAATATGATTTCCAATGTGACTTTAGCTGGGTTTCGAGTATTTAAAGTTTTTTAGTAAAATTTAAGGAGAGATTAATAAATTAAAGAAATAATTTTTGTGCAATACAATATAGGTTTTTTAAGTAAATTGATGATTTTATGTTTGTCAAATAAAGAAGAGTTAACATCATTAATTTTTTTAATTAGAGAAATATATATTTTTAAAATAAAAAAAAAATTATTGAGCCTGTTTGATTGTGTTTTTGTTTTTATGATTTTAGAACAGTTTTGTAAAACTATTTTTCGGAATAAGTTTTGTAAATAAAAAAATTAAAAGAATCTGTTTGAATGAAAGTGTTTTGAAAACAGATCTAAAAACAAAAAAACTCGTTTGGAAAAAGTTTTTAAAAACATGTTTTAAAAACAAAAAATACAAAACTTGTTTGATTCAGTTGATTTATGTAAAAACAAAAAAAATACAAAACTTGTTTGTTTTAATTATTTTATGTAATTGATATTATTTCATGATTTACAGTAAATTAATAATCATGTTTCTTCAAAAAACTAATATAATAATATATTTTGTAAAAATTAGCCTAAAATGAATACAAATATAATTCAATATGACATTATAATGCATATGTTCAATGTTCAATAACATTTAAGTTCAATGTTCCGAATTATTATATTGTAGCAAAAGAAATTATAAGTTCAATATTCATAATTATTATAATGTAGCCACATTGAGTCTGCAATATGATCACGATGTATCGCCATTTCAGTAGCACTTTCATCGGATAATCTTGATAAGTTCTCCTCATCGTAACTTAAGGTCCTAGAACCCTCCGATTCTTCAAGATTCATATAATTCCATTCTCTAAACAACATATCACGTTTATCCCACTTTTCGTATATATTTATGAATAACACAACATGCCTTGAAGGCTTGTATGGAGGCATCAATTTTAGAATTGGAAATCGAGCCTTTAACACACCAAAACAACGTTCAATTGTCATCCTTAATGAGGAATGTTTGAAATTAAAAAGCTCTTTGCGATTTCTAGCTTGTCAACGTCTGCCTCAGTACTCTTAGGTATAATCAATTTAAAATTAATAGTAGTTCATTTAGGTAAAATCAAGAACACCAATAAAGGATGACGTTGTAGCAAAACTTATCGGAGGTGTAGCTGAGGGGAAGTACGCTGGAGGTGCCAGATTCAAAATCGGAAGAAACCTGCCGGAGATGGAGTAGAGGGGGTGGGCGTGGCCAAATTAGATGTATGAGAGAAGGGTTTGTTTTGAAAACCATATAGATAAGTCTCACTTTTATTTTGGGTTGTTTTGAAAACACTATGGGTTGTTTTGAAAAACAAAAGTTTGGAAACATTCCAAAGTTGTTTTCAGTTTTTTGTTTTTTAGTTTTTTAAACAGTTTCAAAAAATTAGGCCCCAAACAAGTTTTTTTGTTTTTTAAAAAAGAAAACTGTTTCTAAAAACAACAATCAAACCGTCTCTATTGTGTATATCTATTAAACCACAAAGTTTTTTTAAATTGTTGTTAGCACCCTTGTAATTAATAGATGAATGATATTTCATTCCGTTGGTAAATAAAAAATTTAGAGTTTGAATCCTTCAATCAATCTCCAAAAGGTGGAGAGTGAGTGGCTTATCCATATTTATTAAAAAAAAAATAAAAAAAAACTAATCTTATTTGTTTATGAGTTTCTTTGTTGTCAAGATTAGTCCCATTTAAGAGAGATTAAACAATTGAAACAACAAGAAGTACCCATTCCAAATGATCTAATGCCTTACTTAACTAGTTTTCACATTTTTTTTACTATATTTTCATAATAATCTACTTAATTTTTTGTTTTAACTAACATACTACAATAGAACTTTTATTTTGACAAATTCTTTTACACTTCCTATAATAAAACTCGTGCAATGCAACCTTTCTTTAATTTTTTTTTTAAATCTCCTGATGCAATATCCATATAAAAAATTTACAACATAACATCTATTTCTTTTTTTATTAAAAAAATACCTTTAACTATCCTAGATAGATGAGGGCATATACTAATTAACCGGGCCCAACCTAGTGGGTCATTAGTCGACTTAGAGCAGTGGTGAAACTAGAAACAAAATTTAGGGGGTGTTGTTAGTTTTGGAAAGGATATGTGTGTGTTAATTTTTCGCTCAACTTACGAGTAGTAAAATCACACACACACAATCAAGAATGTAAGAAAGAGACACACAATATGGCAACCCAGTTCGGCACACTCTTGCTTACATTTAGGAGGCAAAGCTCGGAGAAGCAATCCACTAAAAGAGGTTAGGAATGAAGAGTACAAAACACTCTCCCAGTCACACAATAACAAAGAACACCCTCTTAAGATTGCCCAATGCCCACTCTCCTCAACTCTCACCAAAGGGTCTCTCACTCGTGGCTCATCCTAAATCTTCAAGTAGGGTATCTTATATAGACGCACCTACGTCCCAATAGATCCTCCTCTTTAGACTTCTCCGTGGCTTTTTTACTTGGACACCTTCCAAAGTTAGATGTTGTAACACCCAATTGCAGCACTACCCACCTTACTGATGAGTTCTAGCCCAGTTGCAACCAACTTGCGACACCTTCAACCCTCCCGGTTACTTTAGTCCATTTTGTAGCAGTTAATTCATCCCGAGCTCCCCCTGTCTACAATCGCTTCCTTCCTCACACCATCTCACCAAAGATGACCACAAAAGATCTCCAAATCTTCTTTACAAACTTGGTCCAAGTTTGGTCTTCAATAATGATCATCATTTGAATCAATCAATGTATTGCTACTAAACTTGATCTCCTCTCATCCAAGTTTAGTCTTCAATATCTTCCAAGCATGATCTCCAATCATCCATGCTTGGACCTTCAAATCTACAATCAATCCTCAACTAATCTTCAATTAATCTTCAATAATTACTCTCCTTGAATAGCTCTATCCATAATTAGCCTTCTTACTATCTTATACTCCATGATGATCAACTCTCAATAAAGAATAATTCCTCTCTCTTTAAAATAGATCTCTCATAAAAGGATTTTACTAAATATATGATTTATCATACCGGATCTTACCAAAGATAGATAAAATCATACCTAAGATAAAACTTACCCTTTTAGGTGAGATACCTTTACCTTGATGCTCCTTCCAAATAGCAGATATTCTCAAAACAAAAGATAGGATTATGTTTTTCACTTAAAAAAATGAGACATTCCTAAAAGAAAATAAAGGATTAGGGTTTTGATTCAAAACTGAAAAATAGGACACATTCTGAAAACAAAACTTAGGATTAGGGTTATAGTCAAAATCTAAAAATTGGAGATATTATTATAAGAAAAACATACGATTAGGTTTTTTATTCAAAAATATAATCTTATTTTTTCGTTTGGAAATGTCTGTTATTTTTTAACCAAAACAATAATTGTACTCCAACTTTTTAATCATGGGATAATAAAGTAAGGTAATTTTAGAAAATTAAGTGATATTTTATAAAGTTCAGACAATTAACTATTTTTTTAACAAATGCGAATCTCTTAAAATTGATAATGAAATAGTAATAGAGGGAGTAACAAATATTACTGATAGCTAAGGAATAAATAAATTTCAAAAGAAGCTTTATTTATTACCATTATATTTTTTAGAATTCAAGTATATTAAAAATATTTTCATAGAAATGTTATTTCCTCTAGCATTAATTGTTGTTGTCTTTTTTAAAAATAATTTTTTTTTTAAAAAAAAGAAAGGGAATTTGAGGGTATCCGCAAACTTGTATAAATCACAAGATCAAGTGAAATTGTTTAAAAGACTTTTCGCATTTGTTTGGTTAAAAAAAGAAACAAAGAGGAGGAGAGTAAAGGGGAGTGAGGTGAGGAGGGGAGTAAGGGGGAGTGAGATGAGGGAAGATGATTTGAAAAAAAAAAATATTGGGGAGGGAAAAGTTATGTCTATTTACAATGCAAATTTTGCAATAAAGTAATTAAAGGGGGAGTAAAATGGATGAAAGATCATTTAGGAGGTACGCATAAAAATGTTATGCCTTGTCATAAGGCACCTACTGAGGTTAAGCAAGAGGTTAATGATTATATGAAAAATAAACAAGAAGTGAAGGACAAGGCATAGGAAGTATTTGATTTAACAGTTGATGCATGCTCTTATTTTGGCACACGTCCATCATTCGAAGGAATGGATTCTTGTTCAAGTGAACATAACTAGGCAAGGGGAGTTCGAGGGCTAATGGATCGATTTGTTATTAATGTTGATGGTAATGATGCTGATGTAGGAGTTCACCCGACAATTACTCCTATAGCAAAAAAATCAATAAAGCTCATAATTTGGTTTGCTTGGATATTGGTAGGTTCTTTTTCGAGAATGAAATTCCTTTCAATTTGATTAAAAGTTCTTATTTTGCAAACATGGTGATATCATTAGGCAATTATGGTCGGGGTTCAACGACTATCAATACATGAACTATGTAATTGGATTTTGAATGAAAAGACTAAGACAACAAATAATATTATGGAAGATATAAAAAAACATGGCCTAACATGGGAGTTACTATAATGTCTGATGGATGGAAAGATACAAGAGGCAGAAGCTTAATCAACATTTTGATCAGCAATCCTGAGGGAACAGTATTTTTGAAATCCATTGATGCATCAGACAAGGTGTAGGATGGAAAATTTTTATTTAAACTTCTTGATGATATGGTTAAGGAAGTTGGAGAAGAGAATGTTGTTCAAGTCATTACAGACAATGCATAAGCTTACAAATATGCCGGTAGCCTATTGAGGGAGAAAGGAAAAGATTATATTGTGCTCCATGTGTAGCACATTGTCTAGATTTGATGTTAGAGAAGCCTGGAGAGTTGCCTCAAGACAAACATACATTGTTAAAGGCTAAGAAGGTGATCAACTTCATATACAATCATGGATGGGTATTAGCATTGATGAGGAAATTCACACAAAGAGAGTTGATTCGACCTGCAACTACAAGATTTGCTACTACATATTTGACTTTACAAAACCTACTTCAATCAAGACAAGGATTGGAGCAAATGTTCACTTCTGGAAAGTGGTTAACAAGTGCTTGGGCAAACAAAGTAGAAGGTAGAGCAGTGAAAAATATAATTTTGAAAGAAAAAGTCTTTTGGCATAGTGTAATCTATGCCATCAAGACCACAAAACCTCTTGTTGATGTCTTAAGATTAGTTTATTCTAAGAAGATGCCTACTATGGGATTTATTTATGGTGCAATGGATAAGGCAAATGAATAAATAACAACAAACTTGGTAGGACAAGAGGCAAATTACAAAGAAATTTGGGATATCATAGATTAAAATTGGGACTACCAATTGCATCAGCTTTTGCATGTGGCTGATTATTTTTTAAATCCACAATTTCAATATGATCCTTCATTTTCTATGCACCTAGAAGTTAGATCTAGTTTGTATATTTGTATGGATAAGTTGATTTCAAATCAAGCAGAAAGGGATCTAACTGATATCCAACTTGATCAATTTAAAAAGAAAATGGATTGTTTGGCCGCCCACAAGCACAATCAACATATAAGTTGCATTCTCCTGGTAAGAAAAACTAGACCTAATGCATTTTTATATTATTTGTCAAAGATGAAATCTATATTTACAAATTTGGATATGAGAAGCATTTGGATATGAGACTATAAAACTTTCAAAATTTGCATAAAAGGTCTTAAGACTTACTTGTTCATCATCAGGATGTGGACAAAACTGTAGTACTATTAATTAGGTATATAAGTATATTATTATTTATTAAGTCTTGATTTCAATCTAATTGAATCTCTCAATTTTTTAACATTGATTTTCAAACTTCATATAGATCCATACAAAAAGAAGAAATTATTTAAGTGCAAAAAACCTTGAAGATTTGGTGTACATTATGTACAACAAAAAGTTGAAGGATCGGCATGTCAAGCATAAAACACTCAATGAGAATGATTGTGATCCACTTGTTTATGAAGATATTCCATCCGATAATGAATGGATTGTTGATGATAATGTTGATGGACGAAGAAGTGAATTGGGATAATACTAAATCTAATGATGATGATGATGACAATGAAGATGGGAATGATAAATCTTTATGCAACATTAATATTTTAATTTTAGCCTTTGGTTCTATTCCAAGATCGATGTTTTTGCTATTAACTATCTTTGTAGATAATTTATGTTTGGATGTATTCATATGTTATGACTCATGAGTTTGGATTTATAATTTGATAGTTTTTGTTTAAAAAATTAAGGCTTACGCCTCGTCTCACAGCTAAAAAAGCCTCAAAATTCGCTTTTTGTTTTTAAAAACCTTGCGTAAAACAGCAGTAACACGAGCTTTATATACAATCTCTATCTCTTTGCTATGATAAGAGAACATATGTGACACGCTTTGCCTATGATTTTTGAAATCTTCACAATGTCACCTTGCATTATTGTGATTGCTATTAACTCCACTGACTTGATTAGTGAAAACTTCCATTGCCTTCTTCCAATTACTAAGCCATGTCTTCGTGAAAGCATCAATCCCAAATTTATCACTCATCCGTTACTTAAAAAGATAACAATAGAAACAATAAGCAGCATGTTTCTTCACATTGTACTCCAACCAATCAAATTTCTGAAACCACACTTCTTTAAAGCTCCACAAATTTTTTTCTTGCTATTTTCGAGGAAAATTGTGTCCAACTGGTTGACATGGACTAATCAACATAGATTCCCTTCCCACTTGATCTCTGATTTGTGCATCATATTCCTCAATTGTTTTGGAAGCCTTAGGCCAGCAATAATATCATTCGGATCAAACTCAACATGGTTTTTTTTGTGCACTAGTACTTGCATCAGAAATTGAACTTGTTCTTATTTCAACATTTGTTGGTATAGATTTAAAAAAAATTCTCGATATCTATAAAACTAATTAAATTAAATATATAAACAAATGAACTAAATTATAAATTCATAAATCACCCAAGTAAATATGTCTAACACAAAATCAGATGCTTAATTATGATCATATTGAAGTAATTTAGAATTTTTTTCATTATTTACTTCTAATTTATGATAGAGTTTTTATAAAAATGAATAAATAACACTATACATCTCATGTTATAAGTCGGTCAGCTCATTTAATTGAAAATAAAAATAAATAAATAAGAAATAAGAACACAAAAGACAGAGATCTCAACAACCAATATACTAACTTGTTATTCTCCTTTGTGCTGTTTGTTAGCACACAAACCCTATTCAAACAACATAAGTTTTATTTAATGCAAAATATTTTATTTTATTTTATTTTTTGACTTGTTCAGGATGTGAGACTGAGGGTGATATATATCTTTATTTAATATAGGATTTTACTAATTAATAGATAAAGTATGTTTGATATCTTTCATTTAAACTTTTATTTAAATTAATAATACTTTTTAATAGATAAACTCCTTATTTTTTTTTATTTATCATTAAATCATAAATTCTTATTTTTTAATATTGATCAAATCCCTAAATCAATCCAAATTAAGTGATCATAAATATTTAAACAAATTTCAACAATTTCTAAAAATTACAAAGTCAACATCTCCATCTCATAGATGAGGGGAAAAAAAACAAAATCACTCAACTCAAAAAATAAAAAATCACCTCTCCAAGATCGGAGCTTCTATGGAGAGATAAGAAAAATCAAAACTTCACCCCAAAAATTAAAAAAAAAATAGAGCTTCGCCAAAGATATCTATGACAAACAAAGAAATTGTAAAGGTTATTCTTGATATTGTATTTTATCAGGGTCCAAGGATTTATTTATGGTTTATAAGTATACATATATTTCGTTATATTTAAATTCCTATGAATCTTGCTCCTCCTCGTCCCCATGTTTTATAATGGACGAGCATCACGTGCTTGACCAGGAGAGCCAAACATCTGATCAAGTGGTGGCAATCAAGCAAAGTGCTAATGATAAGACAAGGAAGGACACCAGAGGAAATGGGGAAGAAGGGCACAGGGGGAGGCAGAGGCAAAGGGGGTGGGGATCAATGGACCCCGTCGGTGACAGGGGGTAGTCACCCCGCTTCCCCTCTGTGCCTCCGCCCTTAATGCCCTCGATTATTATATGCTTTCATCTTTCTTTGTTATTATCTAAAGATGTTTCAATTTCATTGGAGATGAAATTGGCAAAAGGCTTGCGGGGTTTGGAACTATTTTCTTTTATATTTTTATTTTTTTGCTTGTAGACTTATTATTTTATATTACTGTTGATTACGCTCTGTTTTTACATCTTTATTGTTGGTTTAGTAATTATATAAACAAAATACAACGTTATCTCAATGACAAATTTCACATTTTCTTTTATAAAAAGAACACTTCAAAACCAAATTGAAAACAAAACTAAAACCAAAATCTTAAGAATGAAAATAGCTTGTCCATTACTTCGTAAAAAAGTGTAAATCTTGTGACATGCTTTCCATGCACTGCTATCTTATCAGCCACCTGGTCCCCAAAATGGATGATTCTTGACATGTTCTTGAACATTCTTTGCTTTAACCAAATTTTCCAAATAAATCTGAATGGCACATCTTTTCTTGTAATAATTAACAAGTGCAAGGTTTAATAAACAAGCTTTCCAAAAGATATCAATGTATTTATAGAAGAAATTTTGGTGATTTAAGAAGTTGTATTCATAAAAAATAAACATAATTGAAATCATAAGAAAGATGATAAAAGAATTCTGATGCAAATTAATTGTATTTAAAAATAGTAACAAATATAATGACTTATTTACTCACTAGATTAAGATCAATTTTTGCTCTTCTATCATCCACCAGCAATGTATTTGTTTGGTTAACTTCTTTTCAAATTTCAAAATGGTGCCTCGTTTAAAATGATGCTACAAATCTATGCCAAAAAATTCTCAAGACGCATGAGATAAACTAAACTGAGAAAAACAAATTACATCCTACTGAGTAATAAAAGTCACCCAAATGAACAAAAACTTGCCGCTAATATCTCCTTCCAAACATTGAAGTGCCTTATCAACGTTATGCTTGCATTGTTATTGAAGGTTAATTTTAAACACTAAAAATTGAAATATCTTTAAAAAAAATTGATTCAAACTATATAGGAAAAGTGAAGAATGCAAAGGAAAGTTATTATGATAATTAATTTTAGCAACACACATAACTTCATCTTTTATGACCAAATAGCAATTGCATAGTTTTCAAAACAAAATTTGAGAAATTCTTTGGCAAAAGGCCTTGGTTTCACAAGTGCTACAAAAAGAAAAAATAATAATAAATAATCAACATAAAATAATTTACCAATATGTCGAATAGGAATGCCAAAGTCATTTGCTACATTTATGTTTAATGCTAACAAGTACTCCATTGATATCAATGAGAAGAAGTTTTTTTCAATGAACCTCTTTTAGCAGGCACTTCTTTAGTTGGATTTTTTGCAAAAAGATATAAACAAACATTAGTAGCTAATTCTACACATAGATGTTCGAATAGAAAACGGCCATCAAGATAAAAAAAAATCATTTAAGTCAAAAATGGAAAAGAGAAATGCATGCGTAAATGTGGTGTCATAGACTCTCTTCTAAACTCCTTATTCTGTCACCATTATAAATTAATGAAAATGATAACTTGAGAATAAAATTATGAGTTTATTATTGACACACTTAAAACAACTAAAAAAGATGCATCCATATAAAAGAATTTGATGCTACCTACTTGTGCTCTACTGTCTGCAATTTTCATTCAAGAGGAATATTAATAGCAGTGCCATCTTGTATAAGCATGGATGGTTAAAGGTGTGTAGGGGCCTTTAGGGGACAATTCTTATCGAACCTAATATGTTTTTCACATCAACTTCATTTCTTTTCTCTGTCTTCGAGTAAAGACCATCAAAAGAGTACGTCACCTTTTCGCTATGTTCATCTCCTGCATGATCTCTACGCATGTATGCCAACAAAAGAGGTGATCAATTAGTTGGTTGTAAAAAAAACTCAATTAATTGATTATTAAGGGGGAAAATCAATTTACCTCTCTGTCTAGAGGTTTCTTGGATAGGAAGAGTTTCTTGTCCAGGCACATCCTCATTTGTGAGTTACTACTCCATGATCTTGGACTAGTCTTAATAATCAAGATCCCCTTAAAACCAAAGATTTTGCTTCAAACAACTGCATGCTTTCTACACAAGTATATAAAAAAATAGGAGATCAATTAGTTGGTTGTAAAAAAAAAATCAATTTATCTATTCATCCAACTCTTCCTTCCTCAAACATCTCAGAGTAAGTTGCAGCATGATCCTACACTATTCTTGATAATGAAGATCCCTTGAAGCCAAAGATTGTACTGAGGCCGTGAGTGCATTTTGGCCAGGCATATCACCAGTGACACAAGGATCAAAAGTGTGTGTGTGTGTGTCTATGACATTCCAATAAAATGAATCAATAATTATTTGGAATATAATTCAAAAATACAAGTTGCTGCAACATTTGAGTATTACCTACATCTTTCTTGTACAAGTGTTGCAGGTGATCATTCCATGTTTTGACAAATGTCCCATGTATATGAGATCAGTTTCTCTTCCCTTATTACATATTCTTATCTCTATTTCTTGCATCATGTTTGATGTGAGCTTCACAAAATAGAAGCTTATGGTCACTATTATGCAAAGAGACCTTCCTACCAATTGGGACTTCAGGATTATGAATGACAGCTTTATCCATGCATAAGAGAAAAGTGAACTCACACTCCAATTGAATTTGTGTAATATATCACTCAGGAAAAAAATCTTTGGGCAACCTATCATAAGGAGTCCATTCAATCTACATTGAAATATCCTAACATGAAAAATTAGTGCAATTTTAAAAACCTAAGTGATGTTTTAACAAAATTAATACATCATTTTGTTGTAAGTTATTGAAAAGACTTCTAAATGAGACAACTCTTGAGCAATCAAAATGTTTCTTAGCCAACTTTTTCATCCTCTTGTGTCAGCCGACCATCAGTGGGAATTCTGAAAGACGATTGTTTGCCACCTTGGGAACATGCTCCAATATAAATGGCTACAAGAAATAGAAAGAATTTAATCTATATCTTAAGGTAAAAAACTACTATTGAACAAATGGAACAATATATACACAAGCTATCCTCACCGTAAGAAAATAAACATCGGCAAATATACAAGCTCCATTTTTGATGTATTTTTCCAAATTGCGATGAGGATTTGCTAATAGGGCTACACCCTATGCATAGCTTCCAATATCCTCTATATTATTCAAAAATAAAAGATAAAGAGGAGCAACAACATGTGACTATGAAGGGACTATAACACTGCAACAAATTGCATGAGCCTATAGCTACAATCTCATGTTAGCCTTTCCCTATGCTCTCGCCATCATTTCCGATGTTGCCTCAAAAGAAGATATGAGCCTATAGCTACAATCTCATGTCAGCCTTTCCCGATGCTCTCGCCATCATTTCCGATGTTCCCTCAAAAGAAGATATGAGCCTGTAGCTACAATATCATCTAAAATGGGCCAAGATTATAGCACAACATTAAAATAAAAGAAAGTCTAGTTGAAATGGCATATATCTATAATACAACTTCCGATACTTAAGCACATGTATATAGATACAGTACACACACATAAGAACTTATAAATTACATTTCAGGAACAAAGGAATTTCTTAAACATGAATCTTGTATAAAAAAATTGACTCTTAAATGTATACTTTCCTTCTGAGTTAACCACATAAGTACATGTATACACTTAGAAGATCATAAATACTCACCAAACAATCCTAGATACATAGGTATACAATTACTTCATATTGTTGTCCTCCAAGCTCCTTATACCATTTCTTGGAGTTCTACACTGACGTTGCAAATAAAACTTATAATCCTAGCTAAACAAACTTAGACAGCAGAGGTAGAACATATAGGTCACTATAACCCATAACAATAATAATATGAACAATACTAATAACAACAATGTTGTCATTAGAAAGGTGAAAGCTCCCCACATAATTCAAGGTTTTCGATCACCTCTTCTATCTAGAAAGAACTCTTGTGGATAGTAACTCCCAGCTAAAATCAACCTTAGGTCCTTCACACCAATCAGCTATGTTGTTCACCTTCCTCTGACTCTATTGCGCTCTCACCCCCTCTTATTCTCTTATGATCTGTTTCCCTTACCTTTCCACTAATTCCTTCACATGTATTCCCTTCTTGAAAACATAGTGATACCTAGAAATCTTTAATCACAATAACCATGTACCGTATTACAATGAAGAATAATACCAAATGCTACAGTCATAGTTTACAAGGCCCTCTATATACACTTACCATGGTGTAGAAATCCCAGCTTAAATGAAACTAGGCCATGATTAACAAATGGATGGATTAAATGTGTGTATACCGTAAGTGCGCAAGTCATCAAGTAATACCTCGTGGGTGAGCACGTGGGTCGTATTCCTCAGAGAATGGGGAGAGACTTCTATTACTTTCTTTTCGCATAATCAATTGCCTAAACGTCTGCAGTAATTCTTAAATCTACTCATACAAACTAGTTACTGCAATACAATTGAGGATCATGAAGTGCGATTGGAAGGAGTAGTTGGGTAATCATATGATAATTCCCTCAATAATCACTTATGACATAGCGTTAAGAGGTGACAATACGATCTAGTATTGGACTGGGGGAATTTAATTGTGTATTGGTGCCAATCTCTTAGAAACAAAGTCTAAAAAACTAGGAACCTAAGAAGGAATCTCTTCCACCCCAACCTCCTATGCCCACCTTAAATTCAAGAACTCCACTAGAAGGGCTAAATTAAAGCCTAATCTAGAATTCTAGCAATACCTAATCTCTTAGCGCATGTATAGATCTAATAGAGCATGGGTGTTTTAATGTGTAGGCATATCTTCCTCACCACATCAACATAATATCATTAAACAAACATGCAATTAATCAGAAAATACTAGAAAGAATATTGAATTGAAAATAAAAAGTCAAGTAACAATCAAGTTACATTGACAAGTAAGTCCCCTTAAATTGGGGTCCTCTAATGGATATAGAAGCATTGATCAATTAATAGCAATAATCCATGAGAAATATATCAAAAGAAGTCCTAGACTAACTCCCTTCAATATGGTCACTAATGGTTGAGGTTGAGAAAATCCCAAGATCGTCTAGAAAATGCTGAATCTCTTTGTGTGCTCTCTACTATTGATGCACATTGAATCTTCCTTGGGAAACCCGCCCAATCCGTTGAAATAGTGATGAAAATCATCTCCGCTTACACAGGTCTCCAAAAATCCGGTAGCCTCTCCTAAATTTGGTAAAAGAATCCTTCCTTCATTATAAAACCTAAGGGTATTTATAAGCCTAGTCCGTCATGCCATGCTCATTGTAACAGTTGTGGTGAGTAAGTTTTGTTGCTTGGGCTACAAGTCACGTCCTAGCACGGTCTGTCCTGGCATTGTGTGGATTAGTTAAGACTGTTACGACTCATAATGCCCATTGTGGAGGCCGTTATGACTTCTGTGTTGTTCTTTGAAATTCCACACTAACACGGCTTGATTACATGCATGATAGAAGTGGACAATGGCCATGGTAAAATGTCACCACGGCCATTGTGAGCCTTGGTAATACTCTGGTTCAGCAAGTTGATCTATTTTGCTTCGAAATGCCTCCATATTCGCTTCTTTGGCCCAAAGACGGAATAAAAGTTCGTGGTGAACAAAATAATTAATGCACTAGTTTGGTGCTAAACATATGAAATCTCATTCTAAATGCAATGTAAATAATATATAAAATATGCACTTTCAAGCACTTATCAATGATCTACAAGAGCACAGTACTGGGTCAGATTAATTCAACTGTAAATGTTACAATGACCATTCTCAAGAGATCATAACTATCAGTTTGGCATAGCTTTCAAAACTATCCTTTCAAAAGGTTGAAAGTATCAAGCCATAAGAAATGTTTACCATTTTCCAAAGCATCACCTTATCCCTCAATCCACCAATTAACTCAACAATCAAGCAAGGTCCTAAGGACAAGCACAGATTTACTTCACAAACTATTTTTTCTTCCAGAGGCAATCCTTCTATAAATTGAATGCCAAATCAAAACCAAAGTAATTATTGGAATAGAAAGTGAATTAAAGCTATATGATCTGGCATGCATGTCAAAGCTATAAAAGGAGTGAAAACTTGATTGAGACTCAAGATACTCTGTTGGAGACAAAATAAAAAATTGAGGCTAGAATATAAAATCAACAAGTGATCATAAACCATTTCTAATGACATTGACTCAATCTGGGTTCAAATTCCCATTAACACTTCGGGTTTAACACTTCTATCAAATGCTCTAAAACCACTAAATTTGTCATACCATGGACCCAGTACGTCATGACCTGGAGCGTAGACAAACGGCCGCAGACCCACAGGGCGTGAACCTAGTAGATCTGGAAGGCTTCAAAACTTAATTCAAAGGAGACAGATAGGACAAACCAAGTGAGTTACAGGATTAAAGACTCTATAGAGTATACAGTGTAGGGATACAAGAAGTCCAAATTATAAAATGCACAGATACAGGAATATACAATAACAAGGACTCCAATTTTACAACAGAGCAGGACAACACCTGCTGACAACCTTTTTAAAGTCCACACCAGTCTATGACCCTTTAACTGAAAAATATGTGAAACAACTTTATGATTTACTAGTCCCGTAAGTAATTCACTAAAAAGGTAAAATCAGTTAAGAATTCCAAATAACTTATACAGATCAAATACAGAGTATAATATTCTAATAAAAGAATATTTCCAAATAAGTCATTCACCAAAATTATAAAGCTTGAAAATACAGAAAAATAATAAAGAAATATCAAGGCAAATTAAAGTTGTATCTCCAAATTCACTAAAGATAACAAAAGTCATTTATTTATCCTAGGTGACCCCAGTAAGAAATTAGAGGTCATTTATTTACCCTCGGTGACCCGAGACTGAATATCAGATGGATGTTATTATTTCACCGACATACTAATGCAAAACTGCAGTTTCATTTTTCCAAAAATTCTAGTCGAAAAGGTCAATGTTTAACCCCCACTGACAGGGTTGCACATAGATCTTTTGGAGATCAGAACATTCAGATACAAAAATGTTTGCATAGTAACAAGTTCAGAAATTCTCAATTTTTTCCAAGTTCACATATACTCAGAAATATTGATAAATTTCAAGATCCCACTTTAGGGAAAATAAAGAAATAATCAAAAATTGATTAAATAGTTGGATAATTAAATCATTAAATTATTCATAAATATCAATCACTCTCCTAAAATAAAATAAAATAAAATAAAACAAGTATATAAATGAATAAATAAATAAAGGAAATAATTACCTAAAATGAAGAAATAAAAAGGCAAATACACATTTATACATAAACTATTAATTAAACAGAGAAATAATTAAAAGATTAACATAAAAATATTTTCTGAAAATTATAAAAATAAGGACATAAATAAAATAGTATACTGAAAATATTGGTGGATTACTTACCTTGAAATTCTCCTAAACCTAATACTCATTACCAGAGGCTAGCTTCACCCTTCTAGGAGCTGTCATATAATAAACAATAAAAATTAATTTATTAACTCCAAATTTCAACCTCTAACTGACCCTAGTCCTTAAGGCTCGAAGTGGTTTAGTTCATAGAGAACTAATACACTGGCCTAACTAAGTTTTAAAACCATGCTGAAAAAATAAAGATGTACACTTATACAAGAGTCATTTTAAAATTATAAATCATTTTAATGTATGTATGTATATATATATATATATATATGTATATTTTTAAAATGCAAGGATGGTTGGAATTCATTACAAAGCACATATGCGTATATGTATAAATGCATATATCGAGCTATATATATTTCATACATATATATATATATATATTTATATACAAAAATTGGTGGGAAAAATCTGTGTATATGTACAAGTGTAGGCATGCACGTCTAACAACAACCCATGGTTCAGCAGCAAAGATTTGAAGATCAAAAAGGCTTCAACTACACTACAACTTAAGCATCAAGGTATTAACCTTAGCAAAGAATTTATAGTAGCAACAACATGTATTAATTAGATAAAAAGGCTAGAAAATTACTTCGAAGAGTGAAAAGTGAGGCTAAGAAAACTTTGTTGCTATGACTACAAATTGTTCATCGGAGCTTCATCGGAGCTTCATCAGATTTTTGATCCAAGAATCACGAGTAAAATTTTTGGTAGGTTACCTACCTTATGCCTTTTTTCAAAAAGGTATCCCACCTTTAATTTGTATCAAAAAGGTACCCAAAGTTGTGTTTTTATTTCAACGGCAGGTGACCCTGACCCAAAGTTGTGCTTCCATCTGGCCACTAAGTCATTTGGTTTGTACCCCATCAAAACAAAAGATAGGCTGAGTGAGATGAAGCCATTGTGCCACGCGTCAGAGAAGCCCTTTCACGGGAATCTCGAATTTGGACAGTGGCTTTGTTGTCTTGACCGGGCGGAGATTGCGATAGACAAAGCTTAGGGTTTTGTGCAAACTATGAATCGGGTGAAGGAGTGCTGTCGGCTGAAGCTCAGTTGGCTCTCCGACGTAGATGGCAGTTAACTGGGAGATTTGGCTTGAGGGTGAGGAAGCGCCGAACTACTGTAAGTCATTTTCTTTTTCAGTAGATGTGATGCTTGTGTTTGTTGTGATGGACAGTGGCTTCAAGAAGCTTCGATGTGTTTATATATGCCTCGATCTACATCGCATTGTTGATGTCGTATTGTTTTAGTGTGTTAATGTTAGTGGGGGGTCTTAGTTGAGTAAAATAATTAGGTTGTTATGGTTTTGTTATGGTTTTATTGTTTTTGAATCCCATTCTGTTGATGCCATTTACCCGAGTGATTGTTTTGTAGTTTAATTCCCAACTGATTGAAAAAAAAGGAAACTTTCTTACCCCCAATCATTTGTCTTGGCAATCAGTTCCCCAGTTTGTCTATTCTAGTTGCATATTCAATTGAGTTATTAGTTTGTCCTGCTCCTTTTCTTTTAGTGTGGTGTGTGAAATAATTAGGTTGTTATGGTTTTATATTTTTGAATCTCATTCTGTTGATGCCATTTATCCGAGTGATTGTGTTGTAGTTTAATTACCAACCGATTGAAAAAAAAAAGGAAACTTTCTTACCCCAATCATTTGTCTTGTAAATCAGTTCCCCATTTTATCTATTCTAGTTCCATATTCAATTGAGTTATTAGTTTGTCCTGCTCCTTTTCTTTTAGTGTGTTAATGTCAATGGGGGTCTTAGTTGTGTGAAATAATTAGGTTGTTATGGTTTTATTGTTTTTGAATCCCATTCTGGTGACTAACTGTCCTACTTATTATTGTCTATATATATTTATGTAGCCATTGCTAATCTCAATTGTAGCCTCAATTATAAATGTCCTGATTTTTATGTACATGTTATTACCCTACCATAATTAAGCAAAAAAAAAAAAAAAATGCTTGTTGTTACACTTCAAATCAGATTTTTGTTTGTTCTTCAATTGATTGTGGCCCAATGATATATGCCATATGATTTAATTACTTCCTAGTTTTTTTAGTTTTAGATTGTGTCTATATAGTTGGTTTTTAAATAATTTACTGAAATACATGCTTTATTACAGTGCCAGATGCTGAATTGTTCACAATAAGGCTTCATTACAAATTGGATGTGATAGAAGGGTTTGCTGGTTACATCGATTACTACTGTGTTGACCAAATATCTAGACTAGAACTAGTTAGCATGGCCAAGGAGTTTGGTTTGGATGTAGAGGGCTTCTCAATTGGATGGTTGGATGGAAGGACTGGTGTGGGGGTTTATAAGGAGATAAAAATTGATTTAGAAGCCTTAGACATGGCCACGTCTGTTGGGAGTACTAAGGAGACATGGGTGTATATCAATCTTCCTAGTGGTGGCCACCCTTCAGATCATGACATTGGGACAGCAGAAGATGATCATGCAAATGTGGGGCTATTGAAAGATGTAGAAGATGATGGAGATGATATTATGGATGATGCAAAATTGGAGGAAATTATAGTTGGTGGTCAAGGGAAGGAAAAGAATGTTGATGAGGAGTGGGATTTCCATGACTCTGATTATAGTTTCAGTGATAAATCTGATGTTGAACCCCTGGGGAATGAAGATAGGTCACAAGAAGAACCCATAGTAATGCATTCTTCAGTGTATTGCTGTACTGACCAGTCTTCATTTCTGGCTCATCACGGAACACTGACCATACCGGATACCGTGTGGACATACCGGATACCGTGTGGACAGTTTAACATACCGTCGTATATCTTCAATATACGTGGCACTTGATTGATTAATTACAATCTTCTTCTTACATATAAGCGAGTATCTAGAACGTACAGATGTCCGTATCAATGCATCGGCCGAACAATTATCACTAATATTGAATATCTCCTCAAATTTTGGTAATGTCGTTCCTCGTGGTCTCCTGTCTTTAATTACAAATACACCAACGACGCCCTGCAGTGAGTATGTTGCTTTATCATCAACGACCATCATATTCTGTTCTGGCAATTTTATAACCTTAACGGTTCCAGTTAAATACAAAGATCTCAATATTATGAATGGTTTGTCTCGCTCATCATCTTTTATACCAAAGGATGGTAGGCTGAGATAGTTCACTGACCTATTACCGGGTTTAACAAGATTTGAACTGGACTTGATAGGTTCTGTAATATACTTAATCTTCGATCGAACAAATGGTTTCTTTGGAATAATCCCAGAAAGGTGACAACGAGAGTATTGACGCCTACCGTAGTACGTCTGCCTGGATGGATATTTGTTCTTCATATATAATGTATTGTAACGAAAGCCAGTATATTGTTGCATGTTCCTGTAATACATATACATGCTAGGGATAGCCATCTCTTCATCGAATAATAACCGTTGCCTATTAATTTATACAAGTATTATACATCACTGTTGTTTGCGTGGTTTCAAAGTAACCAGGCTATACCTAATAAATATCAGCACCTACTATCCTATACATCTAAGAGTTAATCAATTTTAATACTAATAATAGACATTATTAACGGAAAACATAGTTAAATTATAATTAAGTAACAGAGACATTATTTCTTTAATCTGTATCCTAAAACTAAATATCTATAGATAACACGTGGCGGGGCCCACATTACTATTTCTACATGGAAGCTACAGGATGAATACTTTAATTCAAACCAACCAATCTGGCGACGCCACGTGGCGGTACGGAGGGCGGCCATCCGCAGTACAGATAACAAGTGCACGTATTTATTTTTCTTTTTATTTATATTTTTAAATATTTAAACACTTGTTTTTCTTCCTTGTCTCATTTAATGAGCTTTTGTTTTTAATTACTTAAAAATTAGTTTTGGGAATTTGTCTCAAAGTTAGTTTATTTATTTAAACAAAAACTTATATCTGGGTTATATAAAAGAAAATTGAAACTCAAGTCAAAGCATTAAAATTAACTTGAGTAGTACAATTTAGTTTGTTCACTGCATGTATTTAATTAAATAATGAATTTTAATTTAAATAATCAAGTGTTGTATCATTGAGTGGATTATATGTGAGTTTTTTAATGAATTAATTAATCACCATATTGTATCACATGTATTTTATGATGGATTAGAACCTAATCCTATTGATACAATAAATAAATTAAAATTTTCAACTTAAAGAAAATCAAATATAATATAATTAAATAAGTTTTCTTTTTAGTTTTTTAATTAATCATGTGTATGTTAAGATTAATTTAATCACAAGTATTTTATGATGAATTAGAACCTAATCCTAATGATAAAAAAATATATATAACCAAGTTAAAAATTTCAACTTAAAGAAAATCAAATATAATATGATTAAATAAGTTTTTGAAAATTAGGATTATGATTTACACAGTGCTTATATTATAACTATATTTTTATTTTATTTCAATTAGAGTAGCATTAATATATCTTATGTAAACAATTTAAGGGGCATTATGTCTATCATACAGTATAATTTATTTATTTCTCAACACTATGATTTTTTAAAAATATTATAGATAGCTCTCTCTATTAATTAAATTTGTATTAAACATATACTTGTTCACATATTATGCAGACCATTGATCAAATTCTCCATTTTAACTGACAACTATGGATATCATTCATATCCATTACATAACAAACATATAATTCAAATTTAAAAAACAAAACACCACAAATTGTAACAGACGAGCATAGGATAGAGACATATTTATATAAATACCAAACAGTTAATGCATAAACTGAAAATATAAATTTTAACTAGACAAATAACCTAATAAATATAGAGACTATGAACACCTTGATGTAATGTTGTTGACCATTCATAGATATCTTCTTCATAATCGCCTTCTTTCTCTTCATCGTCATCGTTTTCCTCATCATCATCATTGTCGTAGTCATCGTCATTATCATCATCATCATCATCATCTTCTTCTTCTTCTTCTTCTTCTTCTTCTTCTTCTTCTTCTTCTTCTTCCTCCTCCTCCTTAGCATCATGTTCTTCTTCATCATCATCATCATAATCATCATCTTCTTCAGTATCAGCTTCTCCTATTCCAGTATAACCTTCTCCTTCATATTGTTGTTCTTCAATATCATTATCTTCACTATTTTCAACATGACCTCCATATTCTTCTTCTTCTTCTTCTTCTTCTTCAGTCTCATCTTCTTCTCCTCTGTATGGTTTTACTTTTTCATATCGTTCTTCTATTATAGCCTCTTTTTTCTTGTTCTTTTCTTGCCCTTGTTTTTTATCGTTTTTATCTTTATTTACCTTGTTTTTCTTGTTCTTTTGCTGGTTTTTCTTCTCACATACTCTATTTTCTACATGATTTTCAAACACTGTTAATTTAAAAAACTTTTCCTTACATTTTGAACAACGGTAGCTAACCATGGTTGATTCCAATTTGTAACTTGCAAAAATTTTCAAACAATGGTAAGAAGGATGGTAAGAGTTTCTTCTTAGTATTCTTAAGGAAAAAGTGATAGAGAAAGAGGATAGATTGCATGAAACTCTCATGCAATCCCTCTCTAAAACCTCACAATACATGTTTTTGTTAAAAATTTCTCTAATTATCCGTATTTAAAACTCATGCAAGTTCATAAATTTTATAATGTTGTTGGCTAATCATACAAAGCACACTTATTTCTTCTATTTATTTATCATGTGTATAGATTCTGTTAGAGTGCTAGTATATATGTATACATATACTTGTACATGCTATATTTATACATACTACCTACTATTGTATCTATACTAATTGTATCTATTTATTGGCCTCTTGTCTTATAGGGTGTTTGTTTTGGTGGATTTAAAAGTCATGGAAGTTGGAATTACATGATTTATCCAAATCATGTGTTTGGTTTGAGGGATTTAAAAAAGATGTTGTAGTTGCAAATACTTTATCATTGGTTTTGGGTGAATTTGGAACTACACCCAAATTGGGTGTAGTTCCAACTCCATGATTTGGATCTCCAAAAATAACTATTTTTCATAATATTTGATAATATATAAAACTAGTGACTATCTTATAAAATATTAAATAAAATATATTATAGTGTAATTAATATTAGTAGTATAATATATAACTGATATATTATATTAAATTAATTATTTGAATAAATAATTAATATATTATATTTTAGTGGAAATTGCCAAAATAACCCCCTAAGTTTCTAATATTTCCAAAAACACCCCATTAATTTGGGAATCCCTAAAAACCCCTTCCTTTTAAATACAATGAATTTGAAACCCCTCAAGCATTTAATGGAGTTAGTTTTAAATTTTTTGGACGAAATTATCCCTTGCATGGGAAGTTGTGACAAGTGAGACGTGATTTGACCATAACGCCCTTTGCTGCAATAATTTTCTCTTTAAGAGGAATCCGTTTTTTTCTTGGTTAATCCCCAAAGAACACCATTATTGGTGCTGGTTTCTTTTTTCTCTTTTCATCTCTTCATCTCTTCAACTTTTCCTTTTTCAAAGTTGTCATTACCTGGACATCTTCTGTAGGATTGGACCACTGCCTTGAAGAAGAACTCCCACTCAACTCTTTGACATTTCATTAGTTTGCGCTCCAAGGTATTGACACGAGGTGGATGCCGTTGAAGATGTTGTGCAGTTTCCTTTTGTTTTGATATTCTGTAGCTTTCTTTTTAGTTTGATTTCTAAAGTATTCTATTAGAAAGAGAATTTTTTCGGTTTCATTTTCATGGTGTGATTATTGGACGATCTTGTAGTTTGTAGGAAGTTTTTCGGCAAGAGTTTTGATTGTTTTTCATTTTCGTTTGTGTACATAATCAAAAGCAATAATATTGTGTTGAAGGAGATTTTTTGATTGTTTTACAATTTCATTGTGATGTCCGACTCGATCCACATTTGTCTAGGACGGCCAGGTTTAATTTTGAATGTAAATATTGTTATTTCTGTTTAACTATCGATTGTTCTATTTAAGTTTCAAAGTTTATGTTTAAATATCAATGTTTCTGTTTAACTACGACAGTTTCTATTTAAATTTCATCTTTTCTTTTTAAATTTGCGTTTGTTTATGAAAACGATTTTCATAAATAACGAGCAAAATGTACAATAATATGTGATAGTTTGTGGCAAACATATGTAACGAATATAAGTTATCATTTATGCTTAGTTGGCGATAGTTTCTTTGCAGATCTACGATTGTGCCCGCACTCGTGGTAGTGAAATGAGTTTTTTAAATGATTAGCGCCTTCAAAACGTTGTCCGACATGCAATGACAAAACTTCAAAATGATCTAACGAGTAAGGAAGACCTACTAAATCGTCAGGGTGGCCTTGAGGTGGGACGGATACGCTCGTAGAATCCGAATACCTACTAAAATCATTTCTGTTTAAACTGAAACTGGATGTATTTAAACAGAGACATAACATTTTAAACAGAGACTTGATAAATTTAAACGGAAACATTTAAGCTTAAACAAAAAACTGTATAATTTTAAACGGAAACAAGGACATGACAATAATAGTTGAGAAAAAACATAAGTTTTAAACAAAAACTGGGATAATTAATCAATAATTAACTTATACAACTATGTTTATGTTTAAATATCATTGTTTCATTTTAAATTTGGGTTTGTTTATGAAAAACGATTTTTCATAAATAACGAGCAAAATGTACAATAATATGCGATAGTTTGTGGAAAACATATGTAACGAATATAAGTTATCATTTATGCTTAGTTGGCGATAGTTTTTTTGCAAGATCTACGATTGTGTCCGCACTGCGGGTAGTGAAATGAGTTTTTTTAAATGATTAGCGCCTTCAAAAACGTTGTCCCGACATGCAATGACAAAAACTTCAAAATGATCTAACGAGTAAGGAAGGCCTACTAAATCGTCGAGGGTGGCCTTGAGGTGGGACGGATACGCTCGTAGAATCCGAATACCTACTAAAAATCATTTCGCTTAAACTGAAACCGGATATATTTAAACAGAGACATAACATTTTTAAACAGAGACTTGATAAATTTAAACGGAAACATTTAAGCTTAAACAAAAAACTGTATAATTTTAAACGGAAACAAAGACATGATAATAATAGTTGAGAAAAAAACATAAGTTTTTAAGCAAAAACCGGGATAATTAATCAATAATTAACTTATACAACTATGTTTATGTTTAAATATCATTGTTTCATTTTAAATTTGGGTTTGTTTATGAAAACGATTTTCATAAATAACGAGCAAAATGTACAATAATATGTGATAGTTTGTGGCAAACATATGTAACGAATATAAGTTATCATTTATGATTAGTTGGCGATAGTTTCTTTGCAAGATCTACGATTGTGTCCGCACTCGTGGTAGTGAAATGAGTTTTTTAAATGATTAGCGCCTTCAAAACGTTGTCCGACATGCAATGACAAAACTTCAAAATGATCTAACGAGTAAGGAAGACCTACTAAATCGTCAGGGTGGCCTTGAGGTGGGACGGATACGCTCGTAGAATCCGAATACCTACTAAAATCATTTCTGTTTAAACTGAAACTGGATATATTTAAACAGAGACATAACATTTTAAACAGAGACTTGATAAATTTAAACGGAAACATTTAAGCTTAAACAAAAAACTGTATAATTTTAAACGGAAACAAAGACATGACAATAATAGTTGAGAAAAAACATAAGTTTTAAGCAAAAACTGGGATAATTAATCAATAATTAACTTATACAACTATGTTTATGTTTAAATATCATTGTTTCATTTTAAATTTGGGTTTGTTTATGAAAACGATTTTCATAAATAACGAGCAAAATGTACAATAATATGTGATAGTTTGTGGCAAACATATGTAACGAATATAAGTTATCATTTATGATTAGTTGGCGATAGTTTCTTTGCAAGATCTACGATTGTGTCCGCACTCGTGGTAGTGAAATGAGTTTTTTAAATGATTAGCGCCTTCAAAACGTTGTCCGACATGCAATGACAAAACTTCAAAATGATCTAACGAGTAAGGAAGGCCTACTAAATCGTCAGGGTGGCCTTGAGGTGGGACGGATACGCTCGTAGAATCCGAATACCTACTAAAATCATTTCTGTTTAAACTGAAACTGGACATATTTAAACAGAGACATAACATTTAAACAGAGACTTGATAAATTTAAACGGAAACATTTAAATCATTTCTGTTTAAACTGAAACTGGATATATTTAAACAGAGACATAACATTTTAAACAGAGACTTGATAAATTTAAACGGAAACATTTAAGCTTAAACAAAAAACTGTATAATTTTAAACGGAAACAAAGACATGACAATAATAGTTGAGAAAAAACATAAGTTTTAAGCAAAAACTGGGATAATTAATCAATAATTAACTTATACAACTATGTTTATGTTTAAATATCATTGTTTCATTTTAAATTTGGGTTTGTTTATGAAAACGATTTTCATAAATAACGAGCAAAATGTACAATAATATGCGATAGTTTGTGGCAAACATATGTAACGAATATAAGTTATCATTTATGATTAGTTGGCGATAGTTTCTTTGCAAGATCTATGATTGTGTCCGCACTCGTGGTAGTGAAATGAGTTTTTTAAATGATTAGCGCCTTCAAAACGTTGTCCGACATGCAATGACAAAACTTCAAAATGATCTAACGAGTAAGGAAGGGCTACTAAATCGTCAGGGTGGCCTTGAGGTGGGACGGATACGCTCGTAGAATCCGAATACCTACTAAAATCATTTCTGTTTAAACTGAAACTGGATATATTTAAACAGAAACTTGATAATTTTAAACGGAAACATTTATGTTTAAACAAAAAACTGTATCATTTTAAACGGAAACAGGGACAGGACAAGGATAAAAGTCTTCCAAAGTTTGTTTCAGAAAATAAAAAAGAAATGTAAAAAATGTTAGACATGATGTGATTGGACGTTTTTTTTCCCACCATTTTTAAGGGCAATGATGGAATTTCACAACATGGACCCAATCCAAGTGACCTACAAGGGGTAAAAAGGAAGTAAAATGATAAAGGAAGGGTTGTCCGTGGTATTCATAACTTGCAGGGGTTGTTTATGAAATTTTAAACAGTGTAGGGGGTAAATAGTAATTTTCCCTATATTTTATTATAATAAATTAAGTATATAATAATTATATTAATTATTCATAATATTTGAAATTTGAATTCATATTTACATATTATAAAATATAAATTTTATAATATATATTAATTATTTATAATATCAGGGCAAAGATAACCTCATCATGGGAAACTATAACATGTAATATAAGCAAAAATACATCAAACCAAACACATATTTTTCAAATCCGAATTTACAAATCCTTCCAACCAAACATAAAATTTTGTGATCCAGCATTGCAAATACATCCAACCATACATTGGATTTGACTCTCCTGAATTTTCAAATACAAGGATTTGTAAATACAAATCTACTATATTTTCAACTACATCCAATCAAACGCCCCATTAATGAAATTCATTAAATTCCTTTTCAACTTCTATCATGACATCAGAGAGGTTTCCCGACAAGTATTTCCGATGAGCTTTTGTTTGATGATCGCCGAATCTGTCCCTACTTGGCCGAATTTTTTTTGTTAAACTTTGGTCGTATATATATATATATATATATATATATATATATATATATATTAGAGCTTCTCCCTCCCTCTACAAGCTCGTCTGCTGCCCTGGCCTACGCCAGCGTCTTTCTCGAGCACTCTGCCCTCGGCTTTGAACCGTACCATCGAGGTCCTTCTCCCAAGCCTCTGCAAACACTGTTGCCTTAGCCCACGAGTACCACTGCTCCCCAATGCCGCCCCCACACACACCAGCTCATGTGAGCTTCTGCCGCCGCCGAGCCTCCCGAGCTTTCCCATTGTTGTTGTCTTGCTCTTCCTTGCTGCTACAGCAACCACACTAAGAGCTTCTCACTTCAACCACCGTCCAACAACTTCCGGTGTGCTGATCATAGTCCAAGTTCAACCATCATCTGGCCAATGAGTTTTCTTCAACGCTGCTGAGTAAAAAGCCCAGCAGTGCTCTGGCCAACATTCTTTCATGGAGATATCACAAATTCCAAGTTAATCAAATTGGCCAACATTTCTAAGGAGATGGCCACTTTCACATTGATGGCAATAACTAATGTGACTCTAAGTGGAGACATCCAGCCACTTGGCTTCACATTGATGGTAATACTTGATATTGACCATTTAAAAAAAATAAAAAGATAATTAAAAACAATAAAAAATAATAAAAAAACTAACTGCTCCACATGGCTAGTATCTCCTCTACAGACTTCCTTACCCTTGTGGATGTCAAGTTAAATGGCTCCAATTACAAAAAATAGTACACTATTGCATGCATTATTCTGCTTAGATTAGAGCTATTTAGCCATGTGGATGGTACTTTCCCTCCTACTAAGAGACTAACAGTACATCTACTTCACGGATTACTGCTAATCATCACTCCATGATCCTCATCTGTCAATCCTATGAGGTTGAGATTCGTATGGAGATTAGGCATCTCCCGACTGTGAAGATGTTTACAGTCAATTACTTAATCAAGACCCTATTCCATTCTTCGATGATGTTGTGCGTAGTGTCATGGCTGAGGAGACTAGGCTGCATGCGCTGTCACCCTCTCGTCCAGGCTCTACTGACATAGTTTTGGCTACAACCTCTTTCCGCTCTTCTCAAACCTCTGATCTCAGTGCTCCATTCTCCTCCTCTCCTAGATCCTCTTCCTTCTACCGATACTGCAAGCGAAAAGGCCATACGAAGAATCACTGTCCAAAGCTTCAGCAACAACAAAAGCAACATCCATATAATCATTCTCCTCAATGATCTTCTGGTATTTCTTCTTCACCTCAAGATGCTATTGTCGAGGTCCTTACTCCTGATCTTTTGGGTTTCTTGCTTCTCAAGTTTCTTAGCTTACAGAGCAACTACATGCTATATAACAAGTCATGCAATTCAGTTCCTCTTCTGTTATGTCTGCTGGTTCTAGTATGTCTTCCTCCTCATGGATTTTAAACTCTGGTGTTACTCATCATATGACTGCGGATGCCACTACACTAGTTCATCTTTTTAGCTCTCACCCATTTTCTAATGTTCATACTGCTGATGGAAGTCTTCTTCCTGTCACACTGTAAAGTCACCTTCAATCTCTCCATTTAATATTCCCACAGTTCACCATGTTCCCGATTTAGCCTTAAATCTTATTTCTGTTAGTCTGCTTACAGATCATGGTTTGATTGATACCTTTTCTTCCTCTGACTGTTCTGTGTTGCATCATCTCACAAGCGAGAGGATTGAGACTGGATGTAGAGTTAGCAGGCTTTATCACATCGAGTCTCTTCACATACCTATTTCACCCTCTCCTTCTACCTGTAATCTTGCTATTGTTGCTTCTATTTATTCTTTAGATCATTGGCACTCTCACTTAGGTCATGTATCTCATGCTCTCCTGATATTATTAACTAGTTCAGGTTGTCTTGGTTATGTCTCTTCAGGCTCATTATCTTCTTGTATGGGTTGTAAGTTTGCTAAACGCTAGGCTCTCCCTTTTCCCTATAGTGACTCCTTTTTCTATCTCTATTTTTGATCTTGTACATTCTAATGCCTTGGGTCCTGCTACTTCCTCTTCTCTTGTTAGGTTCTCTTATTACATAAGCTTCATTGATGACTTTTCTAGATATACCTAGCTCTACCTTATGCGTTCTCGGTCGGAAGTATTAAGCATCTATTCTCACTTCAAATAAATGGTTTATACTCAGTTCGCTAAACGAATTAAGGTTCTTCGTATTGACGGAGCTAAAAAGTATCTATATATCTAAATCTTTTCATTCTTTACTGTCCTCTCATGGCACCCTTCCTCAGTAGTTTTGTCCTTACACACCTACTCAGAATGGTGTTGTTGAGTGCAAGTATTGCCACATTCTTGAGACCACTCATTCCCTTCTTACATCCATCTATCTCATTAATAGAACACCTTCCTCTACCATTTCTGGTGTTACTCCTTATGAGTATCTTTTCTCTTGTTCCCCATTTTATGGTCATCTTTGCACCTTTGTCTATATTTGCTTCGTACTTCTGTCTTACATTAAGCAAACTAAGCTCTCTCCACGTTCTACAATGTGCATTTTTCTTGGTTATAGCTCTGAAAACAAGGGACATCACTGATATGATCATCCTTCTCGTTATCATCAAATTTCTCATCATGTTACCTTTCTTAAAGATACACCTTTCTTTTCCTCCCCTCCTCCGGATCTTTCATTTCTTAGGTCTTCCTCTTTTCCTCCTACTCCTTTTCCTTCCATTATTCTAACCAAATCCTTTGGAATTTCTCCTCCTTCTTCTACCCAACCCCCAGCAGGTGTTGATACTTCAAGTGATTCTCCTACTTCCTCCTTCAGCCCCACCTAGCCTAAAGATGCTCCTACTGTCCATCATCATTACCTAGGCCGTGTTCATCTTCCTCCAGCTCGGTATATTCTTTCTCTATCTTCTACCTACTCTCCACATTTTCAGACCTTTCTTGCTACCGTTCACACTCATCATGAGCCATAATCATATCTTAAGGCCGCCCAACATTCCCATTGCCAGCAAGCTATGAAGAGGAACTTGGGGCTCTTTAGCAAATGCATACCTGGGATCTCGTTCTCCTTCCTTCTGGTGTTACTCCAATTAGATGTCAGTGGATCTATACGGTAAATACCACGCTAATGGCACTATTGAGCGTTATAAAGAATGCCTTGTTGCTAGTGGCTTTACTCAAGACTATGGTATTGATTATGAGGAGACCTTCGCCCCTGTAGCCAAGTTGACTACCGTTCATCTTCTTCTTGCTGTTGCTACAGCACATAACTGGCGACTCTATTAGTTAGATGTGACCAATACCTTCTTACATGGGGATCTTTCAGAGGAGGTTTATATGACTCCACCTCCTAGTTTCTCTCATCCTCCTCAGCATGTGTGCCATCTTCATCGGGCCATCTATGTGCTCAAACAGGCTCCTCCCGCCTAGTTTGAGCATTTTCTCAGTGTGATTCTTGCTCTTGGATTTACTAAGAGTTCTCATGATTATGCCAACGACATGGTTATTTCTGCTGATGATGCTGATATTATTATTTCTCTGAAATAGCAGTTACACACCGAGTTTCAAATGAAAGATCTTAGTCCTCTTCGTTACTTTTGGGGTCTTGAGATTGCTTATTTTAGTCATGGTTATTTAGTGTCTCCGCTGAAATACATTTCTGACATTTTTCCAATGAGCTGGAATCACCGATCTTCACACTGCTTCCACTCCCATTGAGTTGCATCACCATCTCTCCTCTTCTGATGGTGAGCTTTTAATTGACCCCACTTGTTATCGAGCACTTATTAGTGCTCTTGTCTATTTGATCATTACTTGGCCCGACATTGCTTACACTGTTCATGTTCTTAGTCAGTTTGTAAGTGCTCCCCGGCCTACTCATTATGTTGCACTTCTACGGGTTCGTTGTTACCTCCGTGGCTCTATCACTCGATCTTTATTTTTCATGGCCACATCATCATTTTAGTTACACAACTATTGTGATGTTCATTGGGTCAGTGATTCTACTGATCGGCGATCTACTACTGGTTTCTGCATTTTTCTTGGAGACTTCCTTATCTCTTGGAAAAGCAAGAAATAGTATATGTTGCACTTTCCACTGTCGAGGCTGAGTATGGTGCTATGTCCTCTGCTACCAAGAAAATTATTTGGTTGCATCAGATTTTGATGGATTTTGGTGTTTCCATATCAACTCCCACTCCTCTATATTGTAACAACCAGAGTGCCATCAAAATTGCTGCTAATCCTATGTTTCATGAGCGCACAAAGCATCTTGAGGTTGCTATTCACTTTGTTCGTCATCATTACCTTGCTAGCAGTATTCTTCTGCATGTTGCCTCCATCCACCAGCTTACTGATTTTTTTCACTATGGCACATACCATTTCTCGATTACAGTTCCTAGTTGGCAAACTCTCAGTTTTTGACCCACAGTGAGTTTGAGGGAGTGTGTTAGAGTACTAGTATATACATATACATATACTTTGAACATGCTATGTTTATACATACTACCTACTATTGTATCTATACTAATTGTATCTATTTATTGGCCTTTTGTCTTAATGAAATTCATTCAATTCCTTCTCAAATTCTATCAAATTCCAACAATCTTATAGCCACATTCTAACAAAAATTGGTCTACCAATTGCTATTCATTATGACATTATGAAAATGACATAAATACATGATAACAGCATTAGGCTTGCCTATGAGAATACATAACACTCCTGAACATATATGAGATACCTGTTTTTCCTTCTTATATCTAATTAAGCAAGTCACTATAGATACCAAATCATATAGAAATTAATACTAAATAATTTTTGTTCAAACCAATTAGACAGAAGAACTAACTAATGATCAAAATGCTAAAATACCACAATTCCATAAAAAAAAATAAAAAAAAGAGACAAAATTTGGGGCATACGAGACTCAAACTGAAACTTCAATGAAGAAAAAATGGAATTGGTCATGGTGAAGGTTATAATACCTCAAGTGGCTCTACAAGGACCTAGTACTTGACTTGGTCATAGATCATTTATAAAATAAGTCTTTATTTCAAAAATTCTATGATAAGTATGTATTGTCCAATAAAGGTATCTCAACCTTGTACAATCACCTTGATGAAGGAGTTGAAGGCTTTTTAATATTATAACAAAGATAACTATCGTACCTTATGCGTGCATTTATGCATCTAACAATATCTTTAAAACTCTATAAAGGAGTTGTATAAAAAAAATCATGACCCAACTGAAGATATCTAACTAATGAAACAAGTCTAGCAAGCAAAAGAGCATGAAACTGCAAAGCAGTACACTATAAGAACTCTGATAAGTGTACAATTATATACCATTTAATATTATTTTGTACTCATTAGGCATGTATTAGAGTAATATTATGAAATTTGATGTTAAACATGGTGTATTCTGTATTTTCAAACTTCGGGCAATGCTTAAGAATGAGAGAGACTCAAAAGAATCAATCTAGAGCGCAAATAGAGCATGTAGACTGACTTACAAGCACCTTATGGCCGTAAGCCTCTTCAAGAGAACCCTGCAGGCATGCTTATGCCTGTAAGGATAAGCATATGGATTATTAAAGGACTTACGAGCAAGACTTATGCCCATAAGTCAAACCATAAGGAATGTTCCATAGGAGCTTACGAGCGCAACATACGCTCGTAAGGGTGGTTACAAGGGCAATCCAGAGAAGTTTATAGTACAATGCTTACGGCCGTTAAGGCTGGCAAAATGGGTACTGACAAGATTACATGACAAGACACTGTTTAAAGCATGTATGGGTTTAATATAAATAGGTTCATGTTGTAAATGAGTCGACAAGATTAAGACATGCTTAAGTTAGATGGTTTCTTATTAACCTATGTAAGACACAAATTGTAACGCCCTTAACCTGAAATGTTAACAAACGGCCACATACCTACAAGGCCGTAACCAAGTAGGCACACAAGGCCTCAATACCTACCTCACACTAGAGAAAAACATCTAGCATAGGCACTAAATTTCAAAAGCAAAGTGATAAACACCTAAATGTGTGTATTCAATATATACGTATTTATGTTGTACTATTTATGTATAAATCTATTATTTGTTGCCATTTGTGTGATTTAATTGGACTTATTCATGTTACAAGTCTTGAGGATGCCTAGGTGAGCTCGACAACGCAAAAGAGAAGGAAAATAACACTGAAAATGGCGTTTTAGAGCCCCGATATTGTAGTGGCACTATTATAGTTACTATAGCATGACAAACTTGAGAAACGGCAAAGTTTCGGGTTTCGTTGATGGGTTTGCTAACGGCCATGAAGATGCCCATGAATCGGAGAAGAATGCTCAATTTTACTATAGCAGTTTGCTATAATAGTTCTGTAGCACTTCGCGAATTTTTCGGTGAATTCCCTAGACTCTAACGGCCTCCTTCACGAAGCCAACCTAAGAACATTTTAAAAGGAAAGTTAGGGCTTCATTGAAGGGGCCTTTAGCCACCCTTTCTCCACCCTCATCACCTAGTGCTCTAAGGCAGCGGAAGAAGGCAGATCTAAGGGGCAAATCTAAGGGAAAAAGAGGAGTATTATCAAGGAGAACATCAAGGAGCTTGCCTGTGCAGATTCAACAAGCTCTCACCACCATCTTCTAGTTAACATTTCAAGGGAGTTTCTTTGGTTTTGTTTATGTTTCATTTGTATCTTGAGATCTCTCTCTTATTCATGTTGAACTAGACTCCCAAGGTCACCGGGCATCTGGTGAACCTTGGGATGAACATGCTTGTATGGATGTTGTAATTTACTTCTAATGTATTTGGTTTGGATTGTGGTTCAAGCTGTGTCTTCTTTGATTTGTTGTTTTGCATGAGAACTCTGCGATCCAACTTCTAGGTTGTACTCCGTTGGGTGACCATCGCCCTTATACTAGACTCACTTAGCTTGATGGGGATTCATGTATGAATATGCCGTGACCATCGGGTATTTCATACCCCTCAACCATTAGGGATAGACCTAGGTTATAGAGTATTGGCCCTAATTATAGATTTCCTTGGTTGTAATGCAATCGTAGGAGGATTTGGTTGGAAGAGATTCCAAGCCAATACTTGTATGAGATTAGGCGTTATCTCCATGACCATCGGGGGTAACCTGTTTTTGGATGTCTTTTGGCCCAAACCACCATTATCTGTGTAATTATAGCATCCTTCTAGATTTAGTAGTCCCGATGGGGATCCTCGTCTGGGGACCTTGCTCTCTCATTGTTAATTGCTTCCTTAATATGTTTATGTGGTGTGCCGTAGTCCAATTGTTTATAGTTTTTCCTTTTATTATTTTTCTTAGTTTCTTTTAAACTTATATTGGGTAGACTAGATAGTGTCATCTAGGGGAAAGTAATAGCAGCCCTTGGGACCCCAGGGAATATGACCATCCCGTGCACTTGCGGGTGTCACACCACAAAGAAAGGCTACAAAGCTTGAAATACAACGGAAAATAACAATGTCTGACAAAACAGCTAAACAAAGATAAGAAACCAAGTCCACAAGAAAAGGGAATTATTAACTTGCTAAACAACTAGGTGGCAATTTGCTCAACGACCCCACTAATATATAAGCTATCCACCACCAAACTCTACTCCTGATCTGAAAGAGAAAGAAAACTTATTGAGCTTGATAGCCCAATAAGCAACCACTAAAAACATCGAAATCACATAAAAACTTAGTGACTTCAAAATCATACTTAAGTATGACATTGTACAATAAATATTAGAAATAAAACCCAGAAATTTGAATATTTCAAACAAATATATTGTATCAAATGAACAAGCATATAAGGCCTCCAAATAACTAATGTCAAAACAAGACATCAAAATTCATTTGTTAAAACTCAGTGACCTGAGTCAGATTTTCAGAGTTCATTTGTTTAACCTAAGGTGGCCCAAGCAAGAACGTCAGAGGCCATTATTCTCCACCTAGGAATGCTAAGAAACTATAGGTTTTATGTCAGAAGTACATGTCAACACAGTTACTGTTTAACCCTCAATGACAGGGTTAGTACATAGTTACATGGCACTATTTTCTATGCCAAAATATTTCATGTTTGTAAAATAACAAACTATCAAAGTCAAGACCAAGCAAATACAGTGCAATCAGCCAAGACAAAATATCAATATTCGTATGTTCACTTTTTTTATGATATCAAAATAAGTCATTAGTTTCTAATCTAAACTTGAATAGCTAATTCGTAAAAAAGCTTCAGATAATTGAAATTTTTATAATAATGGAGGAAAATATGGTTACCGGAAATTTGATAAAAATTGAAAAAAAAAGAAATTTTAATAAATGATCACATAAGTCAGAAAGTATAAATAATAAAAAATTAATAACTATTAAATAAACCAAGAATAATAACAAAATAATTAAGTAACTCAGAACAATATAAATAATCATAAATTTAATAAGTATTAAATTAAAAAGTAATTGAATGAATAACAAAAATGTCATTACCAAAAATAAATAAGTGAACAAATTAAAATGACAATTTATCAAGAGTCGAAAAGTATATAGATATACTGATATTTATATGTGGTTTACTTACCTGTCTAATGCCCAAAAACTCTAACTCACACCAAATCAGCTTCTCTCAGGGAATCCTATATTGGGAAGAAACCCCATCGAATTTACTGAAAATAAGAATTTAAAAAAATAACCAAAGATAAGCAACAAGAATTTCATGACACTCATGAAGCTACAAAAGTCAAGTGGCTAATAAACAACTCCATCATGCCCTTGATGATTGAAAAAGCCATAACTTTGTGAATTCCGATCCAAATCAGGAATTTCTAGCTTCTAAGAAAACTAGACATCGACTGCTATACCATATTCAGACTTCACAATGATTTGTGATCTACATAATTTAAACCATGAATTTGAGTAAACCTATTTCTGTAAATAAAAAAATTCATACATATCCTTTCTAATAAGGATATCTCGCAGCATAAAACTTCAAATAAATAAAACTTTAGAAGCAGATAACTAACTCAAAAGGGAACAACTTTATAATTAATAATATGACATGATTCCAAAACTAAGACAATGAAAATGTTTGACCAATCTTCATGCTTTCTATAAAAATGCCATTTGAGCATAAGTTTAGTAATATGGCTATAACACAAATATTCTGGAGGAATAAATTCTGTAATTCTGCAGATCCATAGATAATGTCGACTTCTACAACTTTCCTATATAATTCTATATCTAATTCAAACTCTAAAGCCATGAAAAATTAATAACTCTTCAAGGTCAACACAGAAGTCTTATCCGCTGAATTCAAAGGTTGTAACTTACATCATGGACATGGAGAAAATCTAAAATTTTGTAGTAAGCTAGTTAAGAACAAGATCTACAAATTTTCTATTTTTAACTCCTCCAAATTTGGTCTCTAAGTCACCCAAATTAAAGAGGAATTTCTACTATGCTAAAAGCAAATTTCTAAATCTTATGCTCAAATAAATCAAATCCTAACCCTAACTAGTATCACTTCACAAACAATCATAAGAAGGATAGGAAAAAGAATAAATCAGAACCTTACCTCAACCACTAGCAATCAAGCACTCACAGAGGTGAGTTCCTCATCTTCATCGCCGGAACCACGTTGTAACAAAGGATAGATGCTAGATCTCACTTTTTCTTAAACGGCAATTCTAAAACATACAGAGGCGAAGAGCGAGCGATTGTGGAAGGAGATGCGGATAGGTTTTGAATAAAAGGTAACTAAAAACTTACAATAAATAAAAATAAATAAATATTTAAATGTAAGCCCAACAACATTAAAATTAAAAAAAAAATTGGTGAGCCCCACATGAATATAAGGGTAAAAATGTAATTTAACCAACAAATATAAATATATATACACATTTTATGCAAAAACCTAGATCCAGAGTTTAGACGACTCCTCTTTTGAGAAATGACAAAAAAGCCTGAAAGAAAAAATGTTCACCTCCAAACCTTTGCCCGAGCCACCGAGCGTCGCTTACCTTTATCTCCGCGGCTCCGCCTCCAAAACCTTTCCGTTTACTTGCGCCTCCTCCTCCCTTCTCCTCTGCGGCTCTGCCTCCAAAACTCTTCTATTCACTCGCACTTTCTTCACCCACTAGCCACCACCACCTCCTCCAAAGCCTTCACTTGCCAACTCCTTTTTAGGCATCTCCTAGTTCCCTTCCTTAAAGTATTACCAAGATCTAGTCAGGAGCAGAATAAACATAAAGATAATACAACAAGCTCAACATGAGAGACAAATTAATGAGAATTATTTTATTAGCAAGAGAAATTATGGAGTGTCTCCAAAAAGAAATGGATCTCTCAATTTTATCTAACATGGAAGAGAAATGAGAGATGGCCAATTTTTTAGGTGAAATAAAAACCCCAAGGTAGGTCAAAGGAAAAGTACCAGCTTTGAAATTAAGAAAATTACAAATACTCTTATTGAGTCTTCTATTGAATCTGGTAGGAAAGAAGATCTCAAGCTTAATATTGCGGGTTGTTTTCCTGGAAGCCTGAGTAATGAGAATTAAGTCATCTGCATACATAATATGATTAAAGTTGTTTCCAAGATTGGAGTTGAAACCAGGGATCATTTGATTTCTTAAAGCAAAATTAAGAAGAGCAGCCAAATTTTGAGAAACTAAAATAAAAAGATAGGAAGAAATCGGGTCACCTTGTCTAATACACTAGAGGAGGAAATACAAGATGTTGGATGTTTGTTAATCAAGAAAAAAGAAAGAAACTAAACTAATGCAAGCATGAATCCAAGAAATTCAAATGCTAGGGAAATTCATTTTAGAAAGGGTGGCAAGAATTGCAGTCCAACTCAAAGTATCATAAGGTTTTTTTTATATCAAACTTAATTAACATCCTAGGAGGAACATTTGAGTCTCGATCAATGGAATGAATGGCTTCTTGAATGTTAAAAATTGAGATAAATCTAGCTGCCCATGTGCTCAAATAAAAATAAAAATAAAAAAAAAAACTCACTCATTTTAATGATTAGTAGTTATTAATTTTGACCTTGAAGCCATATTAATGGTTCGTAGCCATTATTCTTAACTTTGAAGCCACCCATGTGTTGTTTCTATATAAAATATTTTCCTATAAAAGGGGAAGATCTTTGGATGATGATGTGTGTCTAAGTTCATAAGTGTTCCTATTAACAAGGGAGAAATCAAGAGGGAGTGAGTATAATAGTTCTTGAATAAAATTATTATAAAATCTTTTAAGTATTCTTAGTGGTGTGACACATCAAAGAGAAAGTGTGTGAGGTGTAATTTTGTACTCTTAAACAATTCTTCAGAGTGAGTACTGCAATGATAGCAAGAAACAAGATGTAGCCAATTTAAGGGTGAACTTGTATAAATTCTAGTGTCTTGTTTTTCTCTACTCTACCGTCTTATTTTATTTTATATTGTTCTTGTTAAGTGGAATTTAAGTCACACAACCCTACAAATTCCTAACAACCTGTACCAGAGCCTAATTGCTGAGAAGAATAATGACTAATGAAGAGCAATTTGAATTGGGATTTACAAAATTCAATGGCATGGATTTTGCCATTTGGAAGATACAAATAGAAGAATCTTTATATAGTAAGAAAATGTATCTACCATTAGGAACAAAACCAGAAACATGAAGAAAGAAGAATCGAAGCTCCTTGACACGTAAGTATTGGGGTTCTCCGCCTTACCCTCTCAAAAATTGTGCTCACAATGTGGCGAACAAGACAACCACAGTAGACATGATGAAGGCTTTATTTGACATGTATGAAAAGCCTTCTATAAACAACAAGAATCATCTTGACAAGGGATACACCCTTTGTGTATCCGCAAGTGTACAAGTCATAAGAAGTAGTATAATATACCTATTGCGTCAGTCGAATCCACAAGGACTGGAAATCTCTTGATACTTGTTAATTTCTTACTATCTAGCTAAATCGAATAGGTTGTGAGAATTCTATCTAAGAGGCTAAGGTAAGAAAAGGAGAGAAAGGATTGGACAGGGATAAGAACTGGGTAAAAGATTAATGGAAGACTACTCCCCTCAATAAATGCAATAACTCATATATTGACTATCTGGTACATCTCCTTAGGCTGAGGGTAAAAACCCTAAGGCAGAGGGTTCAACACCATAGGCCCTATCTCTAGGCATGCACTCAACCCATTTCCCCTATGTCTACCATAACTAGATGGATTTCATAATCATCATCTAGGTGCCCGGGATGCAACAATGGAAAACATGCATCTAGTTTTGTAATAACAACCATAGTAGGAATACACATCAAGTTTTTCTAATGCAACTATGGCAACCTTGCACGTCGAGTTTTGTAACTACAACTATGGTAATCATGCACATGGAGTTTTGCATCACACAAAAATCATAGAAGGAATCACAAGGAGACGCCATAGTCAAACATTAGAAAATCAAAACATTACAAGTCAAGCTTCATAGCCCAGGACACCGAATGACGGTTAGCCCCTCATGGTTTTACAAAACAAATGAAGATCTAGAAAAGAAAATAAAAGATAATTCATAAACTCCCTTCTAGCTTCCCAAAACTTATTAATGAAGGCCCAATGAAGTTTCCATTGGCTTTGTTTCACTTCCATGGTGTTTTCTCTACCCAGATCTGTCCCCAATCACAATCTGGAGAAGTCCCAGCAGCAGTCCAAAAGAATCAAAAGAAAGATAAAGAAGATCTACCTTGAAAACCCTATGGGCTTAAAAAGGTTGTTCCCAATGGAAGCACTGGCGTACGTCCTACCGTGCTCTTTAAGGAATGTCTTAGGATGTGTTTTAAACATGATATGTAAAAAATCCATTAACTATACCAGCAGAAGCATGACCATGCTCAGCGCTCTAGTGTCGTGCTTTTCTTCTAGTAAAACTTCCTATAAACTGCATGGGTAGAAGAACGGGAATGCTTCCAGTACACGACAATGCTCTAGGCTATGGAACAGTGCTTTCCTTCTTCAAATGAATTTCACTAAGTCCCAAATTTTGTACAGGCCGAAGCCCGAGCGTGCTTTCTGACCGTGCTTCTGATGCAACTGTGCAATTAAGCTCATTTTTGGCCAAATTCATTCCAAATCTCATTCTTTTGTCCCAAGATGTACTTGCCTAAACAATTAAGCATAAATACCCAAAGTAGCATCAAATTACAGATAATTGCATGTTAAAGAACAAGCTAATCATGTGAATAGGCTATATGAATGTCTATAAAAAAAATGTCTATATGAAATGCACTCAGCAAATACCCTCACACTTGAACACTTCAAAAAAAAAACACATTCTATACCAGATAAAGAAGATGAGTGCATGACCTTTGATCTCATAAAAATAGGAACTTCAAAGGCATAAGGGGAAAACTAGTGGTTAGTGTGTTCTGCTGATAAAAAAAATAATTTTCACCTATTCAGCAAAATTTGGGAGGACCTAGATAACGCGACCTTATTTCTAGAAAAACTAAGTGGGTAGTAGCGCCATACACCCTAAAGGTAGCCATTTATCTCTGTAATTCATCAAGTGAATATAGGTAATGCCCAAAATCTGACTATTCAAGAGTAGCTTACACACTTCTAAGGTGATAGCTCTTTGTACCATCTATTGCACACAAGAATTTAGAAAACATCAGTACGGTGTTCTTACAAATCCAACTTTCCAAGAATGAACTCAAAACAATTATTCTAAATTAAGTAACTCTCTTTTTTTTTTAATCACAAGGTCTAAAAACTAAGGCCCTCCTAAGTGTAAGTGACTCCAAAAGTACGGTAAGGTGGAAAATGGAAAGGTTTCCTAGATATGAGGTTCAAACAAAATAAACACTAACTCTAGTGTCCCCATTTACCTAATGAATTCCTATACAACAAGTCACAAATCATCTTAAGTCATGCATCATCACAATACACACAGAAACAACCTCCCCCACACTTGAATTGTACATTGTCCTCAATGTATAAAATGTATGCATGAAAGATAATCAAAGAGAACATGTGTAAATCAAATTGAGGAGAGTTATTAGGGCTTCTCTAACCATAGCGAGTGATGATGCCACTCTCAAAGTGAACATTCCGAATTCCAACACAGCATATAATCCTGAGAAGCAACAAGGGTACACAAGTGAAGCTCAAGAATCTCAAAATCAAAATAAAATAAAAGCACACACATACGAAAATAAAAACAAAGTCTAAAAGTACATTTGACAACTAAAAGATAAACAATTTAGCAGGATCCCCTTGATAAATGTATAAAATACAAGACCAAATAATTAAAAGAGTACATCAAAATGAAAGGAAAACAGCTAATGATGGTCAATCAAACTCAATCGCAGAGGAATCCTCAGACTCACCCTCGCCCTGGGAACCTCCTTTCCCTCTAACTCTACTTCATTCTCGAACTTAAAGGCATCATTCTCTGAATCCAAGTTTGTTGTGTCGACCTCCACATGGCAAGGTGCATGGGTTGGGGAAAGTGGTGATGGTGATAGCTGCATGTTGATATGATCGGCGATCCTCATGACGCTCTGACTAAGATAACACTTGAAGAGTGGTGAACTCATCGGAAGTGCTACGTGGCTAGTGGAGTTTCTAGTCAGTGGTGTCCGAGGATGAGGAGTTGGGGATGATAGTGGAGATTCAAGCTCAATAACACTTGAAGTAATAGCACTAGCTACATAATACTAGGTCCCTCAAGCTGTACGTGTCACTTTACTGAGTAGATCATTGTAGCAATTTAACTATAGCAGTCTACTGTAGCATATGGAGATTTTTCGAGACAAAAACTTTGACCTAAGTCATGCGGCCTCTACACGGGTCCTTACCAGACCTGTATGCCCCCATTATAAACACAGGTATACATTGGGATTTCATCATTCTAGCTTCGTACCATTTTTATATGGCCTCTATATGGCTCGTATGTCTTGGGCGGTATTTAAGGAGTTTTTTAGGGCTGAAAAGGGAGCTTTTGGCCACCATTAGAAGAAAAGAAACCTAGAAAATGGCAGCAATTATTCAAAGTGATTTTAAGGGCATTTGAGGTTCCAAAGCACCATACTTCAAAGGGGAGATCTACCACCTTGAAAAGAGAGGAGTCTTATGACTGGGAAGCGGCATTCAGCTAAGAGAAGCGTCATTCGGCCCTATCTACCTCATCTTCATCATCATTTCATCTAGGGAGTGGCATTTATGAACTTTTCTTGTATTGTTATTTGTATTGTTTTTTACCTTGGGGGGGTTAGGGGAGGGTTCATCATGTATTTTGGATTATTGTTACTTAATTTCATTACATTGTTTTAGTTTATGATCTAATATGTTGTGCTTGCATGCTAGAATTACATGTGGAGAGATCCATAGTTCCTTTATGAGTTATTCATGTTAATGTTACTTGCTCACATACACTAGATCTTGAATGGATTAGAAGGGGTTTCTTGCACTGACACGTCGAGAGATCAGGTAACGATAGCCCTCTGACTTTTAAGAGTAAAGCTAGGTTGTGTTTACCATTCTTTTGGGATTTCCTTGCTCTTAATGCAATCGTAGGAGGTTTAATCTGGAAGAGATTCTGATCAACACTCATATGGGATTAGTGTTCAATCACCAAGAGATTGGGGTTGACCTAATTTAGAAGTCCCTCGGTCCAAACCACCTTTGCATCATTTGTTATTCATCATTGCATCATGATGACCCCCTAAGGGGATCCACATCCATAGCCCTTTGCTTATAACTGTTGTGTTTGTAGTCTCTTACTTGATCCTTCAATTTGTGGTGGCCTTTTATTTGTTTTTCCACAACTAGTTAAATAGAAACCCTTCACTTAATAGTTAGGTTAGAAAATAAGCATTGCAGGAGTAATAGTAGATCTTTAACCCCAAGGAATACGATCCTCGTCTTTTACAGAAGGTATTACTTGGCGACCTCATACACTTGCTGGAAGCAACACCATCATAGAGCCCAAGCCTAACAAAGAACTCTGTCAGACTCATCCTCTAAAAGGTCCCAAACACCTAGAGCTAATAGTGCTCTCTCGGTGAAAACTCACCATACCCTTCTCGAGCTTGAAGGTCGCCAAAACCCCCCAACGTCACCTCTCGGTAAGTGTTACTGGTGATAGAGAAGAATAAATGAAATGCCCCAGCACTCAAGAGACGTTGGACCTCCTCGGTGAGTAACAACTCGAGTAGGACCTCCCAGCTAATCTCCCGGGACTCGCCATTACGTCAAGCACTCAATCAATTGTACCACACCTAATGTCCTGGTACACAGAACTCTGGAGCTACTGGAGTAGCCTATTAACTACTCTCGCCCCTCGCCCTCTTCGAAGAGGGTGCAGATGTTAACATTTTCTACCTTCGCATAATGCCCTACATTAGAGAATATGGTGAAATGCATGAAAACATGTGTTTTGCATTAAACACGGGCATGCTTTCAACAACAAGGCCATTCTTAAAAACCAAAGAACAAAGGACCATGCCTAAGAGAAGCACACCTGATCATGAAAAGAGCATAGTTGTGTTTCTGATAAGTGCTTGTGTGATAAGAATGCGAAGTATTCTTTCCTTATGATGAGCATTACTTTTATTGGGTTTTAACACTAATATGTGTGTATTTATGTTACTTTCATGCATATAGGGTTGTGAAGCCAAATCTTAGAGAAAGAAACTAATGTAGATCGTGAGTGCACCATTTGGAGGAAATCTTGAGAAGGTTCAAACGCAAAGACATAAGTCAGTTCAAGATGCTAGAATGTGTGCCAACCTCCGTGTATTCAACTAGCGCAATGATTTGGAGGGGCACAAAGGCAGTCACATTCTAAGTATTCCGGCTTATGCATGTGTAACGAGATCTCCACCAACGCGGCCGTTCATTAAAGAAGCAAAACGATCTACAATGTAAACGTGTGCTCGTTTACATTACCTCGATGAAAGCATGGTTTCAGGAGTGTTTCAAACCGGTACTATAGCATAGCACTATAGCAATAACGGGGCAAAAATACTGTAGCAGGTACTGTTCACAGCCGGCCGAAGAAGGAGTTTTCTAGAGAAGCCACATGGGCGTGTGGAAATTCCACACGCTCATGCGTTAATTCCACACGGGCCATGTGAAATATTCACAAGGGCGTGTGGATTCCCGATTCCAGCCCTTTAAAAGCCGATTTTAGCCCCGATTTCAGTATTTTTTTTCCATCTTTTCCCCAACTTGAGAGAGGGCTGCAGCTAAGGTTTTGAGGGATATTGGCTAGGGATTGGGAGAGGTTCGACGGCTCTGACATCGCGCATCATTTTGGAAGAAGGTTAGTGGGAGAGCTTTCGTCGGCACCGATCCGGCGAGGTGTATCCTAAGCCAGGCAAAAAGACCTTTGGACGAGTAGAGGACTCTCCACAAGACCGTCGTCATGACTATCGAGGGGGTTTTCTATGGATTTATTGCTTTTACATTCGATTTCATTGGTTGTAATTAGCTCCATGGAGAGCTAAACCCCCTAGTGGGTACTTGGATTGTGAACCCTAGGATGTATTCGTTTCATTGAACCTAGTTATTATGCTTTCATTAATTGATGTTTTTATTGAGTTCTAATCTTGAATGCTTTGATTGTATGAATACTCACTTAGAGTGACACTATGGTTGAGAGTTTTTGTTGGTAACCCTTGTGAGTGAGTGACACACCACGAGAGTTAGACAAATCTAGATTGGAGAGGGTTAAGAGGGTAAGTCGAGAGATAGCAGAACGTCCCCTTTCTCCTCCGGTGTGATTTACACTTAGTGCACTACTCACTCCTTGAACTCTATTGGAAACTCATGTTCGATATTAAAGGGACTAGTTAGGTTTATTTCTTTTGCTAAACTCTGAAAAAAAATATGAAAAGAAGGAACAAAATAGTTTTATTGTTTATTTGTGTTTGTTGGGTGTAAAGAGCTACCACCTATGAAGTATGTAGCTACTCTCATATGTCGGATACTAGTTATGCCCTAATAAGCGAAAGAGCTATCTCATAGGATGAGTGAAAGCTACCACTCCGGTAGAAAGAGCTACCACCTCGAAAGTGTGAAAGCCACCTTAGCGGCCGCTTTGGAAAGGGTTACCTTAGAGGATGTGTGAAGCTACTACCATCTTTAAAATTTTTGTCACTTTTGTAGATAAATAAGTCCCTTGTACTTAGAACTTTGAGGAGTATACCTTGGGTTGTTTTAAGTGAGTTCACACACATTCACGGAATTCGGGTTTGTTGTCCTTTTTTATTCAAGTTATTAGCTAGAGCATTGATTTTTCATATTTAGTGTTGAAATTTTCCTTACTTATAGAATACTCTCTTTGTATACCTTGGTGAACCTAAGGCCAAGTGTGGGCTCCTTTTTTCACCCGGCCTTTGATTAGGGTTTACCGGTTAAAAAGCATGGATCACAAATCAAATTTAATTTTTTTTTTTTTTTGGGACTTTGAGGGATTGCGGGTTCATGACTTCCATTAAAGGCAAGCCCTTAATGTTAATTACCCTGGACATCATCGCAGGAACCTCCGATTAAGAAATAAGTGTAAAAAAAGGAAACAAATTGTGACAATCAATTTTCATTCATTTCAATAAATATGAATTCATGGAATACAAAACATTTGAAATTATCTTGACTTATGGACTTATATCCAAACTTGTGTCTTGGACATTTTGCATTTTTGATTTGATTCACATCTTGAATTTAAGTTGGGTTTCAAGTCATGAATTCTCCCTGTTGATGAACCATAAACTTGCTTTCGACTTTCATGCTTGTGAAGCTTCTTTCCAATCTTGACTTGTGAAACTCTTGAGCCTTTGACTTTGATGTCTAGAGACTACTGAGTTCAAATATCGATTTATATTTTGACTTGTGAAACTCTTTGTGTCTTTGACTTCTGATATCATGAGACTGTTGAGTCCAACTGTCGATTTATATTGATTTTTTTTAAAACTGACTTGTGAAACTCTTTGGGTCATCGACTTTCAATATTCTGAAACCACTGAGTTCAATTGTCGATTTTTTTTATAGATTTTTTTTAAAATATTAACTTGTGAAACTATTTGGGTCTTTGACTTTCGATGTCTTGAGATCGGCTTAAAAAAAAACATATATCTCATTGCTGTTTTGAGACAAATTTAGCCACCACCTCGAGATAAGCACCCTTGTTGTTGCTTTGAGACTAGCATTTATTATTTTATTTATTATTACTATTATTATTTTTTTATTATTATTATTTTTATCAATTTTCTCCACGCATTTTCTCTGCTATTCATTTGCTTGCATATGACTTTTCTTCTCTCTTCTTTTTCTTTTATATATTTTTTTTATCCACACTCATCATAATGGGTTCTTATTTTTTAACTATCCCATGTATATCTCATTCTCATGGTGGGAACCCTTTTTATTATTATTATTATTATTATTATTTTAATTTTAAACATGCACATGAATATGCATACTTTTCATTCACGTGCATGTGGGTTTTTCATGGTGGGCTCATGTTTTTTTAAAAATATTTTATCTATTCATTTATATATTTATTTTCTTTTGAACCCGAATGTGAGTATGCATGCATACCCAATGCATGCTTCTCATTCTTTTTTTTTCTTTTTTTTTTAACCAACAATCTGATAATAAGATTTGTTAATATATATATATAATCCATGGATATCTTGATTGTGAAAGAGACATCCGCTAAAATGCATGGTTGGTTACGGATATGCTTGCACGCATGCATGTAATACCTTCTTCTTCCTTTTTTTTTTTAGTAAAACCCTAAATTTATTACACTAAATCATCATCAGCTTCATCGAAAACAAAAATCAAAAGACGGTCGTGAAAGATAACGGATCTGAAACACAGATATAAGATCCATTCTAGAACACTGGAACATTTAAAAAAAAGCAAGATAAAAGGATCCGCTAATCAGATAATGAATCTAATAAATGAACGGGTTTGGATCCAGCAAAATCTGAGACCCGTTTAGGAGAACTGACCGCAATCGGCGATGGTGACGACCTTCGAGGTCCTTCCACCTTGAGATCCAACGCTCTTGACCTTCTTGACGACGTCCAAGCTCTCGTTGACCTGCCTAATGACGACGTGTTTCCCATCGAAACACGAAGTTTGGGCGGTGCAGATGAAAAAACTGGGATTCATTAGTGTTGAGGCCGGCGTTGGTGATGGAAAGAACACCGGGACCAGTATGCTTGCGGCTAAAGTTCTCATCTTTGAACTTGGATCCGCAGATCGACTCCCCGCCAATGCCGTTACCAGCGCTGAAATTGCTGCCTTGGCACATGAAGCCGGGAATCACACGGTGAAAGGTAGACTCTTTGTAGTGTAGTGGCTTCTCACATTTGCCGATGCCCTTCTCGCCTATGCAGAGAGCACGGAAGTTCTCCGCCGTGTTGGGGACCACGTTGGTATACACCTTCATCACTATCCGGCTCGCCGGAGCGCCTCCGATGGTCATGTCGAAGAAGACCCTGGGGTTGGCCGTCATGGATCTCGATCTCTCTTGAGCTTCTCTCTGTTTCTCAGTGGGGGCATATGCTTGGACTTTTTTAAGAGCACGTGAGTATACATGCACATGCCATATATATAGAAATCATTGGCTTTTTTTTATGCTAATAACTCATAAGCAATGGTTAATTATCTGCATCCCTTTGCTTTCATACATATCATTCTCACTCATCACACTTGATCACTCTAATATATCATTTTATTTATTTTATTTATTTATTTTATTATTACTGATGACAGAAGATGACCTTGTGTAGAATTTCAAAAGCAAGGCAAATACTCAGACTGCTATTTGTAGGTCCATAGTATGCATGACTTTGAATCCACATAATCGCTATTTGGAATTCATTTATTTATTTATTTATTTCTATTATTATTATTATTATTATTATTTTGCATTCGGTGGCTCTGAACCAATATTGAATGATAGCATTCTATCTCAACAAATTACCATGTGGAATAATTCATGCTCATCTCTTCTTACAACTTAATGCATCTCCAAGCTATTGGACAGTAACTTTCATCGGGTGTTGCACATCAGGGTTTGCATGCATTTGCAAGTGCTCTCGATGCATACGGTAACAACGCCGGTAATGGTGCCTTCTAAGTATTATAGAGATCTGATATGCTTAACTTTTTGTAGTTGGGCCATTTCATCTCGAGATTTTTTGACTTTATTTGTTGAAATCATCATTGCTTTTATCTACTGCTGGAAATCCATGCTCACTTTAATTGTGGTGCCTCTGGTCCTTGCTGGCACTTATGCAGCTCCAGATCTTCGGGTCTTTCATCAGGCCAAATTTGATGTGAGGTACACCTTCATATTATCCATATCCACTTCATTTAGAGTTTAGTTAAGTTTCTATGAATAACCTTGAGCTGCTCTATCTCCTCTTTATGGGAAATTCTATGATCAACATAACACAGCTAGTACTGTGGCTTTCTCAAGGTATCAACCATTGCCATCCACTGCTAACTTGATCAGAGAGACCTTTCCAAATCTTCTGTTCTCTCAGAAAGATCAAGAACCAAAAGAAAATATTGATCTTGCAAGTCTCACAATCCATGTTCTAATGCTGTAGTCTTCGGTCATTTATCTGAAGTGCTTCTTTCTGTCATTTACCAGACCGGCATGACAGCATGCAAAGAACACATCAACGAAGCCCATGCACAACCTTGGCAACAGCAGCCGCACCAGAACTAAAAAAACGCGGTAGATCTCACGTTAAACGTCTTGGAGCTTGTGTGCGTAGCAAGTGGCTTTGATGGAGTAAGCTGCATCGGAGGATGCATTGGCGAAGGGCATCGTGAGGGAGTCATCACGTCGCAGATCGAGTCAAAACCGGCTTTCCGGTTGTGAACGCGCGCGCGGGTGGCTTGCCGATTGTACGCATCAGACCACCGACGCTGTATCCGATGTCGAGAGCTTTGAGGCCTGGTTGCGCATTGATAAGATCGGCGGCGCGTTGTTGATGAATGCGCGTGGTGTCACGGTGAGAGAGGTTGGGGATGGAAGGAGAGAAGTGGAAGCTCTGGCCCAGACTTACTCGTAGATGTCGGTGACAAGGTTATAGAAGGTGTCTTCGTCTCTGTCGCCGATCAGATCCTGGGTTTTGGCCGAGAAGATGATAAAAGAGAGGAGAGAGATTGAGAATGTTCGAGTTATCGCTCACTGGAAAGAGAGCACGAGGGAGAAGAAATGCATGCATGTGTGTGCATTTTTTTCATTTTTTTTTTATTTTTCTTCAGATTTTTTTTTCTTTTAATTTTCTTCTCTTATGATTTTTTTCTCTCTTTTCTTTATTTTTGTTCCTTTTTATTCTTTTTTTTTCAAAAAAAAAAAATCTTTTTTTTTTAGGGATTTGGATTCTTCTCTCTGTCTTCTCCATCTTCTTTTCAGTTGCCAGCGATTTTGGCATCAACACGACTGCAACAGTGAGCATTAGCAGCGATGATGTCAAGCTGCTTGGCGGCATTATCTCAGCCACTCAAGCAACAGTGACGGTGAGCAACAGCAACAGTGTCAAGCTGCTTGCCGGCATTATCTCAGCCACTTAAACAGCAACAACAACGAGTGGCAACAGCGGTGTCAAACATCAGCTGCGAGCGTCAGACGGCATGCTTGGCGGCATTATCTCAGTCACTCAAGCATGCCACGGCGGTGAGCAGCGGGCAGCCAAGGCAGCATGACGACGGCAATTATCCTTTTCTTTTCACTTCTCTTCCCCCTTTCCTCTTTATCTTCCTCCTTTTAAAAGATATTCCATACCTTATCCTCAATCCCCCAACTCCCTTCCGCAGAATCACATCTAATCAAACAAAAGAGATTGGATCAAATTTGAAATTTTAAAGTTTTAAATTTCAAATTTTAAAAAATTTTAATTATTATTTTTTTTTAATCAAGTTTTTTTTTAAATTCAATTAAACCAATTTTGCCTCGAGATATGTGTTTAGGCGTTTCGGGATTTGCACTTTTTCAGGTTGCCTCGAGATATGTTCTCAGCCTATCTGAAACTTAGGATCGCCTCGGGATTTGTATTTGGGCTATTCTAAGATTAAGATTGCCTTGAGATATGTGTTCTCAAGGGTAATCTTGTAATTTGCATTTTGCCTTCAGATATGTTCTCAAGGACATTTTTATAATTTGCATTTATGCCTCGAGATATGTGTTCTCAAGAGTAATCTTGTAATTTGCATTTTTATCTCGGAATTTGCATTCTAGTCCAAGACAATCAAATGAATTATTTTAAAAGGAAAAATTCAAAATTAATTAAGATTGGGACGTTTAAATTTTAATTCTAAATATATCCATGATTAAGATATATTTGAATTAGGGTTTGGGTTCTATTAGGACATGTGTTACATTTTTTTATATACCAAACAAATGCCCCCTTCCTACTTTTCTCACGAAATTCTCTTTAGTGAGTTTGAGTGAGAGAAGTAGGAATCCCCAACCCTTTTTTTTGTCTCTTTTTTTATGCCCCTCTAGAATTGAAATCATGATGTTTTTTTTTTGTCTTTTTTTTTGTTTTGTTTTGTTTTTTTTTGTTTTTGGGAAAACACAGGGACCGATGTATTTGTCTCAGGAAGCACGCTTAACGTTGCATGATCCGTCTACTTGGAGCCAGACGTTCCTCATAGACAAACACATGTCTCTTTATTTCATTTAATGAATTTTAGCACAAAAATGAATTTAGTACAAAAATGCATTGAAATGAATGTTTTGCCTCGAGAAATATATTTAATTGTATATGACTAGTCTACCCTTATGAGGGACCAGACGTTCCGTCATAGGCATACATTCTTACATTAAACATAGTATTTCTTCAGGAAACGGCCGTTGATGGGTGACATCGGTTTTTCTCCGTTGGCATTAATAAGTTGAAACGCGTCTCCTTTGTAGACGATATACACAACGTAAGGGTCTTCCCAATTTGCTTTGAATTTGCCCCCATCCTTTTTGTTGGTGATGATGAGCCTTCTGAAAATAAAGACCATCTCTCCTTTGGTAAAAATATGGAAATGAGCCATCTTGTTTTAGGTTTGAGACATTTTTACTTTGTAGACTTCAAGATTCTGTTGCACCCTAACCCTTTTTCATCAAAAGAGTCCAACTCATCCAAGTGAAGCCAAACATTATCTTCATTAGAAATTTCATTTTGCAGTGCCATTCTCAGGGAAGGTATCTGGATTTCGAGAGGTAAAACTGCTTCAGTTCCAAACACCAAAGAATATAGCTGCACTGTGTCGGAAATTATCCACGCCCGATAAACCAGAGAAACAGAGAATCCACACGGGCGTGTGGAAATTATCCACACCCGTGTGGAAATTCCGCACGGGCGCATGGAGTATCCACGGCCGTGTAGTCCCCCGATTGCAACCCTATTTAAAGCCGATTCAGCCCCGATTTTGGTATTCTTTTCTCCATCTTTTCTCCAACTTGCGAGAGGGCCTCAGCTAGGGTTTTGAGGGGTATTGGCTAGGTTTTTGGGGAGGTTCTATGGCTCTGACATCGCGCGTCATTTGGAAGAAGGTTATTGGGAGAGCTTTCATCGGCACCGATCCGACGAGGTGTATCCTAGGCCGGACAAAGGATCCCTTGCGACGAGTAGAGGACTCTCCACAAGACCATCGACACGACCATCGAGGGGGTTTTCTATGGATTCATTGCTTTTACATTCTATTTCTTTGATTGTACTTAGCTCCATGGAGAGCTAAACCCCTAGTGGGTACTTGGGTACTTGTGAACCCTAGGATGTATTCATTTCATTGAATCTATTTATTATGCTTTCAATTAATTGATGTTTATTGTGAGTTCCAACCTTGAATACTTGATTGTATGAACATATCCCCTAGAGTGACACTAGGGTTGAGAGTTCTTGTTGGTAACCTTGTGAGTGAGTGACACACCACGAGCGTTAGACAAAGCTAGGTTGGAGAGGGTTGAGAGGGTGAGTCAAGAGGTACAGGAGCGTCCCCTTTCCCCTCCGACGTGATAGATTCTACCTCCGTTCCTCGAGTTATTTGCGGCCATAATAGAGTAAATGGTCTAAGGGATGACCCTCCGCTGGGGCTTAGTTGCGCGTGCAATAGAGTGAAGCGTTGAGGTGATCTTAGTATCTAGGGCTTAATTGTGGCTAGGGACCTTCCACCTGGACCAAAGGGTTAGGTCTATAATTAGGAAGAGATTTATCACTTGGAATCCCTAGAGCTCAATGCAACTCTATCCGAATGCGAGGTGTTGAGATTGTTCGATTTCTCCTCCGGGACATGTGTAGAGTTAGGCATAGTTGACCTTAGATTTGGGACTATGTAATTAAGGATTTCCACGACTCACTATTGCATTGATTAGAAAGCATAATAGAGGGTTCTTGCACTTGAAATGATTATCCTAGGCGGAGCATTATCCGAGTACCCCATCTTTATCGATTTCCTTACCCCCTTCTTTACTTTTGCTCTCTTACTTGTTGCTTTTATTGTTGAGAATTGAATCATTTTCACACTTATCACTATTGATCTTCCACATAGCTAAGAATCGGATTAAGTGTTTTTACTCCCTACTCCTTGTAGATTCGACCCCGCTCACCCGGGAGTATTACTTCAACAAACCCGTACACTTACGGGATATACGCAATGGGACCTTATCAACAGGCATGCTCAATCATTTTCCAAATAGAGTTATGAACATTCAAACATGGTATCTAGCCTTAAATCCATTGTTAAATCATTCCATCTAGAAAAGGAAGCATACCTTTAGCTCGAGGAAGAGAAAAGAATTATGACGAGGAGATCTAGATCCAAAAATGAGTGAAACGCTCACAAATACCTGATAAACACACACTAAGAAAGTCAAAAGCACCAAAATACAACTAACTAAACTAAGAGAAATTGGTAAAACAAAAACATTGAAGAAGGAGCTCTTGTTTAACATCACTTACTTGGCATACCTATTTGTGTATCATAGCGGGCATGGTGTCAATTTTGCTAATTGCTACCTGCAGTGGAGGCACAATAGTAAAGAGGTAGTGTTTCAATTAAATGAATCTCACCCACACATAATTCTTCTAGAAATATGTGTGCTTGAGAGGCAACGAGTGACTCCTTGTTTTTGGGAGAGAGCTTCTTTCACCACTTCTTGTTCGGAGAGACCATGTGCTCAAGCAATTTGAGTCCCTTCCCCTATTCAGCTTGCATCATCTCGGTGGTGATAATTTTCCACCATTCCGTCCGGGGTTCTTCTTCTTTGAAGAGTTCTGAAAGTTCATCCTTCATCCACATGTCCTGCACAAAGTCAAAAACATAATCAATATCACCCACACTTAATTCTTCTGGAAATATATGTGCTTGAGGGGCAACGGGTAACTCCTTCTTCTTGTTGTTGTGAGGGAGCTTCTTCCACCATTTCTTGTTTGAAGAGACCTTGTGCTCGGGAAATTTGAGTTTCTTCCCCTGTTCAGCTTGTGTCATCTTGGTGGTGATCCTTTTTCCACCATTCCATTGGGGGTTCTTTTTCATTGAAGTGTTCAGAAAGTTTATCCTTCATCCAAGTGTCCTGCACAAAGTCAAAAACATAATCATCAACAACATTCAAAACATAACACGTATCATCAAAATCCATAGAGTGGTGCATGGCATCTCACAGCTTGAAAACTACTTCCTTGTCACCTACTCTTAAAATCATCCCACCATCCTTGACAACAATTAATGCTTGAGATGTCGCCAAGAAGGATAGAACAGCTTAGGCTGATAATCTATTACCCACGGCTTCTCCTTATCCTTGCCCTTGGACTTTTCCTCAACATCAAGATCAGAGGTTTTCTTTTCATCTCTATCTTCTTAAGATATTATAGCCTTTTTCTCTATTTCTTAAACTATAAGAAGAGGCTAACTCCTTGCCACTTCTCAAAGCAATGGCCTTAAGGGATTCCCAGGGGTTAACCTCCGTGTTGCTCAGGAAATCTCCTTGCAGGCATTCAGCTAGTATCTTGGCAATCTGGGAAACTTAATGTTCCAAGTTTTGTAATAAGGCTTATTGATTCCTCATTATCTCTTCATAATTGGTGAGTGAACATCATTCGCTTGGATGTATAGTGCCAACAATGTCTTAAGATTCGGCCCTTTCCCTTCTTGTTGTAACTGCTAAAATTGTTAAGGTTGAACCGGCTTTTTTTGTCCAAATCCCCTTTGGCCTTGTCCTTGTTGGCTCTAAGAAAAATTAGGGTGGTTCCTAAACTTGGGTTTGTAAATGTTACCAAACAGGGTATTTTGGTACTGGTTGTTGCTACCCACATAGTCAACTTGCTCAAAACCGACACTCCCCATGGAGAGTGAGCAAGTAGGGCTAGCTTATATCCCCCATGATTCACAACTCATAGCCATTGGTGACCATCTCTTCAATAAGCGTCTGAGTGGCATTGGGTTGCTTGCTACATAAAAAACCCCAGTTGGAGCATTGAGCATTTGCATTGTTGCCACATTCATCCCATTGTAGAAATTCTGGATCTATATCCACTCTAAAATCCTATGTTGCAGGCACTTTCTTAGGAGATCCTTGTACCGTTCCCACGTATCATAAAGGGTTTTTGACTCCAACTGCCTATAGGATGAAATGTCACTCCTTAGCTTAGTGATATTGCCCTGTAAGAAACAGCGAACAAGAAACTTATCTGCCAATTATGCCCAAGTAGTGATCAACCCTTGTGGTAAGGAACTTAACCACTACTTGGCCCTTCCTCACACTGAAAAAGGATAGAGTCATAGGCAAACTTCATTCTCAGACACATTGTTCACCTTGAAAGTGTCACAAATCTTAAGAAAACTTAATAGATGGGCATAAAGATCTTCATCTTTTAACCAATTGAATTGCCACATCTATTGTACCATCTGAATGAAGTTGGGTTTCAACTCAAAGTTGTTCATCACTACTAGAGGAAGAACAATACTAGACCTAATTAGTCTCCTCACTCACTTCTACTGATCTTGACTCTCCCAACTATACTATTCTTAATCCTCTTCGAAGAATCCTTTTAATGTTGGGATCGGACTTGGCCGATGGTGATGAGATACTCCAGGTCATGCAAAAGCTTCTGCAAACAAATCAACAAAATTAAAAACAAAAATAAAAACAAAATAATAAAGTATATATGATAAACCTTTAGGGTGTGTGAAAATAAATATGTGAACATGCAAATAATGTTAAAGTGAGTCCGTGAATACCACAACTATATGGATTATTAAGTAATACCTCGTGGGTGAGCACGAGAGTCGTATTTCCTAAGGAACGGCAAAAGGCTTCTATTACTTCCTTTTCACTTAATCAATAGCCTAAATTATTAGGTTGTTTCTTTATTCTACTTCTACAATTTACTAAACAATACAATGGAGGATCATTAAGCACAATTGGAAGAATTTTGGTAGTTGTGTGATAGTTTTCTTGATTATTACTTATGGTATGCATTGAGTGTAACAACCATATTCTAGTATTGGATTGGGGAATTGAAAGGCCTACTGATCCCAAACTCTTCGCAACCAAGTCTAAATCACTATGATCTTCAGATGGAATCTCTTCCTATCCCAGCATCCGATGTTTGTCTTAAGTAGAAGAATTTCTCTAGAAAGGATAAATCAAACCCTAAGCCTAAGGGGAAATTGATCCCTAATCCAGATATCTAGCTATATCTAATCTCTTAGCACACACATAGATCTAACATGGAATGTGTGTTCTAATGTAGGGGCATGTCTTTCTCACCGCATTAATAAGATAAGCATTCAAGAAATATGCAATAAATCACAAAATACTAGATAGATTTATTGAATAATCAATCAAAGTTCATAAGCAATCATCAAAATACCTAGACATACAATTCCTCCCTAATTGGGGTCTTATAGATATAGAATAAAAATATGAATAAAAATAAATCCATATAACAAAGAATAATGTATAAAAAATTTCTAAACTAACTCCCTCTAATAGATCTCCGAAGGGTGAGGTCGAGAGAATTCCAAGATTGACAAGATGACGCCGAATCTATTGCGCACCCTCCTCTAATTATGTACGTTGACTCTCCCTTGGAAAACTCATCAGAATCTGCTGAAAAAGTAAAAAAAAAAAGTCATCTCCAGCCACTCAAATCTTCAGAACTTTGGAGCTCTACCTTATTTGGCACAAAAATCCCACCTTTGATCAAATAACCCTAGGGTTTATATAGTGTCAAATCCACCACGACCTTACCATGGTCATTGTGTTTCCCGTGGTGAGTAAGTTATGGATCACAATCGTTGTGTGGGCGGATCACAGTCATGATGGATTCACAATAGCCATGGTAAACCTGTTGTGGCTTTTGTGTTGCTCTTGGTGAGTCCGTACTACCACGGCTTGATATCAACAGTGTTAAGAGTGGACAACCATCATGGTGAGATGTCATCACGGTAGTTGTGAGCCGTGGTAATGCTCTAATTCAGCAACTTAGTCCATTTTGCTTCGAAATGCCCCTACATTAGCTTCTCTAGCACTGAAACAAAATAAAAGGCCATGGTGAACAAAAGAATGAAATTCCGTACTAATCAGGTGTTAAACATGTAAAATCTTATGCTAAATACAGTGTAAATGATATGAAAATTATGCACTTTCAAGCACTTATCAATATAGAAAGAAAAAAATGGATAGATTACTAAAAGTAAACGTTTCCCAAAAGTTTCCAGTCCCCGGTAACGGCGCCAAAAACTGGATACCCTCTTGCGTATCCATAGTGTACAGGTCGTAAGAAGTAGTATTATGTACCCGAGTTGGTCGGGTCATAAAATCCACAAGGACAAGAAATCTATCAATACTTGTTAATTTCTTAGTATCTAGCCAAATAGAAAGAGTTATGAGGATTCAATCTAAGAAACTAACGTAAGAACAGGAGAGAGGATTCGACAGGGATAAGAACTAAGTGAAATATAAATGGGAGAGTAGCACCTATGACTGCTCCCCTTGACAAAAACAATAACTCCAATATTGATTATTTGGTGCATCTCCTTCGACCGAGGGTTAAAACATTAAGGCAGAGGGTTTGACACCACATGCCCTATCTCTAGGCATGCACTCAACCACTTTCTCCTATGCCTACCTTACTAGAGAGATTTCTAAATCATCACCTAGCCGGCTAGGATGCAACTATGGTAAAACATGCACATTAATTTTTGTAATTACAACCATGGTAGGAATACACATCAAGTTTTGTTAACTCAACTATAGGAACCTTGCACATCAACTTTTGTAACAACAACTATGGCAATCATGCACATGGAGTTTTGAAAGAAAAACATAAAAGGAATCACAAGGATACTACATAATCAAACACTAGAAAATCAAAACATTAAAAGTTAAGTTTCATAGCCCAAGGTACAAAATAACACTTAGCCCCTCATGGTTTTACCAAACAAATGATGATCTAGGAAAGAAAATAAAAGAGAATCCATAAACTCTCTGCTTGCTTCCTAAATCTTGTTAATGAAGGCCCAATAAAGCTTCCATCGGCTTCGTTTCACTCCCACAGTGTTCTCTCCACCCAAATCTATCTCCATTCAGCGTCTGGAGAAGTACCAGCTGTAGTCTAGAAGAATTAAAAGAAAAATAATAAAGATCCGCCTTGAAACCCCTAACTTTGGCTTAAAAAGGTTGTTCCCGATGGAAGCACACTGTGCTTCCAACAGTGCTTCTAACAAGATGTCTTGGGATGTGTCTTCGGCACAATATGTAGCAAATTTGTAAACTGCACGGTCATGCTTCCGATGCGTGCTTCCATAGCATGACCGTGCTCAAGGCCCTGGTGTCATGCTTCTCTTCTGGAAAAACTCCTATAAACTACAAGGGCAAAACCATGGGCATCGGCCGTTCTTCTTTCACATGCTTCGAGTGCATACCTATGCTCTGGGCTCTAGAAAAGTGCTTTTGTTCTTTAGATGAATTTTACTAAGTCCTAAAATTTGCACAGTCAGAAGCACAGACATGCTTTCTGACTGTGTTTCCCATGCTACAGTGCAATTAAGCTCGTTTTTCACCGAATTCATTTTGAATCTCTTTTTTTTGTCCCAAGACCTGCACAATTAAGCATAAATACCTAAAGTAGCATTGAATTACCCATAATTACATGCTAAAGGACAAGGTAATCATGCAGATAGGGTATATAAAATGTCAATATCAAATACACTCATTATCAAAAAACTCTTCAACTTGAAGATTACGGAAGGTGTGTCTGTTGTTGAACACTTAAACTATTTCAATACTATAATCAATAAGTTGATATCAGTGGAGATTCAGTTTGGCCTCTATTTCTAACTCTACTTTAAATATTGATAGAGGCAGAAGCTTTGACAGGAACAACGACAAAAGCAACAAAGGAAGGTCACAAAGCAACAGATGTAAAGCTATAAATGGTAGACTTCATTGTTGGAACTGTGGTAAAACAAACATTTGAAGAGAAATTGCAAAGCTCCTAGAAAGAATGATAGCATGAATCAAGATGTTGTAAATGTTGCAACTGAAGAGGTACCGGATGCTTTACTGCTTTCTATTAATTGTACTTTTGACTCTTGGGTAATTGATTTAGTGGCTTCTTTTCATAATACTACAAAGCTGAACATTCTAGAAAACTATGTCATAAGAAATCATGGAAATGTTTATCTCGTTGATTGGGAACCTTTGCATATCACTTGCATAGGTAATGTCAGCCTAAAAATGGCAAATGAATCAACTTAGAAGATTCACAAGGTAAGACATGTACCTATGCTAATGGGAAATTTGATTTCTGCTGGACAGTTGGATGATGAAGGTTACATAGTATCCTTTAATGATAGTGACGGAAGCATTATAGGTGTCTAAATTGTGCAAATATATAAGCATGCAAGTATGCACTTAATACTACAATAGGTCCGTTATACCGCAAGTGTACGGGTCATCAAGTAATATCTCGTGGGGAAGCACGAGGGTCGTATTTCCCCAGGAATGATGAAAGGCTCATATTACTTCCTTTTCACTTAATCAATATCCTAATAATTTATTCTCTTTCTTTAATTTACTTGTATAACACTATTAAACAATATAATTGGAGACGACGTTAAACAAACTTAGAAGGAGTTGTGAGTATGCACTATAATCATCTTGATTATTAATTATGATAGCCGCTAAGTGTCAATCGTGTTCTAGGTTCAAACCGGGGAATTCAAAGGCCTATCGGCCCCAATAAGCCATGGTGACTAGGTCTAAATCACTAGGAACTTAAGATAGAATATTTTCTACCCCAGCCTCCTATGTTTGCCTTAAGTATGGAAAACTCACGAGAAGAGACCAATCAAACCCTAAGCCTAAGGGACAATCAATCCCCAATCCAAAAACCTAGCTATGCCTAACCTCTTAGAACATGCATAGATCTATCATGGTATGGGCGTCATCAACATGGGGGTATATCCTCCTCATACACATCAACATGTAACAATCAATTAAGAACATGCAATAAATGATTACGAAAACTAGAACAATTTGTATTAATCAATCAAGATTCATAAATAATAACCTAGGGACCTAGACATACAATTCCCCTCAAATTAGGTTCTTATGGATCATATAAAACAAAGCATTAAAGCATAAGACAACCACAAGACCAAATAAAGAATAAATAAGCATTTAATGTATTCCTAGACTAACTCCCTCCAATAGTTATCCAAAGATGGGGATTAGAGGATCCCAAGATTGTCTGATGACGTGTGTCACTCACACCCCTCTGATGATGATCTTTAAAAATGTCTGTCATGCGTGATCTTCTCTGATGGTGCTCATTGATGTAATCTTGAGAAATCCGCCAAAAAACATTGGTATATGGAAGAAACTCTATCTACCGCCACTCAGATCCTCCATAAATCTGGCAGCCCTAGGTTCTTCGGCAAAAGAGTCTCTACGAATTTAGAGAATACTAGGATATTTAGAGTAATTGGCTCCGCCATAGCCTCACCACGGTGTTATGATGTCCATTGTGAGTAAGTTGTTGCTTGGGCTCCATGTCGCGTCCTAGCACGGTCTTTGGGCATTATGCATCTTCACAATGGTTTTTATGGACTTCACAACGCCCGTTGTAAGGCTGTTATGGCTTCTATGTTGCTACCAATGAGCTCATGCTGCCACGACCTGATCACTATAGTGATTAGTGTAAACAATGGGTGTTGTGTGTTTCCATAACGCCTGTTGTGAGTTGTGGTGTAGCCTTGATTTAGCAACTTATTTTATTTTTCTTCAAAATGTCCTCAAATTCGCTTCTTCTTCTTAAAATAGAAATAAAGGTCATTGTGAATAAAAGAATGAAATTCCGTCCTAATGAGATGCTGAACAAGTACGATTTCATGCTAGATCCAATGTAAATGATATAGAAAATATGATCAGTTTAGCACTTATCAAATATCCCCACACTTAAGCATTGGCTTGTCCTCAAGCAAATAAAACAGATCAAAATAGAATACATGATAAGTGCTTGATCTCAAGCAACTAAATATGGAGTTTCACTAGTATAAGGGGACAATCAAATACCAGGTAGCGTGATTATTCCTCTACAAAGAGTAGTCTATTCTATGATGAACAGTACTTTCCCAAGTGTCGGTCTCCTAGTCCACTATCTTATAGTCTAAATTGTGTGAAGAAATCTTTTGCGATTTTCTTTAGTCTCAGTCTTACACTTTTCATAGTTTTTATAAATGATTACCATTTTTCTCTCCTTTCTGCCTTTTTTTCTCCTTTTTATTTGTGTGTCTTTTTTTCACAGTTAATAGCTTTCACACTTCCCAGGAGGCAGCCCTCTCTCCCACTAGGGCATACACTTCATAAATGACTTGTTGGGAGCAACTATGCACTACAAAGGAGGTAGCTCTTTCTATTGTACATATATCTTATCATAAAGCAATAAAGTAAGTACTAATCATACCCCCATTATAAAACATCACTCACAAGACACATATAAGGTGCAAGATGAAGTCAGGAGGGACACAAAATAGGTTAAAGACTCGCAGAGCAGCCAAACTCTCAAGAATGAACGAAAGAATTTATAGTCTAACATATCGTGTCCCTAGACCAAAAAAACTCCAACAAATGCAATGCCTTCAAAGATCAACACTAGCATGTGTATAAGGCACAAGCACCCCTAAAAAAAATTTACAAGATAGATAGTATAGTAACATAGTATAGTATTGTATGAAATACTCAATAACATGTAAAGAATAAGCAAGCATACACTCGCTTCCCACACTTAAAGATGTACATTGTCCCCAATGTACGCATGCATGCACAAGTGTAATGATATATAATAAGAAAAGAAATTAAAAGAGTGTATGGTCACTAGTTCTCCATGAATTTCTTAGTTTGGCCAACTAGGGCGATAAAGTTACCCTCATCCATGCAACAAATTGTGCGGACCAGAACAGCATCCGATCACCTCAAACCCTGATGAGACACAATTGGAGTAGTTAAATACACAGTAAACAAAACTATATACTACTATAAAATAAAATCTACTAATATTAGAAGGTACAAAAGCAGCATGGCAAGTTTCCCTTGTTGTAATAAAATGTACAATGTACTGAAATATAAAAGTACAAAAATGGTATATAAAATCAAAATGATGGAGTCCGACAGGGAAAATCTAGCGCGGTATATGATCAGTGAAGTACTAGTGGTGTCAGTGAAGCAAGAGAAGACTTCGATGCCACTGGAGCTATAACAGTGGGTGATGTAGATACCAGAGTGGTTAAGGGGTCTTGGCACTGCAGATGCGCCAGGATTTGCCGAAGTAAACCCTTGATCCGCACTTGACCCTCCTCGAGACGGGTCAAGCGCTCCTCAAGAGCTGATGGAGCTGATGTAGTTAGTGCAGCAGCCGTGGGAGGAGGAGTAGCAGCAGCAACTGGAGCATTAATCGGGGGAGCGTCGACAATAGCAGTGTTCTCTAGTAAGAACCCCTCATCGTCTGAAGACTCAGAATCAAAATCGTGGACCACCCAAAACTGTACTCTGTGGGGTGTGTCCCACCACTCTATCATGCGCATTGCCCGAAGCATGGTGACCATGCACGAGTGCCTGCATGCCTCCAACTAGCCACATACCTGAACAGCAATTGATCAAACACATGCCCTGTGCAAGCCTGGTAATGTAGGGACCAAGGAATATGGTCACCAGGCGGCGATCATGTGCTTGATGACGCGGCTAGCAAGCAAGGGCATGGCTAATGTGAATCGGCTCCTGAGCTACTATGCTGCACAAGAAGTACAAGTTACGGAGGCTTACGATCCCCTTACTATCTCCTCTCCCAATCAACATTCAAGAGAGGACGGCATAGAGGTACCTGAAAGCACCACATCCCAGGGCAGACGCCTTCAAAGTCCCACAGACGTATGTCTCGTAGTCTCGAAGTGTCTAGGTCCAAACTTGATCAGCGCTCAGGTGGACCTGTAGGTCAACATGGAGCTGGGAGTACGACTCGGTGTGAGTGTATTCTACGTCAATGAGCCCCATCGCCAAGAAGAACTCCATATACAACATCAGGTACTCCACCCCGAACATCTAGAAACCAATGGTCCCACGGTGGCTGAGGCTGATAACCGTCCTATCCAGCTCGAACAAACTCATCACCTCTGGTTTCAGCTCCCAGAAAGTCAGCTCTCGAATGATGAAGAATTTCTCCCAGCCCTATACACAAATCAAGTCCCGCCTCCTGTAGTAGGCTCTGTGCTCAGGATCCTCAAACCACGGTACTGATGGCCGAGAAGACTCTCCTATCTTATTTTTCTTCTCGGCCTCTGCTTAAGGACTACTAGCAGTTCTCTTTTTACACATAAACTGTACTTCAGAAATAATATGGAAAATCAATCAATAAAATACAAAAAATACAACGTAGGAAGGGACAACGGGTGCACAACGGGTACAACAAGGACGTTATATGACCATAACGGTCTCACAACACCTGTTATCAAGGTCATGATGTATCTCTGGATTGTTACAACAGGTACACAACGGCCCTAGATTCTTCAGCAAAAGACCCCAAATTTAGAGAATACTGGGGTATTTATACTAATCGGCTCTGCCACGGCCTCACCACGGGCGTTGTGATGCCCGTTGTAAGTAAGTTGTTGCTTGGGCTCCAAGTTGCATCCTGGCATGTTTTGGGGCATTATATGTCTTGACAATGGCCGTTATAGATTTCACAACGACCGTTATGAGGGCATTATGGCTTCTATGTTGCTACTAGTGAGCTCATGCTGCCTCGGCTTGATCACGGTAGTGGTGAGTATAGACAACGGGCGTTGTGTGTTGACATAATACCCGTTCTGAATCATGGTGTAGCCTTGATTCTGCAACTTTCTTCATTTTTCTTCAAAAGGAAATAAAGGTTGTTATGAACAAAAGAATGAAATTTCATCCTAATGAGATGCTAAACAAGTACAATTTCATGCTAGATGTAATGTAAATGATATAGAAAATATGACTATAGCACAATAGATTAGGACATATGAGTGAAAAGGTAAGAAAATCTTACACTCTAATAAAAAGACATTTGGTTTGAAAACTGTTGAACACAGGTTGTCTAAAAGTTGTATATATTGCAAACAAAAGAAGGTTAGGTTTTCAAAAAAAAGTGTCAAACCAATGTCTACCAAGTTAGAGTTGGTGCATACAGATGTATGGGGGCCTTCTGCAGTTGCTTCTCTTGGAGGCTCCAGCTACTACATAACCTTATTGATGACTTAAGCAGAAAGGTATGTGTCTATTTTCTCAAACATAAGTTTGAAGTTTTTTCTGTTTTCAAGACTTAGAAGGTTATGGTTGAGAATGAGACAGGATTTAAAGTAAAGAACTTGAGATCATATAACGGTGGAGAATATACAGATGGGGAGTTTAAATAGTATTGTGCTAATAATAGTATAGTAATGATCAAGACTCTTCTAGGAAAACCACAATAAAATGGTCTAGCAGAAAAGATAAACAGAACATTAAATAAACGTATCAAGAGCATGAGATTACATGTAGCATTGCCCAAGGTGTTTTGGGCAAAGGCAGTAAGCATAATAGTCTACTTGATCAATAGAAGTCCTTCTACCCCATTATTCTTCAAGATCCCTTAGAAAGTTTGAAGTGGTAAACAGGTAAATCTTTCTCATCTAAAGGTTTTTGGTTGTGTTTCTTATATTCATGTTGATGATACTATGAGGAGTAAATTAGATGCCAAATCCAAGAAATGTTATTTTGTTGGATATGGGGACTCCGAGATTGGTTACAGGTTTTGGGATAGCCAAGCCTAAAAGATTATCAGAAGCAAAAATGTGATCTTCAATGAAGAGGTTTTTTCCAAGACAAAACAACTACAGATTTAGGGAGTTCAGAATTTAATGATAAGGTGACTGTTTCAGTTGAGGAATCTTCCTGAGGTCGGCACAGATACTATAAAAGCTAAAGATAAAGAAAATCTAGGTCTTAAGAAAGAGATATAAACAACTATAACCATTAGGAAATCTAGCAGAATTAGTAAACCACCACAAAGGTGTTCTCCTTCCCTTTACTACATTTTATTAACTAACAGAGGTGAACCTGAATGTTATGAAGAAGCGGTTCAAGTAGAAGACTCTGTTAAGTGGGAGTTAGGTATGAAAGATGAGATGAACTCATTGATGACAAACAACACATGGCAACTTACTAAATTACCAAGAGGTAAAAAAGGCTTTGTAAAATAAAGGGGTCTACAGGATTAAACATGAATCAAATGGTTTTACAAAATATAAAGCAAGCCTTGTAGTCAAGGGCTTTCAGTAAAAGGAAGGTATTGACTATACTGAAATATTTTCTTCTATTATTAAACTAATTACTATTAGAACTGCACTTTCAATAGTGGTGAAAGAAGATCTATTCTTGGAACAGTTAGATGTAAAAAACAACATTCCTTTACGGTGACTTGGAGGAAAATATTTACATGGTGTAGCCTCAAAGGTTCGTAGTACAGGGAAAGAAGAATATTGTTTGTAAACTTTAGAAAAGTCTATATGGTCTTAAACAGGCCCCCAAATAGTGGTATACGAAGTTTAACAATTCCATGAATAGTGGATTTCACAAATGTCAAGCAGATCACTGTTGCTATATTAAATTTGTGGGTAACTCTTATATTATTTTACTACTATATGTTGATGATATGTTGATAGAAGGTAAATACAAACAAGAGATTGATAACCTAAAGGCTGAGCTATCAAAGGAGTTTTCTATGAAAGGCTTGGAAGGCTCCAAATAGATCCTTGGAATGATGATTGAGAGAAAGAATGGTATCTTAACATTGTCACAGGAAGAATATGTGAAAAAGGTATTAAACAAATTTCGCATGGAGAATGCGAAGCCGGTGAGTACTCCCTTACCATAACATTTTAAATTGTCTAACGAATACTCACCCTCTATTGATCAAGAAAAGTACCATATGGCTCTACTACTTTGTGCTTCTGCCATAGGTAGCCTCATGTATGCTATGGTTTGCACCAATATGTAGTGGGAGTTGTGAGCAGATATATGAACAATCCAAGGAAGCAGCATTGGGAAGTTGTAAATAGATCTTCAGATATATAAGAGGCACAACAAGATATATCTTACACTTCAAAAGGCCATCCTTTGAATTATATGGTTTTGTTGATGCAGATATGACAAGAGTTATAGATAGCAAAAGAATACTACTAGGTATGTCTATACTTTGGGAGATCAGCAATAAGTTGGATCTCTAAGCTATAGAAAATAGTGACACTTTCTACCGTAGAGGCAGAATATGTAGCAATAACCGAAACTAACAAAAAGATGGTATGGCTACAATCATTCTTAAAAGAATTTGGACAAACACAAGAAAAATGAACCCAACACTGTGACAATGCACTATACATCTGGCTAGAAATCCAATCTATCATGTCAAAACAAACAAATTCAAATAAGGTACCATTATATCATAACAGTCTTGGAAAATAAAATGTTAATATTGGAGAAAATTCTTGAAAGTCATAATCCAGCAGATATGTTAAAAAAATTGTTTTTATTCCGAAGCTAATGTTGTGTGCAACTTTAGTTGGTCTTCTCCCTGAATAAGGTGGAATTGCTTTCACTGCATTAATCTTTCGTTGTAAATTTATTGTTTCTTACATCAAATGTTTATCTTTTTTGCAATAAGATATATGAGAGTGATTTATTTGAATTAATTGAATGAAGAGATTTGACAAGTTTATCATATATTCAGAATATCAACCAGACCTTTTGTCGAAGTTGGCTTAAACTGGTAATATGGTTGCCAGTTCCGCTGAAATAAGTTGGTGATGTTGAAACATGATTATCGCAAACTGGAGATAGACATTATGTCAAAGAGACAAATTCTTTAATGGATGAGTAGCTTGCTTTCTTCTCCCAAAATAGTGAATATCATCTGTTTATTTCATTTGCTCCATCTTCTGTTATATATCTGGAGCATGAAAAGCACAGCTATTTTTTAACCATGCATCCTTTATCATGGTAAATAGTATCAAAAATGTATGTATAAATATACATTATTAAGAATCTGTAAAAATATCTATACACAATAAGAATCACATCGTCTGCCGGTGTTCTTGAACTAAAATTTAAATTATCCCCACGCATGCTGGATGCTGATTGGGGAGAAAAATCTCTGAATGCTTGCCTCTAAAGCTCTTATATGGAAAAATCTCACAAGAATTTGGGCTTCAGAAGTATTTACCCAACTGCATGTGATTCTTACTTCTGATGTACCATTTCCCTTTCTTGCCACTAGCTGTGTACTCATTGCAAGCATTTCATAGCCTTGATCTTAGAGTTATCATACAATTGGAACTTGGTGGACAGCCGCGTTTAAGGAGATCCAACACGATTGAAGCCAATTCAGATTGATGCTTAGTATAATTATGATTTGCACCCTCGATGATACACAGCTTGTGGTTTGCAATGAGTTTGGCAAATTCTTTCGCATCTTCAACTGGCACTATCTCATCAGCTGAACCATGAACTGTGAGAACTCTGAAGCACAAAAATAAAATGATTATATTCATTAAAACAGTCATAATAATTAAGATTGCTATGAGAAAAACAAATAGCATGATCTTGAGTTACAAATAAGCTTCTTACCTGCATTCCTTGTTGATGGAAATGCATGCTGCACGCATATCAGTGGTTAACCGATCCATTAAACTCTCTTCCATCACCCGATACTCAACCTTACCTTATATTTGAAAGCAGGAAACAAACAAGAATTATAAGCAAAATTGGCATATATCAACTTAAATACAAAACATGTTCCAATTCTAATTCTGGATACGCAAACATCATTGCAACCCAAAAGCAAAAAATTTGAAATTGGCTAAGCCATAACTATTGTCTAATCCCACAAATTTGTAATTAGGTTTTAATAATACACAACCTCCATGAATTATAAATGATGTTCGGAATATAATGTCAAGAGTTGATGAGCTATATATATATATACAAGATATAGTGCTGCAGACTGACTTAAAGCTAAGAATGATAGTTATGTAATACCTCTTTTGTCCTTCACATCAATAAAGCCATCCTTCTTGATTCGTTGCTTAAAATCTTTTCCAAGACGCCCTGATATCCCTCTTTCTAAAGCAAAACGGCCAGAAATGTTGATGACAGTATCAATGCCACCATAGATAGATGCATACAAGAGCACCGCATTTCCTCCTGTAAAAACCATTTACTCAGTTTCATGCTTCCAGATTGTTTTAGACAATCTAGAAATGAGGAAAATGTTTAATATACATAAAGCGAATATATATGAACATATTACAGAGGCTACAAGTAAACAATTCAGTCAGACATGAAGGCAAAAATGCAACACAAGCTGGATGACGAAGTTCATAACTTTAATGCTCATACCGGAAGGTTTGTGCTTACTCTAGATAACCTTTTTCTATATTCAACTTTATAAGATTATGACGGGGATAGAGATAAGATTAAAGCGTCCAAGTGTCACCAAGGTCTAACCTTATAAAAAAAGCACAAGGTAAATAGAAGTATAAATGACCAACATGAGCAAGTTGACCAAAGCTACCTACCTTTACTATGCCCAAGAATAGCACAAATGTTGTATTTTTGCTTAGCTAAATGAATAATTACAGCACGCAAGTCATCTGCCTCTTTTCGGTAGTTGCCATACTGGAATACACCATCACTTTCACTGGAAATGCAAACTCACTATGTTAGTTTGACCAGATTGATTTATATTAGAAATACTGCTAGTGATTTGCATTAGCATCAAAATGTAGTAATTTTGAAAAAACAGCTATCTACGCACCACTATTGACCAATAACATGAAAGCTAATGTCAGTCATCCATTTAAGAAATCTAATGGAGAACTAGCTCAATATAGTTATTTTGAAATTTCTTTGTCAGGGAGACACAGCCTATACCAAATAATATAGTGACATTTAAAGTTTCAAATTTTCAGGTACAAAGAAGAAAGACATGACCAAATGGTAAAGCTATAAGAAATGCCTAGCATAACATTTAACATGAATAAGCTTTGTAACAACCTATTCAACTTAGCCAACTTATCCGATATCTTTAGGCTAAACACAAATACTTTTATAAAATTCTGCAAGAAACATTTAGCATCCATTAAACCTGAATAAGAATACAACACTATAACTGAAGTATGAGGTGTTTGTGTAGCTTTTCCATGTAGTAACTTACCCATTTCCAGCAAAATCAAACCGAAAGGCACTGAATCCTTCCTTTGTCAATGCATCAGCAAGGGTCAACAAACTTTTGTCTTCCTGGGTAACACAAAAGTTACAACATGAGTGATATGCGTGACTATATCACCTTACCAATGTCATCAAATATACACATGCATTATCTATAAATTGAAAGCCGCAAACAGGTAATACCTAAATGGAAAAAAATACATACGAAAAGTTATTCACAAAATAAACCATATAAAAGACAAACATACCAATACATTAATAGGTGATTTGTGACATTTCTGAGAATATAAGCATTAATTTTTTCCTAGTTAAAGTTTCTCAGTTCCCCGAGTAACATATTATCCTACTTAGTTACACGAAATTAAACAGTAATAACAGCTCTGAATTGGCACTAGACTTCTAAATTGAAGAAAAATCTCACAGCACAAAAAGTTGTAGGTGGAATTACAAATATGCTCACAGGAAAAGAGAGAGCATTAAATAGAGATGGGTAATATACACATATAAATCTATAGAAAGAATAAAACAGCTGATTAATTAAAAAGAATAAAAAGAAGTTTCTATGCATGTGCCTCAATATCTTGATATATAGAAATTATTGGTTGTCAAATGACCACACAATTGTGATCAAATTACCACCTAAGTCAAAGTTGGACGTAATTTTCCATAGGAAAAGGCATGAATAAGTATCCATCAAATTAACATTGGAATTGGATCACTAAAATATAACAAATACTTAGTTTCTACACACATACGTAAAATTACCTACTTTCGAGGATTGGAACCCATGGCACAAGATCACAAGCTTTTCAGAACTAGTTCTATGAAGCACCCCAACAAGCATCTCCCCATAATTGTTTACCATTGTAACTTTTTCCACATTTTTCACTAAAAAAACACAAATTGATAAAATACGAGCAAAGACATCACATATAAACAAACAAACAAAAAAAAATGGCTAGTATTCCTCTATATTCACATTTTCCAGTAAAAAATCAAGATATTACCACTAATTCAACCATTACTGGAGTTTATCCTGCAAGGAATCAATTGCTCTTTGTTCAATACTACGATTATTTTCAAGTATTTATCAGATATGTGCACTCATATTGCGTGTGTTGTGTTCTTTGGTGCCGCTAGGGTGACTGAAGGCATCCCTCACTTGATCCTCCTTATCTCGAAAAGGGCCGTGAATCTCCCGCCATGGCACAATTGCTCCAATCCTAGCAAAATCTCAGTAATTCAACTCTCTGATCTCCTATTTTCTTTGATTTTATGCATCTTTTCTCTTTTATAACTTGTAATTTCATGATCATTGTTGTATTGGATGTTCAATCTATTTGAAAGTACTCAAATTCTAGGTTAATCAATCCATGGAGCTCTGGAAAGATGTGATTACTAGCGGTGCTTTGTTTGATACCAAAATATGTGCAGATTAGCATTTAAGAGCACAGCATGAAACTGAGAAGCTATAAGTTGTTATTGCTTGTACTCGTTTTTAGTTTACCATTTTTAAGCTTGCAACGCAATGTGCGTATGAAATAGTTTGTAGTCTAAGTTCTGACAAGAAATTAGTAGTACATGTTGACTGCTTACCAAAATGAATCTTTCTTCTCTTGTGCCAGTAATTCCTCGAAGGAGATATCAGCAAATTCTATCGGCCAATATGGAGAAATTGCCAATTACATGAACTTTATATAATTTCAACACAAAGCAGTAAACATTTCCATCTTCCTCATAAGTCCTTAACTCCGGTAAGGATTATGTAATTGCCAATTTCTCCATATATAAAATGTTTGTTCTTCTCATAGGCTAAACTTAATCATTAGTAATATCTATGATGCCAAACCATCATTATTTCCTCACATAATATTACTAATCCAACACAAACAAATTAGTTTCATAACTTTGTTTTGGTTTCTTATATTTATAATTAATACCAAACAGGGCTTCAAATCACTCCTTAGTTAAAATTCCCCTAATCTTAAAAAAAAAATTTAATTTTTACGGTTAAACAGTAAAATCTCCCTCAATAATGCAGAGAAAAACACAAAACAATAGGGAAAACGGAAAAATAAAAAATCAAATCAAATCAAACCTGGCGCGTTGGCAGGGAGGGCCGAGGCAAGATCGGTCAGGTTGATGCCTTCCAGCTTCTTGTCACCGCTCATCGTCTCGATCGCTGCCTCTCCGTCGCCGAAGAAGAGGACCAAGCAAGAGAAAAACCCTAAGAACCCTAGCACGGACAGGAAGAGAGGATAGAGCGAGAAGAGGGTTCTGTTTATATTATGAGATTTTTTTTTTTAATTTATAGTTTTATAAAATCTTTCATATTTACACAAAATTATTTAAATATTTTCTGCTTGAGCATATCTTTTTTATATATATATATATATATATATATATATATTAACTGAGGACTTGCCAAGTTTAAACCTCTCATGAAAATATTTTTCACCCAAAATTATATTTTTAATTATTTTTAATTTTGTACCAAAAATTTAAAAACAAACTATAATGTTAAAAATATTTATAATTTAAAAAACCCAATTCAAATCATACAAAAATCTAAGTTATCTAGATGTCCAATTTTTTTTTATAATTCTATAAGTTCTATTTTAAGTCCACTCAAATATTAAGTTATATAAAATTAATTTAATTCACATTAAATGAAAAAAAAAAACAATATTAGCAATCCAAAAGCCAACTCAAATCACACAAAAATCTAAGTCTTAATAAAAAATGAAAAAAACTGTTAACAGGTTCGAATCCTACTTGGGGTTGTTTAGCTTGTCTGTCTATCTCCAATAATTAATTCTCATTGACCACGTCTTATAGGGATCATAGAATCAATAGCAATAAGGCATGTTTGTTTAAATTTTTTGGAAGATTTGATTTAAAACAGTTGGGCTTGAGATTGTGAGTTTTTAAAATTTTAGATGTAAAAGGGCTGATTATCCAAATTTCTATGTCAATTTAAATTTGGACAACCAAGCATGTATGGACCTGGTCCGCATAAACATAATTTCTGTCCAAACCGATTTTATTCTAAGTCAGACAGCATTAAACCGGTGGGCCCGGACAAAGTATTCCCCCAAGTTAAAAGCACTCTAAAAAGTTTTCCTCCAAATAATATTAATATACATATAAATAATAAAATGATTTTACAAGGTGCCTAAATATTTGCTTCAGCATATTTGCATTTACAAGAGGATATTTTTTCTTGAAATAATAAAATTATTATATAGAATTACCTTTTTTTTCAAAATAAAATATTTTTACAAGTGCCTAAATATCAAATTTTGTATATATGGTGTATATATATAATTACCATATATAAAAATTCAAACTGAAAAATTTTTATTTAAAGAAATTAACTTTCATAAGTTAATTTCTAAGTTTGATAAATATAAATGATAAATAATTTAAAGAATTTTAAGTTTGAATTTATTATATATGGTAAGTATATATATAATTTTACTTATGAAGGTGAATATAAATGATAAATAATTAATTTTTTAAATAAAAAATTTTAAGTTTGAATCTTTATATATGTAAAAAAAAATTCTTCTATTTACCTTGTTCCAGTACCTACTCCAGTTTAATTGAAAGCTGTAAGAAACGAATGGATAAAAAACATATATATATTATATATATATAACTTCCAACTCATATGTTTTTCCCCTATAATCCTATGAAAACCAAGTGAAACTAATTTAAAATATTGATCTTGTGCTTCTTAATCAAATTCTGACACTAATAAATCAATTTATATTAAAAAAAATTCCAAAAAAATGTTAATATAAAATTGCAAATAGATATCCGTATTCAACTTATAGTTAGAGACAGATCCAACATTTGAAAACTAAATAAATAAATAAAAACAACTTAAATATCTATCCTCGGACTTTTATGCCATTAAAAAAAAATTAATATATATAAAATTTTAATTTTTAAATTATAATTATGGTACTAGCAATTTTGAATACAACATTAGGGAAACATGGAGGAATGCAACATAGCAAGTATTTGTTTAAACAACCTGCCAAAGTTTGAAGTAAATATTTTTTTTTTGTTATCATTTTAAATTTTATCTTAATCTAACTTTTAGATTTAAATGTACAATATTAGAATAAAAAATTGCAGGGCTTTTTTCAATTTAACCCTCTTTTATTTTTTTTTTTAATTATCGAAAAACCTCTAATTTTGGAGATATACCCTTAAAAAACTTTCCTTTACCATAATTGAAAGATAAGGATCATGCGCACATGTAAAACAGTTGGTAATTTTGTAAATAAACCAGAATTTAATACAATTTCTTTTTAGGAAATAATATTACAAAATTTCAAAATGCAACATTCAACCCTAAGGCAAAAAGTAATATATATATATATATATATATATATAATTTTTTCTAATATTTTTCAAAAAAAATTATTTCCAAATTTAGGAAAATCTAAAAAAAATCTGTAATTATTTAAAAAAAATAAATAAATAAGCCACTTGAGTTTTTTAATATATACACTTTTTTACACATGCATACATGATAAAACATAAAATTTATTTAAGTATCTAGAGCGGAATAATATTGTGAGAAAAACTTTATACTATAAGTTAAATGGTGTATTAATGATATAATTTAAATCATAATAATTTCTGCTCGGAAGCAAGAATAAAATTCTATTAATATTAATAAAAATTAATAAATTTAAAATTGAATATTGTAGAGAAGGAAAATTTTGTGTAAATATCTAAAAGAACCTTTTCACATATATACCCTTTTAAAAAAATTTAAATTTAAATATAAATAAGAATAATATAGTTATATTTACGCAATCAAGCCAGAAGATAACACAAAAAAACAAAATCCCAAAAGAAAGGAATTGAGTTAAATAATATTTAAAAGTTCTATTTCTAATCAAAGTTAATTTATAATCAATTTTATCAAACAAAAAAAAGTTTATAATCAAATATTCATTGACTAAATCCTAATAAGAGTAGGATTAGGTATTAAAGTGAATCCTAATAAGAATAGGATTATTAAACTCCATATATAAATAAAAAAAAAACCCATTAACTCTCATGTGCTTAGAATTAGAAACACTTTTTACTAATTTTGGAGTTGCTATGGCAAAACAAAGTCTCATAAAGGAAGCTAATGACCTACAAAGATCAGCTCGCCACTTGATGGTTTGTTCTGTCATTAACTTTATGTAATTAATTATTGTTAATATTCTGAAATATTTTATTAAATTTTCATCCACATATATAAAATACTTTATTGTTTAATCCTTGAATTTATTTTTTTTTATTCATATTTTATGTGTATGTATATGATTTGTAGGGTCAAATAAGTGCTGTGGAGATTAGTGAGATATATTTCAATGCAGGGCTCAAGTACCTCCATGGTGCTTACTTGTCAGAAATTGATCAACCCAAAGGCTCTTCACAATTAGAAAAACTCAAAATATATCAAATTTACAAGAGTGCTTCAACCCTATTTAAGTAAGTCATATGATCAACTAATTTTAGTCTCAATATGTCTAATTTAGCAATTAATTATCTGTTATTGCATGGTATTAGTTAATCAAGTGTAAACTAATTTAATTAATGAATGAAGGTTATGTGGTGAGATCGGTGAAAAGCACAAGAGAGCTGAACTATCTGCACTTGCTTTTAAATGCATGGAGGTCTCTCAATTCAGAATTGTCTACAATATACAAGGTGATTTTATAAAACTAATTAATTAATTATATAAAATATTATTTATTCTTCATGTGTGAACTGAATTGAAATAATTTTGTGTTTTATTTTGTAGAATTTAAAAGCATGAAGATAAGGGAAGAGAGAAAGATGACTTCATCAGTAGAACATCTGAAATACATCAATTCTAATCCCTTTGCTTTAAAAGATCTTCTCAACACTGTAAGATTAGCAACATCCCTTTTATATATAATAATAATTGAGTAATAATATTAATTAATTAATTATTATAAATAATGATGATTAATTAATTAATTAATTAATTTACAGGTGGAGGCCATGGATGTAGCTATGGATGCATCAAGGAGATCACAAAGTGCAATGAGAGAAGTTTCTCAAAAGCGCAAAAGAAATGAAATTAATGAAATTTTGGATTCAATTAAAAACGTTTTGGATTTTAGCTTCAATGATGTTCCTCACTTTGTGAGTTTAGTTAGGGTTTCACTAAACAAGATTTATATATAATGTGCACATCTAGCTCTCTAATGTATGTAATTAATTTTCATGTAATATGAATTTTTATTTTTGGTTATTAAATTGTATGTATTTCTCTGATTCCTGTCAAAAGAAACAAAATATAAGAAATAGAGATAAGCAATGTGTGAATCAAGTAATTAAAATAAATCTCAAATAAATTAAAATAATAGGTGATCAATGCTTTTTAGTGTGCAGTGATCAATGCTTTTTAGTTTATGATATAAATCTCGAATAAATTAAAATAATAGGTTAAAACTGAAAACTATTATTTGCACAAACAGTGACAAATTTAACCACTAGGTTTTGGATATTAAATTGGGTTTTTAAAATTTTTTTATATATAACATTTTTTTATCAGCATACAAAATTACAAATGTCATCATCACTACAACAAGAAAGTCGGTAATTTGTTCTCCTCCCAATTCATAAATTAAAGGTCCAAATCATCCTATGACAAAATTACTAACATCATTACCACTACTACAACTACAACAAGAGAGTTGATAATTTATTCCACTCCCAATTAAAAAATTAAAAGTATGAATCCTATAATTTAACCATATTTCTCAAAAATATATATATATATATATATATATATTAAAAAAAAAAATTTGATCTCACACAACATTGCTAGATTTGAGTAAGCAAAGGATCTTTTTAGCATCTACCAGCAAATTCAAGTACTCAAAAATTCATCTGACAAGTGTTTAGATTTCTTTTTGAGTTTGTTTACCCTTCACTGACCTACATATAAATAGGACAAAAGAACAATCACAAATAAGTGTTAAGCAGTCAGAGCAAAACTTTAAGCAATATGAACAATATTCTAAGCAACTAGAGGAAGGTCTTAATTAAAGCAAGATACTAGACTAATGTGTACATTTTTTTTTTCATAGTTGCCTGAGCTTCTTGTTGATGCTATACCAGGCCAACCACACACCATAAAAACATTTCTTTAAAAGATTTAATTATTTAAATAAATATATTTACTAATAATTTTTTTTTTTAGAAAAAAATTATTAATACTAAACCAACCAAGGTCTACCTTTTATAAAACTCTGTAAAAAATAAATAGATAAACCCTTAATTTGATTATATTATAGCACAAATTGAATTCATTTTATATGAGAACAAAGCAGAATATCATCACCAAGACATTTTTCACTTGAAGATAACAAAAACATGGTAGAACATAAACCATACCTGAAAGAATGCTACCGAAGGGTCAAAAAAAACAACCCACGTCTAACACCGTGATCAAACATTCATTCGAACACCACCACTGATTCAAAGACATAGGAGACTGATCAGAGACAAACAATTGGAACTAAAAACACTAATCTTGCCAAACAAATACAAGCAGATAATTTCAAAATTCAAAGGAAACTGCAAAAGTATACCGGATAGTTAATTTGATTGTTTAAGCTAGGTTATCAATAGAGAGATTCTAAGTTTTACCTGATTTCATGGTGGAGTGTGCTAAAGAAAAACCTAGCCATGTCTGTTGCAATCGCGAAAAGAATTATTAGGGCTTGTAGATGTGGACATTGACCTTCTGACAAATTGGTGCTCCGAGAGTTGAGAAGCCGTGGGACGATGATAAGGGTTAACTTGTACACATCTTTGGATGAAATCACGGGCATCAAGTGATAGGGTATTGGGTAAGGGTGGTGGTTCCCCCCGGCCAATCTTATAAAAAGCATGTGTCTGCAAATTCCGAGATCATTAAGTACATGCCGAAGTGACATATTAGCTATTTCGAGAAAGAAAACATTATATAGTGCTGTGAGTCAGTAGTTCTTGTCTAATATAATCAAGTAAATGAAAATGAGAATGAAAAAGGTAGAGAGCCCTAGAGAACCTAAGCATTCTAAATATTTGGCTACTTGATTTGCAGAATAAAGTCACGGCCAAATGCAGCAATGACATGCTGAGGTAATTAGTAGAATGGCTGATTCATCACTAGATAACTAAATCCATTCATTCTACTGCCAAAAACTCAATCAAGACAAGTAACTAGTAATCATAAAGCTATAAATGAATGAATTTAGTTTTCCTGATCAAGTAGGTCAATCCTCTGAATTGTTCACACTAAAAGCTGATCTAGCCTGTATGAAACCAGAGAAGATAAATCCAAATATTGAAACTAATTGTATATATTCTCCAAGTTCACAGAGTAACACAAAAAGGGTGGCTCTCCTAGTAAAGATGAGTGTGAACAATGTTCCCCCCGAAGGACTACTTTATAACATGCAAAAGACTAAGATGAGATCCAGGCACTCTAAACTCAAAGCAGCTATTATGTTTTACAAGGAAGCTTGGTTACAAGTGGCATATTACAATTTTACAAAGTATGTAAAAACCTAAGAAGAGAAACCCAAATAACCCATAGAATGTTTAATTTGAAACTATTCATTGTAATTCCTTCATTCAGTGTTTCTTTATAAATCAATCATACTAGGAGTTTCAACTTATCTGCCACAATAAATTTCTATGCAAGCTCAACTAATTTGTTTTACAAAAGAATTTTACTCCAAGCCATCAGACTATTTCTTGTTGATGCATCAAATTTCAATTGAAAATGGTTTATAATTATGCTCTGGTTTGTTTATAAGATAACACAAATAACTGTCATCAGGCTGTTACCAGTTCTAGGATGTACTCCTGTTTACTTAAGCCATGGAAGCCGAGTGTTAGCTTAAATTTCCAGATAAGCCTAGGTAGATCAGCCAGTTAACTCTCCAAGAGAAGCCACCCTAAGGTCTTCCAATTTTTCTGAAGTTATGTTCCTCAGGCAGGGTTAAACCAGACCAACCCAAGATTGTCCATGAGCATGACTAAGTAGTGAGATTGTTGTCTGCATTACCTTTACATGCATTTACTAACTCTTCAGAATATGAAAAACATACATGATGCTTCCCATAGTACCACTGGAATAAAAACAGTTCCACAGAATCCAGCAATTAAGTTTTCAACAAGTAGGAAGAAGCTCACCCATTCTAAATTAGGATAGGGAACTTGACGAGTTAACATCTCCAAAACCGTGCAACCAAGACTCCATATATCAGCTGCAGGTCCATATGCTCTTTTAGGATTAACTACCTGAAAGTGAACAATTTTACAGTTAAAAAGGTTTCAGATTTATATATAAACTGTGTTCCACAAAAAATAGAAATCAAAAAACAAAAATTCACGTGAAGTCAGTTAAAAAAAAAATAATTGTCATCAATGTCATCAAAAGTGCTCAAATGAGTCAACAAGTTTGAACAAGACTTTTGGTCATGAAGCAAACCACAGAGTCCGATGTGATGAACCTTAACTGATTGTCAAACATATGCAAGCTATTTTGCAACTCAAAGCTTGCTTTTTGTTTTGGGTTGGACTTATAGATCACTATTATCTTCCAGAAAAATCGCTAGCATATAGCAGATTAATCATGTGATTTGCTGTCTTCTTCGGATGACAGCTATAGGTGAAGCAACATGGTGTATCCCTGACAAACCTATGCGGATAAATTGAAAAAAAAAAAAGAAGGCAGCAAATGACGCATGGACATGAAACATGAAAACTTTGGGGGCAGTTCAACACAGCAAGAAATGATCGGGGAAATTATAAGACTTGAGGAAGTCATACTTGCAGTCTTTAGGAGAAAGACAAAAGAGAACTCCTAATGTCAACTCCAAAGAGTTGGGGTGGAGCATGATTGTTAAATTTGTTCATTAGAATTTTGAAAATGGATATTTCACAATCATCCAACATGAAGGATGCCCATTCTTCAAGTAATTGATTATAAATTTATAACTGCACATCATGACAGTAACAAACTAATGATATCAAAAATCCATTCTCAGAGATGAAAATACTCAGATTTACATCATAAATCAAGACAAAAATAATTCCAAACTCAAAAATAAATATATAAACACTGACCTCTGGAGCCATCCAATATGCGCTTCCTTTGCAAGATTTCAACACATCCAACTTTGTTATCTGCAATTGCATAAATTCCACAAATTAAGAAACATGTGCCATCTTTTAACTAATTACTCAAAGACATGGAACATAAAAGTGGTAAAGAAAGCAAACCTCCTTTGCCAGTCCAAAATCTGCAAGTTTGACAGTACCTTGGGAATCAACCAATATGTTGGCACATTTAATATCTCTGGCAGGGTAAGCAAGGGCTTAGTTCTTAATCATCAAAACATTATATAAACAAACCTATGAACTTCAAATATAACATAAAATGTTTGATTATTCTATAGCAGGGGAAAAAAAGAAATACATATATAAACATATAACTTTTGATCAGTTATCATTAGCTCCCAGACCATCAGAGGGAAACTTTGAGAGCATACATTTTGCCTCAGTAGAAAGATGTTTGCCATAAAATAAAAGCATGAAGAAACAAATTCAAATTTAATCTATGGCATCACAAATAAGCTACACTCATCCCAATCCCTGATGATGAAAGAAAGCATACTATAACTGAAGCAGTGTCTAACCTGTGAACCACATTTCGATCATGAAGATAGCTTAAGCCATTCAAAATCTGTCTTGTATATGCAGAGACTTGGGAATCTTGCAGGTGATACTTCTGATACAAAGAAGCCAGAGAGCCTTGAGTGGCTAGTTCAAGGAAGATGTATAACTTTGCTTCTTCCTGCAAAATAAACCAAGCTTTTGTTTAACAAAGTAAAGAAACATCATGAATAGTAATTAAGGGAGCCTTGAAAAGAAAGAGGAATATGTCTGTGCTGACTGTATAAGAATGACACTAGTGCATAATAAATTAGTCGTGCAGGGCAAGTTAGGCAATCACATCTAGGGAATCTGAGCAATCACACTTAGAAGAAAGAAAGGCAATGACACCTTATAATATAGCATTAAGCTACAAAACTTCATGATAATTCATTTAGCTAATTTCCTAAGAAGACTCACCTCTCTTTTCATAGAAATTTGTAAATTTACTAGAGCAAAGTTTGACATTAAATAGGAAGAAGACTTATTTAAATTAACATTTATCTAGACCTATAGGATTATTGATAAATTTCAACATATGATAAAATTGAGAACAACCCTATCAGATTTGGCTCACTTATAGGGTGCATTCATTTGCCCTGAAATGGGAAGGAAGTCACTAACGTGGGTTGACATCCCCCACGTCAAATGTTTATTTGCCATGTGGTGAGAAAGTGACACTTCCTCATATCAACACTTCCCATTATTTTTAACTAAATTGACTACATAATTTTTCACTAAAGTAGGAAAAGTGAGCACTTCCCCCACTTCCTTAAATCCAAAGAAGTGGTTGCTCTCTCCCCGATCTCTCACTCAATCACCCCCGACTAAACAAGGATCAAGGATGGGCTCCTTAACCACCAGATTTCCCACTCTTGGAGATCCCACCCCTCAATTTGCACTTCACCATCACCTTCACATTTAAGTTTCACTGAATCTCATCAAGTTGAAGATCTCATCACCTGAAGATCATTTAACTTCTTTCAATATGCTCTTCCTGTGCAAGTAAATATTATGCTGGCTCTTGATACCAAACTAATGCAAGGTGAGCTACATAATCACACCTAGAGAATCTAGGCAATCACACTAAGGGAATCTAAGCAATCACACTTTGAAAGAGGAAAGGCAATCACACCTCAAAATATAGCATCAAGCAAAAACACCTCATAATAATTCGATCATTGGCTGATTTCCTAAGAAGAGTCACTCTCCTTTTATAGAGATTTAAGCAAAATTTAACTGCAAATAGGAAGAAGACTTACTTATACTAAAACTATATAGACTTCTAGACTAATTGATAAAATCAATGTATGATAAAATTCAAAATAAAATATTAGATTTGCCACACTTAATGCAACCCAGAAACTGAAATTACCGAACTACCCAAAACATCCAAGCACATGATTTTACTTCTTAAATAACTTCTAATGCTAAACTATGTCAAATAGTAACAGCGGCCCATGTTCTCCATCAGTTAGTCATACCAAAACTAATAATAGAGATAGAGGCAATCAAGAATAAACAATGAAATATGCTATGGTTTATAGCATACACGGGTTATTTAATAAAAATGATTAAGAAATAAGTTTGTATGGCTCCCAAAATTTTAGGTTCTCTTAAAGAATCAATTTCCAGATTATGACAATAATCTAGCTGCATCATGGTGAGTGCTCGTTATCAAAATGTATAATTCAGCTTGATCAATCACAATTAGTTTGATAAACTGGAAAAATGTTAGAAGCATAACAAGTTTACCTATTTCCTCTTATATGCTCACACAGTTTTTGTTTTTTATTTTCAGTAAACACATTCCTCAATGAGAATCATTGAGAAGTATTGTGATGAGTACAGTGCTAAGCATTTGCCGCCAATCACATAGAAACACAAAGAAGCAAGATTATATTGGCTAATATTCTGGAGCAAATGAGCTTTATTACATTTTAGTTAACAGTTACAAAAAGTATTGATCTTTCCAGGTTCAATAAATCAGTATATCTACTCATACTGAAAAGGATCAAGAAAAAGATATAGCATAACAGGATACCAAATAGGTAAAATCAATTCCAATATTTTAAAAGGTAAAAATTCTGCAATTTTAAGTTAATTTCACCTAAAAGAAAGAAATTTCAAAAAAGAGTAGATAGGAAAAAAAATAAATAAATAAATAAAGAATTTTGTACTAAAAGAAAATTAGCTGCTCGGAGCTGATGGGGAAACAGTATAAAGATACCTTGTCGGTTCCAACATACTGAACAATGTTGTCATGTTCGAACTGACTTAAGAGGGCGATCTCCTGAAAAGTATAAGTTCAATACAAGAGAACAATCATCAAAAAAAAAGATATGGAATTTGATAGGTCAATCAATTTTGGTTATGAATAAAAATGAAACATAGAAACAAGAAATAAGTTTTAAGTATCTTAATGGACAAGTACTCATTTATAAAAAAATCTATCATGACAGATAAGATGATAAGGAAGCAAACAACACCTGCTCAAGCTGCAGAATGCATTGCTTTGCATTATTTCCTTGGTCAAGCAAAGACACTTCTTTAACAGCAAAGAAAAAACCATCACTACACAGAAAAGCTATATCAGTGTATAAAATCATCAAAACATGGACATTTATCATGTTGTATAAATATAACTCATACCAAGAAAGTACTGAACTATATGCTATTCGAGTTTCATGCCTTAAAGATACGAGTTGCGCTACTTTATAGTATAAGAATAAATAAATAGATAAATAGATAAATAAAAGACAGTATGTGTTAGGTTGCAGTTCTGATCATTTTCGCAAACTACCAGAAAAGCTAAAATTGTTCATGAACCAAGACAACAAACTAAAGACTCAATGAACAATTCATAAAAACTTCAAAGAAGAGTCATGAACTACAAATGGCAAAAGAATCAGGAAATAAGTTATTAGAGAGAAAATCTTAAATAACCATATTCAAAGTATTCCTCTAGAATAGCTCAACACAAATGTACAATCTGTCATGCAGAAGCATAAAAAATAGCTGATCAAGTGTAGAAATGAATATAGAATAGAGTATAAAACTTACATACATGAAACCAAAGATATATTAGTAGACAAGCAATTAACTGATCAAATTTCAGTGAATAACTTCATAATACACATCTCTCAATATTTTCTTTTAATTCTACTCTCATAAGATCGTAAGACATAAAATCCCTCATTGCCATCCTTAAAGCACCAAATCAATCATGTTACATGTCCTCTTTATAGCTTTGCAAGCAGAGAAAAAAATAGTGACAGCTAGAACAACTTCCCTAAATGACTAGAATACAGATTGAATGGATTTGTATAGGCATCATGAACAACTTGATTTCTGTATGTCATCTAATGCTCGGTATCTAATTGGATGGAGAGTGAACTTGAGGGATTTAAGAAAGTGCATCAACCTTGCTTTCGCTAGTGAAAGAAGCTTAGAAGTTTTATCCTGTTGATGGCAAAACCCTTGCACCTTGCACAGTACATCCACAGTGCCAAAAGTTTCATTTCATAAAATATCCACTATGAAGGTACAATATTTAACAAAAGGATCAACTAACACAATCCAATCAACTGTTCTTGTATCCCGAACTTGTTCAGTAAATCACTTATCAACATAAGATTTGAGGACATTCTTCTCAGGCACAATATTAGTCAAATTGATGATATGATAGAAGTAACATAAAACTTGTACAAACTCCCAATTCTAGCCATGGAAAACAGCACACTATGATTCAGTTAGATAAGCAATTCTTTGATAGATTAAGTTGCACTAGAGCTGAGAATTTTTCAACCAAGATACAGTAAACTGTACCATTAGCAAGATAGATGCACTCACAAAAACAAAACTTGTGAAATTGAAATATTAGCAAAGATGAAGATCAGAAAATATATGAAAATATGATAAAACTCACTTGCTTATTCCTTCAAACACCGTCCCGAATGAGCCACTACCAAGCCGGTGCCCACGCATCCATGATGTGATGTTCCTCTTGAACCTCCCATTTGGTGAGACCACAAACATTTTTGCCTCCGTCGTCCTTGATGGATCATAACCGTTCAAAGTTGAGACTGAGCTTGATTCTGCCAAATCCCTAATAGTCTCTCCCAACCTCACCTCCACACCACCAATTCCCCTTTCCTCCTCCTCCACCTCCTCCTCCTGCTCCTCCTCCACCACCTCCTCCTCTTGCTCCTCTTCTGCCTCCTCCTCCTCCTCCTCTGAATCAAAGTGACTTCTCTTTACAACACCTCCATCACCAAGCTCAGCCTCTGCAGCGAAGGATCTCACCAAATCCCAAGTCGACTCCATCATTTCAGAAGCAAGGACCGACCTAAACGGAGGCGGAGGAAGCGTCAAGCGCTTGATACCATCATCAGCTATTTCTCTGGAGTTCTCATAACTGCTCGAAGGTGAGACTAAGCTTGATCCTGTTAAATCGCCAATACTCTCTCCCAACCTTACCTCCAAACTACCACTTCCCATCCCCTCCTCCTCCTCCTCCTCCACCACCTCCTCCTCCTCCTCCTCTAAATCAAAGTAGTCTCTCTTCGCAATACCTTCATCACCCAGCTCTGACTCTGGAGCAAAGGATCTCACCAAACCCCCAGCCGACTCCTTTGATTCAGAAGCAAGGACCGACATAAACGGAAGCGGAGCAAGCACCGAGTCCTTGATACCATCATCAATAATCTCACCAGAGCTCGCCATCGGCGGAGGGGTATCCTTTTCCTCATCAACAATCAATCCTCCAGAGGATTGCTCGGCGGAATTCAAGGAGCGAACCTTGCGGGCAGCCCAGGCGGCAGCGGGGATAGCAAAATCATCAGGTCCAGAGAGCCCTAGTTCTCGGTAAAGCTTATCAACCTCACCATCATAGCCCTCGATCCGGAAGCTCTTCTGGCTGGAGTACGCCGGGAGGTCGAGAGAACGAGAGGAACGGAGTGCAGGTGAGTCGTCAAAGGAGGTGCTGGCGTCGTACTCGATGTGCTTGTTCGCGTTTCGGCGATCGAGGCGTTGTGGCCGAGAAGAGGAGGTTGATGAGCTTCTCTTAGCAGCGAACATGGCGATCGAGAAGAAGAAGAAGAAGAAGAAGAAGTCGAGAGGCCATCAATCGATGGTTTGAATCGAAGCGAAGAAGCACGAGAGAATTTTGAAGGGTTTTGAGATACGCGAGAAAGGGCTTGACCAGAAGAATGTGGTCAAAGCGTGTGTTTTTTTGGTCAAAGGGTATTCTTGGGATTTGAGAAAAAATTAATATAAATTTCTTTTTTAAAAAATTTAAATATTTAGATTTGGTCAATTTGTTTGAATTATAAATTAGTAATTTATTAATTTTGGCATTTCTTATTTTGGGAAAAAGTAGAGTTTCTAATTTGTTAATGCGCGAGTGAGGGATGTTGGAGGGCTAAATCATAGTATACGGGTATTTAGGACGGTTCAGAAGTGAGTGACATGAAAGTCAGAAAACACTACTTCGGTGGGAGTATGGAGTTCAGTTATGAGTCTCTACTTCCATGTGTTTGGTTGGTAGGGAAATTATCACATCAGTAACCACTTCAATTGTTGGGATGGTGGAAGTGAATCTGGAAAAATTGACTTCAACAGTTCCTTGGTATTTGGTAACACCGAAGTAGGGTTATGATCACCACTTCGGGTAGGGGGTAAGATTACCTCATATTTGTTAGAATAGTTATAAATTCTTTTAAAATGTAATGTTGGTTACTAACATATATTTATGTTAATTAATTATTTATGTAAAATTATATTCTTATAATGATAAATGAAAATTAAAATATACCCCTTAAATACTAAATATTAAATTATGTTTTAAATAGTTTATTAATATAACAAACATTGCATAAATTGGGTTAATTTAAAATTTGCAAGTTTTGCATTAATTTTGTTTTCTTTTCCTTACACCCAAAACTAAGTAGTTATTTTTGTTTTCTTTTCTTTAGATGAACTCCTGACTTAGGTTTTTCTATCCCTTTTGGTCAATTTGTGGTCTTGAAAATGGTTTTTATTATATATTTATAAATCTTGAGTGGATCTCTCTTTTTTGGTTTTCCTTGGCCTATTTTTTATGTTTTTTCCTATTACATTTTTATTAATAAATTTGAAAACTCAAAAATTTTAAATGTGATAAACAAAGTTTTCTCACCTATTTTGTATTATATTTGTATACAATTAAACATCCACATAAATCTATATTATACACAAGATCAGCATCTCACCACCTAAGCAAAGAAAAATGCTAGAATGTGAAAAGTACTTCACAATGAATATACATATGGTAATAGCATTTCATCATGAGCAAATACAAGTTTAGCAGACAATATCATCATACTCTTCTTAAAACTCATTTCTTTAGCAATGAACAAGGCTTACTTTTGTTCACTGTTTGAGCTTCTCTTCAACTTTTATCGCCATCCATCAACAATATCATCATAATCTCCTTCAAATAGCCATTTAATGCTGCCACCCTCTGGGACATGATGTCTAAATCACCTCCATACCTAATGAACAAAAAAATCACATTCACAAAAATATCACATTCTGGATAAAAGAGGATAGACCTTTATAAACCACATGCTCAAATACAGCATATCATCTATCTTGTCTTCAACAAATAGTAGTTGCATCACATGGTGAATATTTGGGTTGATACAAACCAAAATATGATAGGACATAATCAAAATTGATCAAGAAACAACTCTCTTCGAAGTTCAAACTCAAACATAATTTTCACCGTATATGAGGTACAAGAACAAGTTTTAGAGTAATACAACAGTTTTTAAAGAAACTCCCATTATTGCTTAAACAACATCCAGCATCCCCCAAACAAACCAAGACATCTAGTGAAGCAAGCACCTCTTAAACAAAAATTTTGCACAAAACAGAAATAAATAGGTAACATCTTAAGCAAAAAAAAAATACCGGGGTAGGCTAGCATGTTCATATTAACAGTGACGATACCTTCCTGCAAGCCTGAACTTCATGTTGTTCTATAATTCTTCTAAGCAGTGATGAAAGAAAAGCTTGGCATGGCTCAGGCAGTAGCAAGAGTGACAACAAGCACATTCATCAGCACATGTTCTATCTTGTAAAAAATAACCGAAGGGGCCAAAAGCTATACAAGATGGTTGCAACGGTGGCACTCTATGCCTCCTGATTGCCTAGCCACACTTGTATAAATCGGTTAAACACAAATAATCTCATGGAAAATCATTTAAAGGCTGAAAATAAAATAATACAAAACCCATACAAAAACCTCGACATTCAAACAATTGAAACAAGAACGGTGATTTAATGCTACCTTGACATTGAAGCAAATCATATGCACAATGGCTGCAAAAAGATTGGCATCGAAGTGCCTCTCATTTTGCCCTGCCAGTGCTCCAATTTTTGCTTTTGTGTCATATTATAGAACTGTGCCTCAGTGCAATGTCGTAAATTGCATTTCATCATTGTCATCCTATCTTCACCTGAAATTCAAACACTAAAAGAAAAAAAAAACAAACAAAGGCATGTTAGTGAGAAGCACACATATATCCAAACTATGCAAAGCAGCATAAAGATAAGTAGGTCCAGATAGACATACATATGTCAACAAGTTCATGAAAGACACAGGCACTAACAACATGAGATGCAGAAAACCAAAACATAAGAAATGCATGAATGCATGGATACAATCAGAGCATGGTGTCCCATGCTACGATCATCCATCTCTAAACATGAGTCAGTCATGATGCATGAAATGCACAAACATGCACTAAAATAACTAGGTACTAGAAGCAGGGATCAGTTAAGTGAGGCCAAGGCATTATGTGCTGAATCAATCCATCTTGGATAGAAAATTTTCAATCCAATCATTCCTCAGATCCATGTCATTCACTATGAATCCTCTTGCCTCAATCTCATGAAACTGTAGAAAATCAAACACCTGAACAAGTTCCTTCTTTTGAAAACCATCAGCCTCCATAACCTTCGCCTAGAAGCTCTCTGTCCAGTGGGTGGGGTTCTTAATGGCAGATGCCATTTCTCCCACCACAACAATGAGATCACCCATCATTGAAGGATTTTTTGAACCCCTACTTGAACGTTGTGACCTTGGGGTAGATGATGTGGCAGGGTTGCTTACAACAGGTGGGGCAGAGTTCTCATCGGCATCATCATCTCTTGGTTGTTCTATTGGTCCTTCATCAAAGTTGTTGATATTGTTGCCTTCATGTTCCGAGTTATCCTCCAAATTAGCGAACACAAAAGTCGCATACGCGCCCGTTGCATTGTCCTCACCACATATAACTCACAATGCTTCATAATGTTCAATTGGTTTGTTTATTAAAGGCTTCGTTGCCAGGTGGGCCTATAATACAATGGCATACACAACAAAGAACACATATAAACATGCTTTTATCGTTCTAATATTACCAATAAAGTTGGACCATGTTACCTCAACATAGGTTAAAGCAACCATGGGATCAAGGGTGATGGTCTTCGTGGCATCATCCCAACCTGCACCACTGAGATCTCTCACTTTCTTTATCTTAGTGTACCGTGATTTCAAAGTTTGATAATAATTTTTGATGTTCTCGGCACTGAACTCAGCATTGAACCTAGAATTGACAGCGACAACAACAAAGACAAATGCTGCTAGTTTGAATGATTTGTCACATTTCAGCCCTTTTCTTATTTGTTCCTGTAGAAATGGGATCAAGAAACTATCATATTCAGCCTTCCATTGCTTATTAAGGGCACCGTGCTTGCTGCCATAAGCCTTTGATGATGACTTCTTAGTTGCACGCTCAATGCCCTCCATAGTAGCTGGAATTCTATTGGAAAATTGTAATTATGTAAGATTCTTATATCTATCTGGTGTAAATTGCTGCTTGTGTAGAACCATACACATCCATATTCATATCATGAAAGCGAATGAAATATGTGGACAAGAAGGCAGGTATCCATGGAAAAAAAAAATTATGAAACAAGTGAATCATGGAAAAAGAAAAGAAACTGTTGCTTGATTATATCTTTTGGTTGTAAACTGCCATTTGATTATATCATAACACTAACGTAACACTTGCAAAATTGAATAAAAATGGGATTAATAATAGAAAATTGTATATAGTAACCAAGATTATATCATGACACTAACTTTACATGGAAATAGGAATTCAGAAAACAAGTGAATCATGAAAAAAGAAAAGAATCTATGACACTCTCAAGCATGAAAACAACAGAAGACAGAATGAAACAGTCTTCAAATAGGAGTAATACAGAAAACTCAAAAAAATTGGCAGTAATAGCAGAAGACAATTGAATATGTAAAACTAGATTATGTCATGACATGAACATAACATGGAATTAGGATTCTAGAAAACAAGTGAATTATGGAAAAAGGAAAGAAACTATGAAACTGTAAAAGCATCGAAAAAACTTGAAATAACAAGGGAAGCATGGAAATAATCGGCAAGTAAAAAAAACACTTCAAGAACAACTGAAGAATTTAATGATAATATGTAGTCCAGACATGCTAGTCTAACGAAACAAACCTATGCAGGAAAAAATGCAGCCAAAGCAAACAGGCAATGATTAAGATGTTCGCAGTACTACAGTTAACAAAGCAATCTTGTGATAATCACACAAAACCACTATAAATCATCCATATGTCGTTCGCTATCTTGTCTCTAAGTTCAATCCATTGCCAATTCTCTTCCCGTTGTTCTCGCTATGATTAGGGCTGTGATGACATGATTTGCTCATCATGTTGTATGCGTCCTTCATGCAACAGCATATCGTTTGGGTCGACACCTGCTATATAGTTATGCAATATGCAACATGCAAGAACTAATTTAACTTGTGTCCTGAAAGGGAAGAAAGGGTGTGATGTAAGAATCTTGAAATGATTTTTCAAGATTGCGAAAGCGTGCTCTACATGAGACCGTAGCATCAAGTGTCGAAGGTTGAACAATTCCTTCAGATTTGTTGGCGCCCTTCCACTATGTTTTTTCAAGTGATACCTAACACCTCGATATGGTGCTATGAACCCTTGCATAGTGTTATAACCGACGTCTACAAGATAATATTTCCCTACAATAATGACACATGTCAAGTGTTCGTTCTTGTAATATTTTAATTCACTAATATTCGGTTTCCTGCCTTCTATCAATTTTAATCCTTTGGGTTGTGGTCTTGCTAGTGCATCTTTTAGAATAGTGAAGTCATTCGCTAATCCCTCCCAACCCACAAACATGTAAGTGAATTACAAATCAGGGTTCACTTTAGCCAACACATTATAGGTTGGGCCTTTACGACCACGAAACCGAGGTATTTCTTGAGGGGGGATGGACGCATCAATATGCATCCCATCTAACAATCCTATATAGTCCTACATGAGAAAAGTATATGAAGGAACATGGAACGAATGATTAATGGGAAACTATTAAATTTATGTTATATGCCAAATTTACTTACTTTGAAAAAATGGATACCAATTGGGGTTACATTCAATTTCTGAGTGACAATTGGAGCTAGGGGAATGTATAAAATCATCTCGAATGGCACAAACAGCTCTGAGCACACAATTAAAATATCGACTAATCATTTCCCCAGATTGAACAAACTCAATTCTCATGGACCTATTTTTCGTATTGTGACCAACAATATGCAAGAACATGGCTAACTATTCCTCGATAGATATATGCCATGTGTCCTGAAGGAGGTGCTTGCCACACATGATCGATGCTAGATGCATAAAAGGACCTACATCCATCCTAAGATAGCTTACGTAATAGTCACGACCACTCCTTAAAATACGCTCCATACGTTTTTTCCTACTCAAGTCTTGAAACATGGACAGATTCTTACTTCTCCCATGCCTAGAAACATGCATATCCTCAATTAGGCAGGCAACAACCACAACAACGATAATGATCGCGGCAACCAACAGCTTTACACGGTCATTAACAATCCAGCTATCCATCTACATAATTAAGGATAACGTTATTGATATGAACATGCAACTACTAACTGAATTTGGTACACACCAGTTAAGAAATTGCATATTATGCCGAGAAATAAATCAGAAATGAACGAAACATATATAAACAAATCCCCAAAAACAGAACAAAATCATTTATGAATAACGCAAAGGTAAAGCAGTAGAAAATAATTAGATTGAAAGGTATTCACTGAATATCATGAAGATCTCTGGAAACAACAACATTTAAACAATCCAGATCATGCTAGCAGTACATAAGGAAATCAATGATAAAAAACAACAATGAAAGAACATGCTATGAAGATGGTCATAAACAACACAACAATAACATGCTATGATAAGAAATAAATCAGAAACAAACGAAACATATACAAACAAAGTGAAGAACACAACAGAATAATAAAACACAACAATTTATGGAATATGCTATGAATAACGCAACAGAAGAATAAAATAAATTCCCGATTTTTTATTCTTGAACAAAAGCAGAAAACTCGTTATAAAAGAAAAATCAGAAACCCTGCATCCAAGGGGTTTTGACATAGGAACTTAGGTTTGTGTTCTCCAAATCAAAGTGCAATGTTCTCTGTACCAAAGGTATGAAGTTACTGGACCAGGCTAGGACTCAAAACCAATGGCAAGTCGAACCAGTGACTTTATAGGAACTATAAACCATCGTTCAAATTATCAATCTGGGTAAGTATACAAACAACAAAACAATAACAGGCTATGATAAAGAATAAGAAATTGCATGTTATGCCTAGAAATAAATCAGAAATAAACGAAACATGTTATAAACAAAATCCCTAAAAATAGAACAAAAATCATTTATGAATAACGCAAAGGTAAAGCAGCAGAATATAATTAGATTGAAAGGTATTCACTGAATATCATGAAGATCTCTGGGGACAACAACATTTAAACAGTCTAGATCATTCTATCAGTACATAAGGAAATCAATGATAAAAAACAACAATGAAAGAGCATGCTATGAAGATGGTTATAAACAACACAACAATAACATGCTATGATAAGAAATAAGAAATTTCATGTTATGCCAAGAAATAAATCAGAAATAAACGAAACATATTCAAACAAAGTGAATAACACAACAGAATAATAAAACACAACAATTTATGGAACATGCTATAAATAACACAACAGAAGAATAAAATAAATTCCCAATTTCTTATTCTTGAACAAAAACAGAAAACTCGTTATAAAAGAAAAATCAAAAACCCTACATCCAAGGGGTTTTGACATACTAACTTAGGTTCTGTTTATATAAATTTTTTTTTGCATGTCCTAATTCAAATCAAATTAAAATTTTAAAACCACATATGACCCAATCATAATTGAATTAGGACAACATGTGGATAAGATAAATAAATTTCATAATATTTGGATATATTCAAGATCACTCAAGAATACATATTTTGAGACGATCTAAATATTAAAATCCCAAGATCAGCCTAGAGCACCGATCTCGAGGCGATCCAAAAATGTTCAAATTCCTAGATCAGTCAAGAGCACAAATCTCGAGATGATCGAAAAATATTCAAATATTCGAATTAGCCAAGAACACATATTTCTAGGCAATTCAAAATATCCAAAATCCTAAGATTAGCCAAAAGCACCAATCTCGAGGTGATCCAAAAATATTCAAATGCCTAGATTGGTCAAGAGCACAGATCTCCAGATGATCTAAAAAATATTCAAATCTCAGAATCAACCGAGAACACATATTTTGATGTGATCTAAATACACAAATTCCAAGATCAGAAGAGAGCACAGATCTCAAGGCGATCTAAAAATTTTTAAATCTCAAGATCAGCCGGAACGTAGATGTTGAGGCGATCTTAATCCCAAAATCAACCACAAATACAAATCATGAGGCAAATATATATATATATATATAATAAATATAATAAAGTGGAAATTGCCAAAAACTCCCCCTAAGTTTGCCATATTGCCAAAAACACCCCGTTAGTTTTGCACTCCCCAAAAACCCCTTCCTTTTTAATTCCATGTTTTTCAACCCCCCAAAGCATGTAACGGATGTCAACGGAGTGATTTTCAAATTTTATGGACGAAAATGCCCTTGCATGGGGAGTCGTGATCGCAGCCCATTTCGAGGCAGATGAGAGGAAGTGAGGGGTTTTCCGTGATGGTAACCCCAAGAGAGTAATTTCATCGAGCCAGCATCGAGTTTTTTTCTCAACTCGCTCTTCGCTTTTTCCATTTTCCGCCGCTCAAGTTGTCTCTACCGGCGCAACTCTCAGAATTGCAACTTTTTCCCTTTCCACCCAGATCTCGAAGGAGAAGTCTCGCGCAAGTAGTTGGCATTTCATCAGTTTGCAATCTAAGGTATTGAGTATGGTTTTATGGTAACTATTCTGTTATAAAGAAAGATTTTTCGGTTTCGTATTGTGCTCCTGTTTTTGTTGGAAGATATTGAAGTCTGCAGGGGGATTTCTCGGCTGGGGTTTTGTTAGTCTGCAGGATAAGTTCTCGGCTAGGGTTTTGTGTTGTTTTGCGCTTTCGTCTGTATACACTATCGAAATACTTATTTGGATTGTTATGATTTTTGTAATATTTATAATGTGCATTTCCCCTTTCATTTGATATGGTTGCAGTTTTACAAATGAGGTTTACGTTTAAGAAATGAGATGTTACAGTTTAAATTTTGTTGTTTTTGTGTAAGTATTGTTGTCTCTGATTAATAAACGAGGTCTCTGTTTAACAATTGATATCTCTGTTTAAGAACTGAAGGTTACCGTTTAAAATCTTATATTTCTGCTTAAACATTTGGCAATACTGCATATTGAATGTGTTGTTATTGTCGCAGGCTTGTGAATATGGCGGTTAACCTAGTTAATGGGCGATGCTATTTGACACCCGGTAGTGGGAGACCTTAGTGAAATTGAAAGATAACATGACCCCTCGACACCGGGAGATCATCCGAAGGACAACGCTTGCAAAGATTCATCGAGCTGAAGCTATATACCAAGAGAGGGCCCTTCTTGATTCTCTACTACAAAGGTACGACGGCCGCACCAATAAATTCGTGGATCGGGAAAAGCTCACCGAGCTTTCAGCCTCAGGATGTGGCCCCTCGTTCTGGTCTCTGCGTATGGCGATGACGCAATCGTGCTTTCGTAAGAAGAAGACCCGCCGGCTCAAGGGCGGTATTTATCAAAAAAACCTACGAGAGACACGAGACTCCATCAAGAGCACTCTTGTGCAACTTGTTCGACTGAGAGGGAAAGAAGATAATTTTTGTCAAACTCCCGATGTCGACCTCATGGATACAGCCCCTCTTCCCAAATACATCATACTCGATTCCGAACCGGATCGCTGATTATGTCGATGATCTACCCGCCATGGGGCGATACGCGACTGGGCGCAGCGACGCACATGCGGTCGATGGAGGACATTCCACACGCACGCCGAGTGCAAGATAGATGCGCCCGGAAGAAGACCAACACAGGATATATTATAGGGTGCTTTGGCGCGCTTAACGTGATGGTTTTCACGAGATCGACCGAACGGGAAAGAAAGTCCGCTTTTCGCAAGATCCCAAGGATGTCCGTGTTACGGTGAAAGTAGTTACAAGAAGCAAGCGACTGTGAGAAACCACTTTGTCATCGCCGAAACGAAAAGAGGTAATAAATCATGTACAATGTTTAATGTAAGTCTTTAATGTTTAACCATTTTATTTAGCGCTTAACTTTATGATGTATAGTTTAAAAATTTATTCATAAAAGGTGTAAATATTTTTGTTCTCCGCTTAAATATATTCTATAATGTTTAATATATAAAAACCTCGCTTTAAATATAGTTGTTATAGTTTAAACCGAATGTCCGAAATTGTGTATACGTTATCGAGGGTTCCGAGAAGAAGATATTTGTTGGGGCCAACCGACGGATGGATGCTATTGCTCGGAACCACTTGCTCGAAGACGTGATGAGAGGGCGCCTGTCAGCAGTGCGTGCTCAACGCCGCTCTCCTACTTCCACCCCACCACGCGCACACGCATTCTCGACCCGAGAAGCACTCCTCCACCCCGCCATATCGCAACAACCCTCTACCACGACAACGACAATCCCCCAATTGTGGCACCGACCATGGCATTTTTCCGACCGTGGCACCCCAATCGACTACCTTAGCTTAAGATGTCATCGCAACTCTTACGCAGTGCGTGCCGATATTGACGACCGAAGTTTCTCGCTTGTCGCCGTGTCGAGGCAATCGGAAGGACGCTCACAATCGATCGTGCCGGCCCCTCCAAAGAAATGAACCACCCGGATCGGACGAGCCGCTGGAATTTGACGATGACGATATTATCGGGGTGGCCATTCCAAGACGGGCCATATTCGAAAGAGACTTCGTGAAAAAGAGGAGAACAATATCGCCTCGTCTCCACCGCCTGCCGACGATGAAACAATAGCAACACCATCGGCTACCGATGTCAGCATCGAGTCTCGTCGCCGCTGATAACATGGGCATGATGGTGGAGGACATCCTAGATGATGTGGCGCTGCCGCGGTTGAGAAGATCGCTTTACTCCCCTTTGTTAACGAAATCCCCGACCCGATGGAACCGGGTCGCCGAGATTGCGGCATCAAAGATGGACACAATCCATCGAAGAACAAGAACAAGCTAAGGGTGTGTCTCCCGTTGATGCCGCTGCATGGCCACTGGGCCGAGAAGATCGCTGAACTGCTTGTCGCGGGCCGCGGCCTACGGCCGACGCGATCGCATCGAAACAAGACACAATCCCACAACAAAAAAAGAAGTCATGTAAGGGTATGTCTCGGTCGATGTTGTCGCCGCCCCTCGGATCGAAGCTGTACACAATCCAACAATGCCAGTACAACCATGTAAGGATGTGTCTGCGGTTGATGATGTCGCTGTCCCCGCATCGAAAGAAGATGCTGCTGGTGCTGAACACCGTGAAGGCTCAACGACAATGCCCCATGAAGACCCCGACCGAGCAATGAGGGAGATGATCAAAGCCAATAAAAATTGGGACAAGACGAGCTGGCAAGTCTTCGTTCCAAGAAGAAAAAAATGGGTTAGCCAATCGCGCCTTAACAAACACGAGCATGAGTTGATGAGATCTTCCTTAACCGCCAGTATGGATGTAAGTTTAAAAGTTTTCATGATATTGTTTAAAGCTTTTTAAGATAGTGTTTAATTTTTATGATAATGTTTAATTATTTTATAATATCATTTGAGTATTGATAATATCATTTAAATATTTAGAATATGGTCTAATTATATCCTGCTATCGCTAATCTCAAAGACCGCCGTAGTGGAAGAAATGACTGTCAAGACCACATCGGGACAAATTATACACTCGCTGAGGGTAAGGAGATGGTCACAGATGATGTGATGGACGCTTTTGTATGCATAATACAAAAAGTCGCCGAGCAAAGTGCCCTATCCCTACAAGAAAGTCACGCCCATCACAAGACCGCGCAATCGCTTATGTCAAAGCAGACGACGCATATGAAACAACTATGCGCTATGATCGGAGATGTTGCAGCGCAACTTTTGCATGAAGTTCAAATTGCCATCCTCCCGATAATAATGAATGGCCACTTCCATGTCGTCGTCTCGATAACGACAAAACAAGAATACAGGTATTATTCTTCATGCGCGGGGTACAAAAAAGACGCATTGGACATGGTCAGTTCTTTAATTATGTCCGATTGATAGTGTTTGTTATTTAAACGGTATCTTAATCTCAATCTCACATCTCTCGACAAGCAATCTATTTGACACGGTCGTCGATGATAGCGCTCGGCGCAGTCAAGCGATCGCAAAAGGCACCCACTCTGTTTACGACATGGAAACCCCACGGCAAAAACAAGGAAGGCCGATTGCGCCTCGCCTATGCTCATGCGGTTTATCGAGCAATTACTTTGGGGTGAGAAGCTACTGCTATCGCAGCATGCATCGCCTTACCTCGAGATTAAAGTATGTTACCCGATACTTAAGGAGGGGAGGGCGACCGCGTCCATGAGAAAGGGGGGTCGTCCAAGCGGTTAATTTTTGATTTCGCAGACGTGACTTATATATGTTAATGTCAATTTTGTTGTCGAATGTAAAACCAAGACAAATTCAATTCATTGTTTTCATTTTCAAGAATATGACTTTAGTATATGTGAATTTAAATTTTGTCTGTTTCAATTGTAAAGTCGCATCGAAATTCCATTCAAATTCAATTCATTGTTTAATTTACTGTTGTCATTGTTTACATTTCAGCTTTAAATGTTTAACTTTACCATCTATCGTTAAATATCAGCTTTGAAACATTTAAAAATTAAAAGTTTCTCCGCTTAACATAACATTGTCTCTGCTAAAATTAAAGAATAAGAGTTTAAATATGAAACATTTCCGACTAATTCAGATTGTTTCTCTTTAGAAGTCGCTTTATTTACAATGCCTAGTCGGCGACAATTTCATTACAGATCTCACGATCGTGATCGATCCATGAAGCGTCGCAATGTAACTCGCGGACATCTAACGCTAGTGACTCGATCCTTTTTCATCTAGGACGCCAGTCGCCTTTTCGTCACACAGCGGTCGCAAATCAAAGCTCACGATTTCAGTCCGAAGGCCTCGCCATCGTCGGGTGTGGGGAATATAGCTTCTTTATAAGCCAGCTTTGTAATTGTCGACTCGTGAAGTAGCCGCTAATAAATCGATGGGCGCTGGTGTTTGTCTCCAGATTATCATAGTCAGCAAGCGTGTTCGCAAGGGATACCATAAACTCGCCACCTCTCGACATGAACAAGTTCGATGGCAAGATCTACGTAGTTGTCGCGACTGGTCGATCACTCGCGAACGATCATCGACACAACAACCAACACGAAGATTTCGCCATCCTCAACAATGATCTCTACCTTTCGAATGTATGTCCCGGGCATAAATAGGTCTCCCATTTGTTCACTGTGCTCACGCCGTTACATAACATGCGCATCAACTTGAACCCGGCAAATAAGGTTAAACAAAAGACGTTGATGGTTAAATAATTCAGTAAAACATGTTTAAACATTATTGTAAATAGTTATACGAAAAGGATTAATATTTAAAAGTCGACTAAGCTCTAATTAAACAAAGATTGAGAATGTTTAAAGGGTAACACTATATGTTAGTGTAAAATCAACATTTGCAGACCTCCATGGAGCTTTCCACCATTTTCGGCCACCGATGAAATGACGAGCTTTTTGATCCAAGCATTGAACGCACTCGCGACATTTGAATACATCTCACCCCAATGATCACCTCCGAACGGATAATTCGACCAATGTGCCATATCCGATTTATTAATCAACCGATGATGAGCTTGGTGATGTGGCCTACGATTTATTCACGAGTATCATCGAAATCTTTAGCCGTAGATGCCTCACGACGCGGAAGCATATGGGACCAAGCACTCCTCCCTCAACGCCTTCCCAAGTCTGACATTGGCTTTCATAAAATTGGCCTCCAAATGTCGAAGACAGTATGCATGTGGCGTAAGAAGGGAAGACTCTCAATTGGGCGCTCACAAGGCCTCTTGGACCCGTCCGACACCAAGGTAGTTATCTCATGACAATCTCCTTCCTCGTATAAAGCATCGCCTAACTTAGATATGAACCAAGTCCACTTGGCATCGGTCTCGTTGTCGACTATACCGAAGGCGACGTGAAAAACCATTGTTTCCATCTTTCCCCGTGGCACCCAAAGAGTGTACCCCGATATTTTTCCAAGGATGTAGGTACCATCGAGAAAACAGCGCGGCCCCGCAAGCCCTCTCGAATCCCATAATACACGGCCCTGAAAAAGAAAAAGAATGCACGCTTAAAACGATCACTCTCTTTCCCGCGATCGCCAACGCACTGCTCGGGATTGTATCGCACCTTATCCACATACCAAAGCAAGCGATATAGCCCGGAGATGTCACCGCAGTCGAGGACCACCCGGACGTGTCTTTTCTCCCAACCAAGCTCGCTTGATGGTCATGTGGACACCATATTCCCTGCAACATGTCCTTCTGAATGTCGATGGCCTTATGACAAGGGCCGGTCCTTGAGTTTCGGAATCACTCGTGTGCTAACCCTACTTTTGGGACGCTTTTCGGATGTCGACGAATTTATGCCACCACCGCAAAGTGTGTAGACAGGGTTGATTGTCTTGATTCGAAAGTATTTTGTTATACTCTTTTGATGCGTAGGCGCCCAAGCGACAACCATCGCAAGCGCATTCCATCGACAATTCGATGTTTTTAGTTTCTTTATGAAATCGAAGTCAAAAATTCCTTTTGATTGCATGATTTCGGCACATCCTCGAAATGCTCGACACTCGGCCAAAAACGTCAGTCGATATCCAACGACGAGGACTGATGACGATCGACGAGGAAGGAAGACATCCCCACCGTCGTGGTCACCATGGGGATGAGCTAGGAGCACTCGCAGATCAAATTCCGCCAACACTTCGACCAAACGAAAAGATCAATACGTTAGCGGAGAATATAATGTTTAAGTGATAACGACAATATTTAAACGTTAAATTAAATAGTTAAGCGAGCTCATGAATAACGTAAAACGACTAGTACAAGATGTTAACTAGTGACTGACATATTTAAACACTAATGAACCCATACAACTGGATTAAATAAAAGAGAAGGAACTTACAACGAGTAAAAACTCGCTTTTCATTAGGATTCAGTAATGGCACATCTTCTCGCTCGACAACAAGATCAACTACTAGCATTTCGAAGATGGAGCTGACGCGACACATCCGGCCGGAAGTCAACATCGCTTTTCTATTGGATCAAACCGCTTTATATCCAGTCGGTGTGATAAACTTCACCTCGACAAGAGAAATTTTTGAGACCCCATCGCTCGCGTATCTCGCCCTAACACCAACTCCCCCAAGAAGTTTCTGAGCCATGAACATTATCACTCTTCCTCCCGTTGAATCTAGCAATACCACAAAAACTCTCCGTAATATATCGGTCGAAAACCAAATCGTACTGAACCAAATGAAATGAAGAACGAAAAATAAGACGAAGAAGAAGAAGAAGAAGATGTAAACAACAAAGCGGCGATCGGATAGGCAAACAAAAAGAGTGACAGCTGTATGCATAGAGGTTAGACTAGGCGTGATGTGATTGGGCAGTATTTTTCCCTCCATCCCAAAGGGCAAAAGGGAAATATATATCACATCGCGATGAAGACATATTGTCATCGCTCGACATGAGTCTCTGCTTAAACGTCGAGCTTTTTATGTTTATGGATACATATAGTGTTTAAAAATAACGCAGTTACTGTTTAACTAAAGTCTATATCATGTAAATAATATGTAAAACCGTTTAAATATAGTGATTTTAACTGCTTTAAAAATATATGTTATTGTTGAAATTAATGCTTTTCACTACATTCGTTGAAGATGGGTACCTCCTGAGTCATTTGTTTAAACATATTTATGTATTTTCTTAAACATCGTTGTCATTGTTTAAAGAGTAAATTGATTATTTGTTTAACTTTTTGTATTGTTTTACAATGCTCGTTCTTTTCGTTTCCCAAATTGTTTTTACTATGTCTACAGTTAAATTTCTGCAGTTATCACGGAGACACTCAAATAGGTTTGTTTGTTTAAAATATTTAAACGTTTACAATGGAGAAATCGATTAAATATCATAAGTTCACAATCAAATAAGCTTGTTTCATTTAAAAATAAAACATTTACAACATTTTACTAAACATTTACAACGTCTTCTCGGACCTCGAACACTCACGACTGACCCATCGTCATAAACGTAAAGCAAGCATGTCTGACATTCGAATGCTCACGTACGGTTTGTCATAACATGCGCATCAACTTTAACTAGCACAGCAGCGTGGAACATTAAAAAGGTTAAACAAAACACATTCAGTGAACGCGTTTATTAATCGATGTGTCGTGGTCCGACTTAAGCGAAGATCCCCGATGGTTAAAACACGAAAGTAATGGTTAGTCGTCGACGTAAGGTTCTTGAACGTAACAAAAAGTCTCAGTGATAAATATCAACTCCGTCTTAAAGGATGTTTTCTCGATCTCCCTCACTCTAGAATCCTCAATCATCGCAATAAGTGAAAACTTTCTTTTCTTACCCAGCTCGAAATACGCTTAATTGATTACCGTCAGTCCAGTCGGAGAATCCCTCTGCGTTGACGATTATGCGGGTATTTCGGCTCAGGGCGAGAAAGATAGTTTAACTTGTTGCGTGATTACGGCTGATTGATTCTCAAGATAAGGAGGATCACGAGACATCCTTTCAGATAGAGTTGATCTTGAATTTCGTCGACTCGAAAAGTAATACATGCACGGGAGCGCGGATGGCGAGGGAGGAAGAGGAGGAGGATGATGAGGAGACGACGAGGGAGTGATTATCCCATGGGAAGGGTTCTTCCTTGTTATTTATGGTGTGAAGTCCACAGCGTGTCGACTATATCCGAGAAAAAGTTAAACTACGATGGACACGACATTGCTGATGATGATGAATGGGTGTTCGGATATTTATGTTACCTTGCGTAAGAATTAATGTCACTGCGTTAATTCTGTATGCACCTGATACTATAACCTCCACCTTAGCATGCATAGCTGCCAACAATTCGGATCAAAGCGAAAAAAATCACCGTTTCTACGCGAGAGACTTTGAGAATTTACTGCGTTAATATGAATAGTTATATAAGTAAAGATAAAAGTTAAGCGGAGATGATAATTATTAAGCATATTGGTAATATATTTAAATAGATAATAGCAAATAGTTAAGCAGTATTTAAAAATATACGAATAGATATACCATAAGCAGGAAGAACTTTTACAATGAGAATGAACTCGTTTTCAAAGCGGAGGCAACAATGGCACATGCTCTGTCTACATGATAAAATTGATCTATCTCGTTTGAAGATGGAGTGCGACTTGACGATCCGATGGAAATCAACTTCATTTTTCATTGGAGAAGCCGATTTATATATTTGGGTATGATAAAACTTTCACCCAAACTACCACAAATGAATTTGCCTAATAAACACAGAGCTTCACTTTGATATGACGAGATTCTCACGTATTCTGGCCGTGAGGCGAAGTCGAATAAATCAAATGAGGAGAAATGAGGAGAAGACAGAGATGTAATGCTGACTTACAAGCGATTGTCTATCGAAGCCAATGAAAACGCTGAAAAGGTTGAACAGTGATGTGATTTAGCGACTCCCACCAGTTTTTAGGGCAAAAATGGGATTTCACTAACATGGACCCATTTGAAGTAAAGCGGTAGGGAGTAAAGGGAAGTTAAACACTAATGGAAGAGGGTGTCAAAGGGGTGTAAAAAGTAGGAGGGGTTTTGGGAAGTTTTTGAAAATTATGATGGGTGAACAGTAATTTTCCTATATATATGATATATATTTTTTCATATTAAAAAAATAACATTTGAAAATTAGACATATATATATATATATATATATATTAATAATAATAATAATTATTATTATTTTTAATTTCAATATAAAAGGTATGACATGAGTCCCAAATAGGGAGTGGGACATGGGTAGGGTGAGCCGTAGGGGTGGCCAAAACTAAAAAATACGAGGCTGGGTTTAGAAAGTTAGCCAAAATCAGGGTTGGGTTCAAATGTTTTAGCCGATTAATTTCGAGTGGGTTTTGGAGTCGGATAGTTTTTTGGGCCAGGCTCGAATAAATAAATAATATATATATCATATATTATTTATAATATAAATAATTATATATATATATAATGTAATAGGGCTGAAAAGATAAGCGTTTATAATCTTTGTGTTGTATTTTTAAATGTTTGATTTTACGGGGTTGTAGTAGTAGTAGTTTTAACTTTAGTTATTTGATTATTTCATAAAAAAATTATTTATTTTTGGGTCGGATTAGGCGCTAAACTGGACAGATCAAATGGGTCGGGTTTGGATCAAAAGCAATTTGGTGCGAGCATGGCCGTACGGCTTGACTGAATATATGGGTTAGTATATTTGAGTCTAGCCGTGTGGGCCGGCCGTACGTCCCATGTCCACCCCTAGTCCCAAAGCGCTATCTCTCCTTGTCCGGCCGCCGGAGCCCCAAAAGAAATCGGATCTCGCTTTTTCGTTTTCGCTGGCCGCATCATCCACTTTCCACGCGATTTCTATCTAGGTTTTAGCCGATCAATCCGTGAGTTTCCCCTCAATTTCCCCTCTTCGTTGACTGATTGGATTAGGTTATGATTTTTTTGGCCCCAATTCGCTGATCCGATGATGTGATTTTTCTTTTGGTTTTGGTGATGATCAGATTCGGAGCATGAGCTCACGAGGAGCGCGGCAGCCGGCGAAGAGGGCAGGGGCGGGTTACTCGCAGGAAGATGGCGAGGGGATTGATCTCAACGCTCCTCCGACGTTGGACGAACACCAGCCGGTGGCGGCTCCTTTTGCAGCCTTCGCAGGGGTTCGGTCTCTCAGTGGCCAGGTTGGGGACTCTGGGAAGGTCCACTTGGCCGATCGATGTCGAATTGATAGAGGATGACGTTGTGTGTTTGTCTGAGAGGATGAATTCTACCCAATTTTTGTTGTTTTTGTTTTTATGGCTTCGCTTCGGTTTGCTAGATCGGTTAGGGTTCTTGTCTAATTAATTTGTTTTTATATTTTTTTTATTTTGCAGGTTGTTTGTGCGAGAAGCCGGTCCAGGAGGAACGAGCCCGTGCAAGTTGTTGAAGATGATGAACCGCAGGTCATTCTGGGAAGTTCAGGTTATAATCTTGTAGACTGGTTTAGATTGGTCTTGAATTTTTACCCTTTTTGTTCTTTTTAATTCTTCTTTTAGGGCTTTAATTTGTGCACATACTTTGGAACCTTATCCTGATTGTTTTGCACAGTGGGTGCAAAAAAGAAAAAGAAAATTTTGCAAGCTAATATGTTCAGCATCTTTGTCTGAGTAGTTTTGAAAAGTTAGATGTTTTCTACATTTTTTTAGGTTGGTGTGGTTTTGATTTTAATCTGTAGGTAGCAAATAATCCAGTCTTGTAAGTTAAACATTTTCTGATCTTTAATATATTTATAATGTGTTACCATCCAACTAAACACGCATTAAGGATCTTAGATATTTTATTGTGTTGTATTGTTTAAAGACAAATGGGAAGTTCATATTTGTTGAAGACATTCTACCTGGTTGCACATATCATGATTGATGGATTGGATTGACAATTGCCTTAAAGTGAATATAGTTTTGTGTACCATGCTGAATCAATTTTGGCTCTGTGTAGATGAGTTATAAAAGGATTGTTTCATGGGAACTGAAGGCATCAAGAAGATGAAAGCATGTGAAGTGGTGAGCGAAATGTGAAGATGACATCTGGTTAATTTGGAGCTAGTTATGGTGTCTTTATATAGCTGAGCATCTATTAGTTGACATCGATAGATACTTGGAAACATGACCAATCACATTGTGATGTTTTTCACCCTCCTTCATGTGAGTCTGGCTGCATTGCTAATTGAGCATAACTTGCTCAAAAGACATCCCATGCTTCTTGAATTAAGCCCTTACCAATGCCATATTGATGTTAACACTATTCCAAGGGAGCATGAATGGTCATTTCTGTATGCCCAAAAACCTATTAAATTGGACTAAAAGATATCCGATAACCGTGCACTAGCAGCAGGTGGCCTTCCAAACCAATAAACTGCATGATGACATTACTATTGTTATTTTTACTACTTCAGCCAGTATCTCAGTCTTGCCTTATATTGGCTTTTTCTGTGTATTTGTGGTTAAATTTCCTTGATTGCCATAATGGCATGGCCCATGACTTTAGTATGATTGCCTTGTTCTGCTTGTATCATTCATCGGGAGGCTTGAAGAATATCATACTTGCCTCCCTTGCATTAAGTGCCTGTAAGTTTTGGGGAAAAAATGTTCTTTCATGATCTGAGACACATAGTTTGCCTTAATAATATTTTTAATGGGTTTTAAGCTTGGTTTCTATGTCATTAGGTTTTTTAATGGGTTTTAACTCGGATGGCCGCGGCACGTGAGAGGCTTGTCCTTCAAATTGTCACCAATATAATAGAGTATGGAGTCTTGGGTTGTCACCATTATATTATAGTCCATTATTCTTCATATGGAAGCTACTCTTTCTTATTAAAGCTGGGTGTTTCTGGTTATCTGCATATTTTTGTTTTTATCATGGATGCTCAAATACAGTCACTTACGGGTCAATATCATAGCTCCAGAGCGTTCCGAATACAGGTTAACAACTGATCTCACTCCGATTAATCTTGTGTTCCCTAGTTTTTCCAAATTGGCTTGAGTTCCCTATTTTTACACATCTTTAGCTTCCTTGTTTCCTGGTCATTATTTATTATTTTTGCCAACCCTAATGGTCTGAATGAATGTATGACCTGCATAGCGTATTCAGTCTGTTATCAGGCTCAAAGGTGAGTTAGGGCTGCCACTTCAGGATTCGAATACGAGGCAGTTGTTAAATGTTGAATCAAGCCATGATTGATGTGTTTTTTTCACAATATGATACTGTTTTTTTTAATAATATTATAGGAGAATTTGGACATGAAATTTACTGGAAAATATGCCTGGTATATTAAGCTATCATTTTTAGTTGAATATGAGTCAACCAATAGTGGTTTATAAACAAGAGGAATTGTGAACTCTGACTAACCCAAGGTTCATTCACATGTATAACAATTCAAAGGTTCACTGTGGAACATAGCATGATCACAGCATAAAATAAATGGATATTGTGCTGGATGCAATCATGCTTTTGTATAGGCATGACAACTTCATTAAGACATACACATAAACATTGTTGACCAATTTATAATTTTATATGGGCCACTTGATAAAATGTGTCTAGTGATATGATTGCTGACTTGGTTTGTTTAACTTTTTTGTTTTTATTTAATTTGTTTAATGTTTAATATCTAAACAAATTATTGGTATTTTGATCAAATAATTTTGTTGCTTTTCACCTTGCCTTTTTCTTAGCATATCAATAAATCATGATTAACATGGCATGCTAATATGAATTGCCACATTTAGTTTTTCTTTCACTGAACAAGCTCATCCAAAATGATTGAGTTATTTTTGTCAATTTTTTTTGTGGTATGCAGTTCCAGTCTGTTGCTTTTTAATTTAAATTTGCTAGCTCTAATGTTGATTATTTCTTTGTGTAGGACCAAAAACCATGCCCTCCGGCAAATTGAGTGAAATCTGCAAATCTGAGAGGCTGAGAAATCAACCCAAGAGAAAACCTTTTTCTGATCTCACCAATGGCTTGGCCCCCGCTTTCGGCTCATTTCCATCGTCTATCCCAGATGTCACCTCCACTAAACCCCCTGCTAGTGTTATCTCCAATGCTGCTAAGAACAAGAAGGTCCAAAATCTCTGGCCCACTTCCACGTTGCGTGGCATTCCAAGTGATTTAGGTAATTAATTTCCATCTTTATGTTTAATTTCTAGGAGTTGTGAATGCAAGGAGTAGGCTATTCTTGAACAACAAGGTTTTTTAGTCTATGATGGGAAATCTAAGTTTTCAAACCATCAATCAGGATGATGATTCTTCTTTGTAATACTATCCTATAAAACTTGGCTGTATTGTAATGGGTTGCCAAATGCAATGCCTGTCACTCGCTAAGAGTTCAACCACAAGTTACACTAATCTTTTTGGGCAACTAATATGGATTATATCAACCTCACTTGTCACATGTCTCTATAATCAAGTATTTAATCAGCAAACAGTCCATGATGAAATCAATAGCTTTATATTTGGAAGTCCAAATCTCAAAATCCAAGGGGAGAAACCAAAAGTTGACATTACAATCTGATAACTGGGGATATCACAACAGTTTAAGAAAAAAATTACATTGATAACAATCAAGATCATCAACACATGAAGGTTGACAAAAATTGATAAACTATTATGATTTCAACAATGTGCCACTATTGATGCATTTGATAGCTCAAGACATAATAGTAGAAGTCAGGCCAGTGGACAAGGAACTTCCTTTTATGTGTATTGCTTAAGAAATTTGCTGGAAAACAGAGTCCAAAGCACTATAATAACATCTGGCGAGAGATGGCAAGAGATTATGTCTTTTTGTCCACTGTAGACACAACTCCCTTAAGTTTAAATTCAGTGTATCATATTGGGGCGGTGTTATTATTATTATGTTACTATTATTTTTACCTTGCATCTAATGAAATAAGTATGTGTATGTTATATGTTCCATATTACAGTGGAATTTTTTGTTTCAATTTGGATAGTCTAGTTTAGTGCTTTATTTACTATATGAGTTGGCATGGAGCATAAAGATCAAATTTGTTTCTTCTGTTAATTCATGATTCTTGTTTGAAAGCTAAAATCTAGCAATCCATGTATTCTGCTTCTTTTGACTAGTAGAACTGTTTTTTTCTCTATGAATTCACATATTCCTTCCTACAATTGCAGATCTTGTCAAGGACCAAACATGTTCCACACCACACGCACAACAGAGACCAACTGAAAAGGACTACAAGGGGAAGTCTTTGGCAGTTGCATCAAGCTCAGATTGCACTCAATTAGGAAGAACTAGTAGCATGAGGTTTGTGCTCATGTTTTGCTCTTTTTTTTTTGTTGTTCCTCCAATTGTCTCTTTTATTAGCCATTACACATTATCTAAAAGGTTTCTTTCTTGACAAGTTCTAGTTTAAATTCAGTAGTTTTCATTTTTTTTCTTTTGCAGCATGCAAGTAATCTGTAATTCAATTTCCAATAGGACAGCGTTATACAAGGTCGAAAATACACAAAATGTGTACTTGAAAATCTATGCAGCAAGTTACATCTGTTTGAAGAATGTCACTTTAAATATGAACAACATTAGTTGGTTTCCCTCCATCTTAGTGTGCCTTGTAATGGAATCGTGGATGAAGGGAAACCACTACATAATTCACGATTATCCTATGTTCACTTTGTTATCACTGTGTTGTTTTTGGTGTGGATATTCTGGTAAGAAAATAAAAGGCTTTATTTTGCATGATTAGACAAAAATGCTAACGACTGTGTTTGGAAAATATTTATGCATTCACCATCCACTGATATGGCCTTCATTCTCAACTAGGCTGAAGTTAGAGAGTGCACGTGTTGATCATTGTCAGGCAAAGTCCTTTTCAGTTCCTCTTGGGAAATTCAAGAAGGTTAGTTATTTACTTCATAGTCACGTTTCTCATACTATTATTGTATATCATCAGGTATCATCTGTAAATAGCATGTTTGCATATCTTATATTCAATATTAAGTTTTTTTTTCTGCCCTTCTCAACATCCATGTCCGGTAGAAAACACTTTTCTTTCTATAATTTGAGAGTAAGATGTTTGCTTTTGGACAATTGTATATCCATCTATTCAATGGGAATTCATTGGTTTATTCTTCACTGCAAAGGGTTTCTTCCACTGGATGAAAAAGGGCCAGATTTTATTTGGATTCAAACAAAATCCACCCAATGGACATTCACTTAACTATTTCATGGGCTAATTGTAGATTGAAGACAAATTAGCAACATAATCAGCAACAGTTAAAGAGAAATTCAAATTCATTTGCTCAATCCAGTTTGGGATTTCATCCAAGTGGATATAACCTTTCCATTTGAGCTTAGACTCAATTTTGTCTTGAAATATAGTGAAGTGCCTTAATTGATCTATTGCTTGTTCATTTACTATTTGTTCTCCCCGTGTACCTCCATATATTTATTGATATGTCTATCACTCTATTGATGTTCTATAATGTCATCTTTTCCTAAAATTGATTGAAACCGAAAGCCACCATGATGTAATATTGGCTAGAATCCACACATCAGAGCTAAAACCTTAGCTTAAATGAATATTGACAACAATGATCATCAGTCATGTATATTACCTGAAGGTTTGGAGTTCTGTCTGCTGTCATCAGAAGCTCCTCAAATAAGTTAACGATATCTTTTATCTGTATGAAATTGATTTTGTAATAACTGATGATACTTGGTTTCATAACCAATCTCTTTGAGGCATTACACTTGTGTTTTCTTTTTCTGTTTTTCATCAAAGTAGAAGGTTCATTTGTTTTTGTTTGTTGATCGTGTTGCTTTTATGTTCTGAAATTCCCTATTGTTCACAATTTCTCAGAAGCCCCGGATTAGGGTGCCTGAGGCCATTAAAAAACCAGTATTGCCTCAAGATTTTGTTGAAAAACAGAAAGCCTACTTTGCGGAGATCGATGCTTTTGAACTTCCAGAGGAGGTTGTATTAGAGAATGAATTGGAATAGCAGGATAAAGATTGAGGGACTTGTAGATCGCTAACAGTAAACCCTCCTGTTACTAGGTCCAGTTAGCATGTAAATTTGGTGTATATACAGACTTCTTGCTGACACCCTTTTGTAATTACAATGCAACTATTGACACGCATGGAAATAAATGACTTTCGTGGCAGCATTTGTCATCTTGCCTGCAAGCCCACCTGATCAGAGTGGCAGGAGTATGCAAAATTCAATGCTTTGGTTTCACCAGTTCTTATGCAACGGTCGGTATCTATCAATTATTCCTTGATGCCTTGGACTCTACTTTTGGAAACTTGAAATTTCGAGTTATTTCATTTTCATATAGATCTTATGAATGGAATATGTGATGCTTCTTCATCCTGTTCATATGTACATGTTTTGTCAGCCAAATCCCTCATAAGTGTAGTTTGTCATTCTAATTTTATCATTGGCTCTTGACCGGTGCAAAGAGAATTCTCTGAAATCCATGACTTATTTTTGGAACTTCCCTTGTGGACACCATGATATGTAATAATGCTATGTGACATGATGCTTGCTTGAAGCTATTTAAGTAGTTGACAATTTTGGCCCTTCTATGTGATTAGAATAAGTCCTCTTATGATTGTGTTTGCTAAATGTATATTGTTCATAATCATTATCTGCACCAACAAAATGTCACTAGATATTTTATGTTGCAGCTATGTGAATAACATCCTTCTGTCATTGACAAAAAATAGATGTATCTAATTACTACACTGACATGAACCGTTGTACTTGTATTATGTTATTTTTCTGGACTTCCATCAAATAACTTGATTGATCGATTTTTTTCAGTCGCTTAATTCTTAACTTTTTTTAAATCGTTTGGGATTCGAAGTCTTTCCTTTTGTGCAAACTTACCATTTTAGAAATCAGTCATACCATTAGACAATACTTGTGAAATATGGATTTATATGTTACTTATCTTTAATGTCTTCTTTGGCTTGATTTAACAGAGAGAGATGTGCTCGAACATTATGCTTCGGTGGCTTCTTCTATATGCTTTCATTTGTGAAGACATGATACTCATTTCTTGGCTTGTATTTCAAGTTGCAGATTGATGACTTCTGCCAGAAAACCGATGAAGCTCATGATTTCAGTTCATCGTTCTGTCTATCGTGGCCAATGAAGGTAAATACATATAATCATGCTCTCAGCAAGCTGGTGATTGGATTGAAAATTGGGTTGAACCTGTTGGCTTTACAATCCCTACATGTACTGTTCTACAAAATTGTTTGTCAGCAGTTAAATGTCACAGCATTATTGCATTATGGAAGAGTGTAACCAGCTTCAAGGTAGATGAAGTCATGTGCATTGCTGAGTGAGGAAAGGGAAAATAAAATAAAATTCTTCAACACCTGGGTGGGGACCATCTTCAGATAATTTTGTAAGTGTTACTCTCTCTTGTAGTCATGATGATGACAGGTGAGGATATTGTGTGCTGCTTTTAGGGTTAGGGTTCTAAATGAGCCGAGCTTGGCTTGTTTGGGTTAGTGAAAGTGAAAGATAAGGTGTGATATTTGACTGATCAGGTTTTAAAAATTTATACATATATATATATATATATATATATATATATATATATATATATATGCAATTTATAGATATTTTTAGAGTTTTTACATTATAATATAAATATAGAGCATTTTCTAAATTAAATATAAGATTTACTTATTTTGATTTTTAGCTAGACTTCTGTGTTACAAGTGTTATTAATTTATTAAAGAAACAATTTGACCGGTTTACGATTGATGTCAAACTTATTTTATTTGATTTATGCTATAAATTTCTCTTTGATTATATATATATATATATATATATATATATATATATATATATATATATATATATATATATTCAAATGTAGGAACTAAATTTTAAAAATTGTCAAGATTTTTTTTTTTAAAGCCCTCTATATATATATAAATGGTGTCAACCAGATGATTTCAAGCGTGAGGTCCACAATGAATCAAATGAAAGTACAATGATGAACAATTAGTGGCTATAAAATAGGGATATTATCCTACGATTTTATTCAGTAAATTTTATTATTGTTGGCTATTGTCAAAAGGGTATATAATTCATTTTAGTTAATTATTTTTAACTTTTCTTTAATGTTTGAAAGTCCTGAGTTCAAGCTCGGTAGGACAAGCATTCCATAAAACAATAGTATTTGGGACCTATCCCTATTCTGAAAGAAAAGCAAACGTGGCACCGTATTGATTATCATTGAAAGTTAAGCTGTTTAAGCACTTCATATGCATAGTTTTAATATTCTAATATATGTCACTACCATAACCATTTCAGAAGTTGTTAGAGGGTTCGTAACTTAGCGATATTGAATCTGCTGTCAAAAATGTTGACGTGGGAAACTTAAATCAAGGAGTCAGTTTCCTTAGATGTGAGTGTGGTAACAGATTTTTGATTGTAAGTGTGGATTTGTAACTCAAATCTTATGTTACAGAGTAAAAATATATGAGCTAAAGGATGAATTCTCAGCCTTTTCACTATACTGCATTTTGGTGTGTTTATACAATAATAATAATAATAATATATAATAATAATAATAATAAGATGTTGATGTTGAGAGTGGAAGTTGCAAAACGTATAAAGGAATTCATTGTTAACAAGTACATATATTATAAATCCATATTAGCCAGTAATATGTTTTACAAGTTAAGGATCTAATATCTTTTATGTGAGTTATGAAAGTTGCATTTTATTTTTATATCTATGTAGAACCTTTTGGTTAATCTGTTGCACTTTTGTTACAAGGTCCGACTAATGTACATTAAAAATAAAATAAATTGTTAAGCATTCTCATTAGTACTTTTAGTTTTATATTATGTTTTATATTGTGCTTTGAAAGAACTTGTTTGATGGACGGGGATATGGAGGATATGGATAGATTTTGATGTGAGGATCTGGATAAGGTGAAAAAGATAAGCATGATAAGCCTGTATCACTATCAAATGTTGATGTAGCATTGAAATGGCCAGATTTAGATGCTACGTATTTTATTTATTTATGAGTTTGAGAATGGACCGAGACACGCTGGATATGATGCTTGATTTCGACACGTAAATAGATAAAGAAGAAATTGCAACACTTATAATATATATATATATATATATATTAATATTAATGATTTGCTATGTTATTGAAGTTTCTCTTTGCAAAAGTTTTATAAATGCAACTTATAAATAAAATTGACGATGATATATTAAGGTGCAATATCACCAACTTACAAAATTATAGTTTATATCTATTTCTTTAGAGAAAATCATACACAAAGTCATCAATATAAGCAAAATAGCAGATCACATCAAAATCAATTTGCAAAATCATCCTAACTAGAGAAACTGATAAGTCATGATAAAAAAAAAAAAAAAGATTTTAGAAGCCGTTTGGTGGGCGGTAGTAAGAACGATAGGATATAATATGCTATCATGTCTACTACTATCTTTACATTTTGAATTGTGCTAATAGGATATAATAATTTTTATAATATTGGCTGTTTTATCGTCTTTGGCGTGATAATGAATCACATGGGTTAGGAAAAATAGAGTTGGATATGATTAAAATAAAATTTACTTTTACTTTATTATTTGATTTTCCTCCTGAATTGTCTAAGGCTTTGTTGTATCTCTTAAATCTTGCATCGTCGCCCAGGGACAATAAGCATGAACAAGCCCAAATAAGGCCTTCCAAATTTCACATTATTTATTTTAAGTGAGTTTGTTTAGGAATTGGTTAAAGGTTTGCCTCCATAGATATAATTTGCTTAAGCTGATTATTTTTCATCTGATCTCTTCTTTTTAGTCATGTCTTTCAGTTTTTCTTAATCTAATGATTTTCTTTTCCAAAATTGATTTTTGATGTGATCTGTTATTTTATTAACGAGTTGTTGTAAAGCTTTATTTAGTGTGGTACCTGACTTTTACTCATAGTTTTCTGAAATGATATTAACTTCTCAATTTTTTGCAAGTCGATTGATATTGTAATCTATGTTGTGGACACTTTGATTACATTTATTTTTAAAATTTGAAATATCTTTGATAAGTAAATCATTAAGGAAAAAAATCAAAAAGTATGTTTTAAAAATGAATGTATAACTATATTATACATGGTAATTTGTTTTGACCCATATCATATTCATTTGTTTTATTTTGTGAATATGTTTCAAAAGATAATATTTTATTTGCGATAAGTATTTTGAATTATCAAATTTATATTTGTTTATTTAATAATATAAGTGCCAATTTTGTCTCACTCTTTAGGCCCAATGATGGTTGCTGCTTTTCATGTCAACTTCAACTTTTTACCACACTTCTCCCGTTTACTAAGTTTTTGGGAGGAAACGTTAAGATCTTTAATGTTCAATTTTATTAGCCCTCTAACATTAAAAAGTTTAAAAGCGAGTCCTTATGTGGATCTATATAAATAATTTTCTTGCATTCGGGATCCCTTAAGATAGAGATCTTTGAAAACTTACATTATCTGGGAAAATATTTCAATATCTCTCAAAATAGTTTCTTTAGGGCCGGTGCTAATTGGCGACTCAAGCATCTCATTCTGTCGGGTTCTATTATTCTATTTTCGTCGGTGCATCAAACATATGATAGTATATGAACTTATGGGTAGCATGTCCTTTCCTACTCTGATCCAGTCCTCAAATCATATTCGTCCATATCTTATCATGTGGCCCTTAGATGAAAAATAACATGTTTAAGCACGATATTGACAGTGAAACCCTTTAACTACTCGGATGTAAAACCCCTACGCGAAGCCGTGAAATTAGTGTATTATATAGTTGTTGACAAGCTTCTTGGCAAGAGCCGTTTTTTAAAAGATCAAAAGGAAAGAGTTACAATGAACCCTAGATGAGGGAGAGACTGCTGCGATTATGGGAAAAAATTTAATTTTTATCATATCTTGTAATGTGTTTTCTACTCTCCTATTGGGATTAACCAATTATCATGTGTGGCGGTGGGATAAAATGAGTCAATAAGATAAGACTATCATATCCTTGTTGATGCGGCTAAGCAAAGTATAATAGTAGTTTCATTAAGAAAACAAAGGCATGAGGTGAGGAAAATTTTGTGAATTTTTCGTGGGTGAAGTTAATACTCGCCTGTAGATTTTGTGACAAAATTCTAACGGAAAGGTTTGGCGGCCTGTAAGACATTAGTGACGGAATATTATATATATTATTACCTGTATGAATATTTCATTAGTAAACATTATTAATTTTCTTAAGCTTTAAAATATTTTTAATATATTTATGTGTACTAATATTAGAGATTATCACCAACATAATATAGTATTCCTTATGGAATTTTTGGATTATTCTGAGCAGGGTACAGTCATTTTCCTGTGAATTTAAATATTTTCCCCAGCAAAAATTAAGAACTTTTACGATGGAATTGTTTACTATCACAGTGAATTCTTGTATTATATATCACCAAAATTTGTTATTACCATCTACCACCCAGATTTACTATTATGTGAGCAGATTTTGGATTATTACCAGCGAATTTTGTACTATCACGGCGAAATGTTATTATTTATCATAGCACGAATTTTTTGGATTATTACCTATGGAATGTGGGTGTTATCACCCACGGCATGCTAGATTATCACCTACTGGAATTTAGTACTATCACTGTTGGAATATTTAATAATATCTGTGATTTTTATATTATCACCAACTGTTATCACTTTTACCAGCAATTTTGTATTACCAACGAATTTGGAACTATCATCAGCAGATTTTTATTATCATCAATGGAATTTTGGGATTATACAATTTTTTGATTATATTCATCTGAATTAAATATATGAAAAAATTGTAAATATTGCTAAATTGTAAATATCTTATTATAAATAATTTTCCTCCTTATGTTTTTTATTAATATTATTTTATTAGTTTAAAAATATATACATTTTGACACGAGTTTAAAGAAAAAAATCTCAAAATCCTTGAACACATATATTCTATTTTGTGAAAGTATATATTTAATATGAATGTAATAGTAATATATTATTGAAATTTATATTTTATTATACATAAAAGTTTATTGATTGATTTATTTAATAATAATATTTTCCTTATTTTACAAATATATTATTAATTTGCTTTCAAAATAACATCAATTTAAAACTAAAATTTGATGATTGTTTTAAAATAAAATAAATTTAAAAGAAAATAATAAATGTTTAGTTTCCAAATTTGGATCTCGAATCCGCTTGAAATAATTAAGATCGACACATTTTCGATCGTCAAGGGCAGGTTTTGGGATCGTTGCCTCGATGTGAAAGCCCTTTGGATGTTGTTATCCATAGCATGAAGCTCGATAAAGTGATCTGATTTGTGAGGACTCTAATCCCCTACTTGCAAAGTGTAGGCACGTAAATTACTTATTTCATTATTCTTTGAGACGACTTTTAAATTGAGGAAAACAGAATATGTGTTTATTATTTCAATGACTTAGAGGCAGGTCACTTTTGCATATCTTCTATTGGGAGAGCCATGGCATCCAGGAGGCAACCTTAGCGATGGACTAACCCATTTGAGGACTAGAACTTAGAGTGGAGAGGTATCTCTTGGAGGGAGCAAAGGAGGGAGGAAGAAGAAGCTCGAGTTGTTGCTCTTGCCTATTCTTGTTGTTTTCCCTTTGTTGTTGGCGAACAAGATTTATTTCGGGAGGTATCACGGGGTACGAGCTCCAGTGAACCAACCCTGTCCAGGAAAGCAAGGCACATGTCTTTATGCCTCATACTCACTTAGTGGTGAGCATAAACACTGAGACAACACCAGTCGTTACATCGGGCTTGAGGGTATCTACATGGGCATTTCATGTTGAACCACGTAACATACCACAATACATGGGTGGTATGGTGCCGGAACATGGCAACAAATTATGACGGCATACCGCGGTTCTTCAATATGGTGTAGCGATTCTGAACAAAGGCAAGTGATGTAGACTGACCAAAAGCTAACTGATGAAGTTCCATTGTATGTTAACATCTATCTACATTTGTGTTCGTTGTTATTGTGATGGTACATCCTTTGTTCAAAGTGTGTTTGATTCAACTTTTATCATTATATATGTTATTAGTTTAAAACTGATTGAAGAACTATATATTTTTGATGTATACTGTATATTGGCCAAGTATAGATTTTTGTGTGTGTTTATTTAATTAATTACATTTTGTTTTCAAATAATAAAATTAAAACTTATGATGGAATTAATTCAAAATATTATCTGTTACAGCAATTATAGGTCAATGAAGCAATTCTTTAGGCCCTTTATTTTTTAAATTTTCATCTTTAGTTTTAATAATATTTTCCCAAAACTCAAATTTTGAAGATTCGTGGTGTCATAATGAAAATATTTTTATTTAATATTTAATCATTATAGTTGATTTCAGTTAGGTTCAATTTTAAAATAATATATTAAGATATTAATCTTTTATTTTATATAATGTTATTTGTTTTTATTTCTCATAATTATTAAAATATAATATAGATACAATATATATATATATATATATATATATATATATATTGATTATAAATTGAGAGATGGTATATTTTAATAATTATATTTATGTTGTAATAGTAAACTCGAAAAAAAAAACCAAAGAAATATTTCAATGTTTATTAAGGACATCTTCTCTTTTCTCTCCTTATTTCTGGGACACAGATCTCCTGGGGTTCAGGTGAGGTGGGTGATTGGGTGGGCTAACATTCGATCTAAATTTTCAGATGGCATTCGTATTAGCCCGGCCGAGATGTAAGTCTTTAGTTGTCACAGATCTTCCTATTTTTTCTTTATTTATTTTATTTATTTATTTTCCTTGTCCCTTGATCCATCTCTATTGTCCTTGCATCATGTTTATAAAAGGACTGAGGAATTACAGTAAAATTTGGACATTTATTGTGGTTAATGTGGATAATTTTAAAATGTATTATATTTAATTTTTCTTTTAAAACAATATTAAGAAGGCATTATTGTTGTCATTGCGTTGTTTGTGGTTAAATACTAATCATGATTTAGGAAAAAATGTCATTAATAAAGTTTAGGTGACGAACATACTTTACAACACAACTCTAATAACAAATAGTAACACAGCATTTAGATAAACAACATCTAACTTAGTTTTAAAGTATATATGAGAAAAACAAACCAATATAAATTAGAAAAAAACCTCATTTCACACACCTTTATAGTAATTTGTTTAACTATAGAAGATGATATTTTATCCTAATTCACCGCGTATTGTATCAGACAAAATTATAGATATTATATCAATACCGCCATTCAACATTTCGATTCAGCGAGAGTGACGTCAATCCTCCTCTAAAGCCGGGGTGATCGTGTATATCAGGGATTCTAATCAATCCATGTGATGAAACGACCAAACTTACTATTGCATTAAGTCACCATAACCATCACGTCCCTTGACTAGACGAAATGGGTCAGAATCCCGTCGACCACCGCGGGCAGTTCCCAACCCCAATCTCCCAGGAGGCGGGAACAAGAAACTCCCTCCTCATGAGCGGCGGGGAGGGCATTCCCGCCCTTGGTGATTTTAATAATATATATATTGAAATAACTTATATGATTATTTATCTATTTAAAAAATTCAATATGAATATAAGATTATAAGGACTAAGTATTTGGATTTTAAAAAAATATATTTTTGGTATTTATTAATAATATTTTAGACTTTTAGTAATACTAGTGTTACTCTAGTGTGATGTACGAATATAATTATATTTAAAATTTTTTAAAAAATTTAATAATTTTTTTTTATTTTGTATAAAAATTAAGATTAGATAAAATAAGCTATTTATCAACTTTAAAGATATAATATTTTTAAAAAATTAATTTTATTATATATTATGAGATAAAAATAATAAAAATTAGTTTAAAATAATATAATTTATTATATTTATAAATATTTAATATTATTAAAATAATATATAGAAAAATTTTATAAGAAATTACAAATGTCAAATAGGTCTTCTACTTAATATATATATATATATATATATATATATATATATTTATACATAGTATTATTAATTTATATATAATAAAAAAAAAATTAATTAAGGCGTGGGATTCCCCGACCATGGGAATCCCAGGTGAGTAGGAGGAATTTTTAACCCTTCATGAATTCGGGCCAGAGAATCCCCTACCTTCAGAAATGATGGGGATTAGGACGGGATCATTCCTCCCCCCCCGCCCACCATTACATCCCACCCTTGACACCCTTTATGGGTGATGTTTACACCTTTAGATATATATATATATATATATATATATATATATACTAAAAAAAATAATAATAACTTATATCGGAAGTCAAAAAAAAACCCCAATACTTAAGAATTCTTTACTAATCCCCAATGTTTGTCAATTTCCCTCGAGTCCCACCCCTCCTTTTGTACAAATTCTTTTAAACTAGCAGTGTGAGCGGCGGGTAAAATCGGTTATTGAAATGACTTTGCTACCCACAGTTGTGTGCGTTGAATTAAATAATGTAATACATGTGT